>NC_035439.2:54872863-55472863 GCF_002127325.2 Helianthus annuus
GATCGCACAACAACCCGATCACACAAGCCTTTGGGCTTTGGTTCCTTACCACTCTCGGCCCACACTCTCTCGTAATCAAACCAAGGGTAACCCAAGGGAAGGGTTCGGCCCACTCCTCTTGTACGCTTACACCTATCCCTTGGGGAGTATTATTTCTCATTATTTTGCTAACACAAGAAAACACAAACCCTACTCTCTTTCTCTCCTCTCGAAGCCGGCGACCACACATCCCTATCTCTTGAAGATCTTTCCTGTTCGGATCAACCTTCGTTTATTCTCTAATCCGGTTAGTGTTTTGTTATCACTTGATTGTATGTTAATCGATAATTGTGTATTGCTATATGTTAATCTATCCGGTTAGGGTTCATGTGTGACAACCGGCAAAAAATAATGGTAATTCCGTACAACTTAAACACGCGATTTAACGTTTAATTTATCTCGTTACGATTTAATTATTGCATGATTAGGTCGTATACGTTCTAGCAATCATAGGACATGGTTAAAAATGCTAAACAATATTAACACAATCGCCATGTCGCGAGAAAACCGCAAACTATGTCCTAATATGTTGGCAAAATACTGAAAAACACTATTCACCGGATCACACTATTCATGCCAGCTAGTTCTAAAAACTGTCCGAAAAAGCAACGTATGGCACGAAAGAATACTATAGTTGGAATATAAATAAAAACCCCTAACTAGAGATACCAAATGATAAAACATACAAACTAAAAAAATGTATATTTTTAAGTTCTTCGTTCTACGCCAAACTGTAACAAAATAACATGTCCGCGACACTAAAATTTAGCATTTGAATGTCCGTAGGACTTATTAATAATATATTACACCCTAAACAAGCTTGGGGATATCAATGGGATGTCCAAAATACAAGCTCCCAATGCTACGCCGCAACTTTCACATAGTGCTCAAGTTCGAGCCGATAGGCGAATAAATTATATTCCTACCATCCAATTTCCTAAACTATAAGGCTAACGAACTAGTTAGCCATATTTTGGTGTCGCCAACGCCTTGAATAAACGCTATAGCGTTGATGGTAAATTAAAACCATAGCTCCCGGTATTATATAGCGTCTTTTATTTATCACCCGACAAGTAAACTAGTAGCGTTTTTGCTATCTAAACCTAACACCAACTAGTTTATTGAACTAGCCTAGATTAATTAATGTCTTAAGCCCCTAATTACTCCCTAATGATGCAAGACCAACCACTAGTTAATATACTTAGCTAAACTACCTAAATATCTACCACTTAAATCATGTTATAATAAAATGTTACACATAACCTCCTCCCCCTAGCCATTTACGGTCAACACAAGGGGCCCACATGCCCCTTGCCCATGCTTGGTAATCTTGGATGAATATGGAAGCATGGTGTTTCAAGATATGATTTTTGACTTTGTGAGACATAGGCATTTCATATAAGCAACGTTCACATCTTCATCATTCATTTTTACCTTACAAAGAAATCACCAACACCCCTTCCTCCCTCCCTCTTGAACTCGGCAGCCATAACCCCTCTTAAACCCTTCTTTTTGATCCACTAAAATCACCATTTTAACCCCAAAAATCTCACTTCAAGATCATCCATGGAAGGTACAAGCATGGAGCACACTTAGGACCTTGTTTGGAGCTTAATCTTTTCTAAATCACTATCTTAAAACACTTGCAAAATTGTAAGATCTTATTCCACTCATTTCAAGTTCTTTATACATTATAGTTTAGTATTATTTATGTTGATCATCTTGAACAAAACAAAAATAAAAGAAAAATCACATTCAAGACCCTAAACCAAACCTAAACAACTCACAAATCATGATATATTATGTGATTATTATTATTATGTGTTTTAGAGTTGTATGAGTGGTATGATCTTGCTTATCTTGGTTAAAATAAGTCGTTTAACTCATGATTTAAGATGTTCATGTTGTATGATTAGTGTAGTAAACTAGATTAGTGATGATCTTGATGGGTTAGTCTTAAAAATGTGATTTAAACACCTAGATGTTTAAATCAAGGAAGATCATCACCCTTGTATTCATGAGCTTTATATATATATGTTTTCATACTTGAAAGAATAAAGATTTAAAGGACTAAACTTGATGATTAAAGACTAATAAATGTGAATTTTTTTTATTAAAAGCAAGTTAGTAAATAAATGATTTCAAAAACCACACTTACAAAGTCTTAAATTTCAAGACAAAAAAGTCTTGAAAGTTTAGGAAATTAATATATATAGGAGCTCATGAATTAGGAAATAAATGGTATTATTATTACTTGAAAAGTTGTATTTTGAGGAGATTGATACATGGATGATGATTTGGAAATTGAAAAATGATTTTTAAACATGTTTTGACTAGAGGGGAAAAACGCATAGTTTAGGGAAACTATGGCGAAAATTTATAAAAATCTAATCGTGATTAAAAAGAGATTAACGGGGTGCTTAGCATGGTTAATCGTGATTAGTGATCTTAATTGTGATTAACAACCTTAATCATGATTAGACAAACCCTAATGACAAGGGTTAAGATTTAACCATCAAAGAGTTATTTAAAACACTAAAAAGTTGTTTTTATTAAATAAATTGGTGAAACTAAAAGTATAAAAATCAATATAATTTTTGGAGAAAAATTATATATATTTCCAATACCTTATTTGGTGTATGATACATGTATAAGTGTGTGTATATATTAGTACTAGGAAAATGTACTAAAATAACACATACAATTTTTACAATAAATATACACTTACAAATAACCGAAACTTCCCAAGCATTCGCAAGCATGACAATAGTCGCGAACCTTCGCAAACACTCGAAACACACTTGTGTAATACCATAACTTCGGACGCGAGCATCGGACGACGAATCTCGAATGACGGACATCGGGCGACCCTTTATGCCACGTCGGCGAAACGAACAACTTCGATAACAAAAGTTATATAAACCGAGCATTATGACAAGTCTAAAAATAAAGTATGTTAGACGCTTAACATATATTTTACGGAAAACGAAAAACCGGAAAGTTTAATGCAAAAATGACACTAAGTATAGTTATAAAAGTTACTAGTATAATTAGTAAAAGTTTACCAAAAATGCATAAACATAAATATTGGCTAAACAACTAATATGGACAATGGGCCATTTCCATAAACCTTATAAAAGCCCATTTGTAATAAATAATATGGGCTATGCCCAAATACATCAATATTATGGACTAAGCCCCAACAACATAAAAGACATGGGCTAGGCCCAAAGACAAAATACATGGGTTAAGCCCAATGACACTAAAATGTGGGCTAGGCCCAATGAAAAATACATGTATAATTTTTATAAATATATATTATAAAAATACATTATAAATACGGTATACCAACATATATAAATACGGTATACTCAGTCGTATAATACAGTATAGCTACACGTATTATACGGTATACATACGCGTATAAATACGGCATACCTACCCGTATAAATACGGTATATGTACACGTTTAAAGCACACAAATACAAGTATACATACGGTATATGTATATGTATATGTATAAAAGACTCTAGTATACGATGATATACTCACATACACTAGTTGAAGTGTACTCTCTCACTAAGGTTGAATACATGCGACAACGTATTTCGACATTAAGAATAAATATTTTCAACACTATTGTCGAATAAAGATATACACTTATATTTGTGTAACAAATATAAAGTCTTGAACCAAAGCGTACACCTGAAACAAATGCCAACATATTACTAAAAATACACAAGCGTTCCAAAAACAAAATGAAAACAATAAACGTTCAAGATGAGCAACGAGTACAAGGTCTATGAAGGACCGACATGTCTAATGAGTTAGAACCTGTGTAGGTTGACTCGCGTTTACGGAACACGTAGATTGAATATCTCTCTCTCAGGAACGCAAAGCTGTGAGTTCATGTCCCCCTTTTCTCTTAACTGTTTTCAGATTTATAACTCTCGGGGGTGAAATACATGTTACAAATATTTCAATGGTATGATTTGGCTATGAAATGAACTATTAGATCATGTGAGCATAGGCTGAAACTGAAATGCCAATAACTCTCATAAGAAACATGGACAAAGGTTAGTTCTAACGGGTACGGCCGAGCCCCACTCATGGTCCATTTGTGACTACTTAGAGTGCTTTTGTGTCCCAGTCGAGGTGATTCGACAACAGTCAAGGTGATTTGACACAGTCAAGGTGATTTGACACAGTCAAGGTGATTTGACACAGTCGAGGGGATTCGACACAGTCGAGGAAATTCGACACTTATAACAGCCCACTCGGGTTGGGTACTCCTTATGTCTTCACATATATTAATGTCCTTGCAAAACATTAATGATCTGTTCATAGACGCTATACATACCTGTTTGTTATGAAAGATCTCTCACATGTTTAAAGGTTTAATTGGAGCTCACTCAAAACACATGAACTCGCTCAACTTTTGTTGATGTTTTCAAACTTACATGTATTTCAGGAAACTAATGGGGTCTTGGTGCTGGTGTTTACTATGAAGCTTTTAGATTACAAGTCATCGATGTCATCCTTTTTGGTGGGTTTGGTCCATATATCTCATCTTCAATGAGATAGAGGATGCAAAGCCTTATGTTTTAATCTTATGTCAACTAGTCCTTTTGTAAACTTAAAACCTATGTTGGTTTGTATCCTAAACAACTTATGATGTGTAATATTTTATTATGTCAATGGATGAACATCGGATGTTTTTAATCATGTAGATGTTTACTTATATCGTATGCAATGAAAGCTAATCAAGTTCACACCGCGCGCTTCCGCTAATGAACGGGTGTGACAAATTGGTATCAGAGCTTCGATTGTAGTGAACTAGGATTCCTTCTCGAGTCTAGTCTACAATCACTAGGATCCTCTCACGAAAACATTTTGTTTTTGTAAAATGTTTTTCATTGCATATACAAAAGCACCAAGCTCCGATAACAAAACTCTTCTCAAGAAAACAATGCGAGGACATTAATTGGGGCATAGTCTATATGGGATAGACTTGTCGAATTAGAACTGAAACACACAAGGACAATGTGATTACATGTGATATGCTACATTTACTTTCCCCATACATATATAATAAGTAATGTTATTATTTATTGATATATATATGCATGTTGTACGGAATATTTTGCCGAAAATGAAATACCTTCAACTTCGAATCCTATTATTATTCTTGACTCGCACAATGAGACTATCGACCTCACGTTTATTGCGGATCTAATGCTGATGTAGTTACCAAACGAGACCCTAAGCTTGATTCCGTAGAAGATGGCTGTTCTTCCCTCTCGAATGCGAAGGTGCCTGACTATGGCAATGATGGCGAGGCGGAGGAGGTAACCTTGGACAACAACCTTATCGGTGAGACGAGGTCCCTATGGTTTTTATGAAACATGATTGATGACACTCTTGTCCAGACAAGGAAGATGAGGTACTCATCTTGAAGGTGCCCCTCCAACTACTATTGTTAGGAACTCTCTTTATTCCTACTTCGTCTAAGCATTGTGCCATTTCGCGCGTAACGACAACGGGCGTTGGCGCGTGGACCATTATAAAGGTCCTTTCCATGTTGAAGGTATGAAGACAGTAGTGTCCCTTCTCTGACTGATCGGCGGCTTTGAACGAGAGAAAAATTAGGGTGACCATGCAAGACAATTTATTATTACGGGGGCCCACGTAATAACAACTTGTAGTGCATGAAAATCCTGGTGGGCTCTGCGGGTTAAGCAAATGATCACTATCTATTTGAAATTCCTAAGTTGTTCCAAATCTCCATCTAGTAGAACGCTAACCGAAATAGTTACTATAACACTCTGTAAAGTAGGAAGTCTGTCTTTGCCTACTTCATGCCTAACCCTCCTACCCGTAATACGAGTCGTTTGGGACCCGGTATCTAAGCAGGTGAAAATGGCTAACACTCAGAAAAGATTCTCCTCATCCTTCACCTCACATGCACCCTATCACCCACTACCTATATCGCCACCACCAGCACCCCTACCAGTAACTCTACACTCTCTATCCCGTAGCACCCCATCGTTTGAGTAGTGCATTTGCGCCTTGGAAAACCGCTCTACGGTTGCTACAAGGTGCAATTCGGTTCTGAGGAAGAAGTCACGTACCCTCACGACCTTATCTTTGCGTTTTCACTATCACCCCTATACGTGGTAGTAATGCACAACCCCCCCCCCCACCTTTTGGGAAGTATGCCCATTTTGTAAAAAAACTAAAGACCTAAGAGGACCAATGTAGAAGCAAAATAACTACTACTTTCGTATTATGGAACTTCTATGACCGATGTGATGTAACCTCGAGTCCATTTTGTTTTTCATCTGTTAAAAACAATGTATCAAGTTGTCGAACATATATGGAAGCTCAGTGGTTGTTTTATTTTTTATACCTTGTGATAATATATGCATGTGATGTTTGATGATTACATGTTTGCTTGTGGTGATGATTGTCTATATACATGTATACCCCACAAATAATTATTTGGTGAATGTTGTCTAACCTACCCAAAACTTCTTGCTAGAAGAAAATGCCGCCCAGACGTGACACAGACACTAACACGCTACCAAGGACAGAAGCCGAGCTTCAGGAACGCATATCACAGGCAATTGCACAACACGAGGCCAACCGCTCAGAACACAGCGGTGGCACTTTGGGAAATAACCCTCCAACTGGTAATGTTAAATCACCTAAGACACATTACAAATCTTTTGGATATTTCCAATTGTGTTCTGCCAATGCTCACTCGTGAATTGCATTACATGTGTTACAGGCTGTACTTATAAGCAATTTTTGGATTGCAAACCCCTAAACTTTGATGGCACGGGAGGTGCCGTCGCTTTTGTTCGCTGGGTTGAAAAGACCGATTCCGTGCTAAGAATGAGCAAATGTGCACCTGAACAGAGAGTCACTTATATTTCTGGGCTGTTTTTGGATGGTGCACTCTCCTGGTGGAACCTCCAAGTTCAAATTCTTGGCGAAACTGCTGCATATGCGCTCAGTTGGGATGAGCTTAAGGAATTAATGCGCAAGAAATATTGTTCAAGAGCTGAAATCCAAAAACTGGAAACTGAGTTCTGGAATCTGAAGATGGACGGACCGAAGGTTTCCGAGTATATTCAGCGTTTTCATGATTTATCAAGGGTCGTTCCTTATCTTGTCGATCCGGAATTCAAGAGAATCGAAAGGTTTATTTGGGGACTTGCGCCTCAAATCCTGAGCATGGTTACTGCCTCAAAGCCTCCAACTATCGCAGAGGCTATCGATTTGAGCGTTACACTTACTGAAGAAGCTCTTCGTATGGGGAAGTTTTCGAAATCCGAGATAAACAAGAAAGAGACTCACGTGGAGTCTTCAGGCGACAACAAAAGAAAGTTTTCAAATCTGAAGAAAGGCACTCAAGTAGTTCATGACCACTCAAATGCAAACAAAAGAAGGGAAGCAAACCCACCGCGTGGCATGAAAGCTTATGGAGCCACTAATAAGGCCAGTGGAAAGATTTATCTGGGGACTAAGCCGAGATGTGACGAATGCAAGTTTCACC
Source organism: Helianthus annuus (assembly GCF_002127325.2). Lineage (NCBI taxonomy): Eukaryota > Viridiplantae > Streptophyta > Magnoliopsida > Asterales > Asteraceae > Helianthus > Helianthus annuus. Next base: position 54,880,464 of record NC_035439.2, read on the forward strand.
ATGAAGGTCGATGCCTAAGACCTAAGTGTGACAGATGTGGAAAAGAGGGACACAACAAGGATGCCTGTTGGGCAAGATATCCCAACCAAGGAGGATATGATAACTACAACCTAGGCGGAAACGATAATGGTAGAGTTCCAGGTTGTTTCAACTGTGGTGACGTGGGGCACTTTAGAAAAGATTGCCCTAAGAAGAACCAAGCGAGGAGGAGTCTTCGCGATCGGAGCTCGTGAGCGCGCCAGGACCCAAATGTTGTGACGGGTACGTTCCCTATTAACCAACACTATGAATCCATTCTGTGTGATACTGGCGCCGGTCTTAGTTTTGTATCAGTAGAATTTAAGAATACACTTGGCCTAGTTTCAAGTAAGCTAGACGTCCCATATCCTATAGAACTGGTAAATGGAAAGTTAGTTAAAGCAAATGAGGTGATTAAGGGTTGTACTTTGGAACTTGGAGAGCAGGAATTTTCTACTGAACTCCTACCTGTTGATTTGGGAAGTTATGATGTTGTAGTCAGCATGGATTGGCTATCCAAGAATAGAGTTGAAGTTGTTGGTCATGAGAAAATCATTTGCATCCCTTTTGCGAATGATGAAACACTCATAGTACACGGCCTTCATGCAGTTGATGCGAGGACGCTGGGCCCCATAAGGCGATGGATTGCGACATCCCACAATGGTCATAAAGGCGCAGAAGTGCCTCCAAAAGGGGTGCATATCCTTCCTTGCTCCTGTTGTCGATAAGGAGACCAAGGAGCCGAAGCTAGAAGACAACCCTGTTGTGAACGAATTTCCAGAAGTCTTTCTCAAAGACTTGCTTGGGCTACTTCCACGCCAATGAATGGAGTTTCGGACAGACCTAGTGCCAGGAGTGGCACCAGTGGCGAAGGCACCTTATCGATTAGCTCGTCTGAGATGCAAGAACTATCTACTCAACTGAAAGAGTTGCTAGACAAGAGAATTTATCGAGCTGAGCTTCTCACCCTGGGGAGCTCCAGTGTTGTTTGTCAAGAAGAAGGACGACAGTTTTCATATGTGCTTAGACTACAGGGAGTTAAACAAGCTAACCAATCAAGAATCGGTACCCCTTACCGAGAACTGATGGCTTGTTCGACCAATTTCAAAGTTCTAGCTACGACTCCAAGATCGACTTTAGGTCGGGATATCATCAACTGTTTAATGATTATGATTGTGAGATTAAGTATCACCTGGACAAGGCGAGCGTTGTAGCAGACGCCTTGAGCCGCATGGAGTGCGCAAAACCACTAAGGATGCAAGCCTTGGAGATGACCATATAGACGAATTCCGCTACTCGGATTCATGAGGCTGAGCAAGAGACGCTCAAACCAGAGCACCTACAAGCTGAAGCATTACGTGGAATGGGAGCACAATCGTTGCCCAAGGAAGATGGAACATTGTACTCCCTGAAGCGAATTTAGGTTCCATCCTTTGGCGACCTACGGACGATTATTTTGGATGAAGCACACAAGTCAAGGTACTCTATACATCCGGGTTCGGATAAGATGTACCAAGACTTAAAAGAATTTTATTGGTGGCCTAAGCTTAAAAGCGACATTGCTACTTATGTTGGGAAATGCCTTACATGCGCCAAGGTTAAGGGGGAATATCAAAAGCCTTCAGGTTTGCTACAACAACCTGAAATTCCTGTATGGAAATGGGAAAAAAAATCTCGATGGGCCTCATTACTAAGTTACCCCGAACCTCAAGAGGCCATGATATGATTTGGGTAATTGTAGATCGACTTACAAAGTCCGCGCATTTCCTACCGATTAGTGAAAAGATAACACTAAGAAATTGGCTGAAATATATCTCAAGGAAATTGTGGCACGACATGGAGTGCTTGTTTCTATTATAGTTGGTTCGTGTCAAGAATATGGCAATCATTCCAAAAGGCCTTTGGATCTCAACTGAATCCTAGTACGGCCTTTCAACCGCAAACGGGCGACCAAAGTGAGCGAACGATACCAACTTTGGAGGACATGTTGCGTGCTTGTGTGATGGGCTTAGGTGGAAGCTGGGATACTCACTTGCCTTTAGTGGAGTTCTCCTACAATAATAGCTATCATGCTAGCATCCAGGCCGCCCCGTTTGAAGCATTATATGGACAAAAGTGTCGGTCCCCACTATGTTGGGCGGAAACCGGGGATAAACAACTCATTGGTCCGGAATTGGTCCAGGAAACCATAGACAAGATCATTCAAATACGAGACCGTATCAAGACGGCTCGCGACAGACGAAAGAGCAATGCCGACAAACGACAAACCATTAGATTTCGAGGTCGGAGACATGGTATTGTTGAAAGTCTCACCTTGCAAGGGCGTAGTAAGATTTGGTAAATGTGGGAAGTTGAACCCACGTTACATTGGGCCCTTCGAAATTTTGGAAAAGATTGGAACTGTTACGTACAAGTTAAAACTACCAGAAGAACTGAGCAGTGTACACGACACCTGTCACGTGTCAAATCTCAAGAAAAGTCCTACACAAGAGACGGTTGTCATTCCAGCAGACGAGATCCATGTCAACGATAAACTCAAGTTTACGGAATAACCTGTTGAGGTTACGGACTGGAAGATCCACAAGACACGGAGGAGTCGTAGGAAGCTAGTTAAAGTTCGTTGGAACTCGCGTCACGATCCCGAGTATACGTGGGAACGTGAAGACCAAATGAAATCCAAGTACCCTCACCTGTTTCCAGACTCCCCTGTAACCGGTAGCACGACTCGAATTTCGGGACGAAATTCTTCTAACGGGGGGAGAATGTGACAACCGGCAAAAAATAATGGTAATTCCGTACAACTTAAACACGCGATTTAACGTTTAATTTATCTCGTTACGATTTAATTATTGCATGATTAGGTCGTATACGTTCTAGCAATCATAGGACATGGTTAAAAATGCTAAACAATATTAACACAATCGCCATGTCGCGAGAAAACCGCAAACTATGTCCTAATATGTTGGCAAAATACTGAAAAACACTATTCACCGGATCACACTATTCATGCCAGCTAGTTCTAAAAACTGTCCGAAAAAGCAACGTATGGCACGAAAGAATACTATAGTTGGAATATAAATAAAAACCCCTAACTAGAGATACCAAATGATAAAACATACAAACTAAAAAAATGTATATTTTTAAGTTCTTCGTTCTACGCCAAACTGTAACAAAATAACATGTCCGCGACACTAAAATTTAGCATTTGAATGTCCGTAGGACTTATTAATAATATATTACACCCTAAACAAGCTTGGGGATATCAATGGGATGTCCAAAATACAAGCTCCCAATGCTACGCCGCAACTTTCACATAGTGCTCAAGTTCGAGCCGATAGGCGAATAAATTATATTCCTACCATCCAATTTCCTAAACTATAAGGCTAACGAACTAGTTAGCCATATTTTGGTGTCGCCAACGCCTTGAATAAACGCTATAGCGTTGATGGTAAATTAAAACCATAGCTCCCGGTATTATATAGCGTCTTTTATTTATCACCCGACAAGTAAACTAGTAGCGTTTTTGCTATCTAAACCTAACACCAACTAGTTTATTGAACTAGCCTAGATTAATTAATGTCTTAAGCCCCTAATTACTCCCTAATGATGCAAGACCAACCACTAGTTAATATACTTAGCTAAACTACCTAAATATCTACCACTTAAATCATGTTATAATAAAATGTTACACATAACCTCCTCCCCCTAGCCATTTACGGTCAACACAAGGGGCCCACATGCCCCTTGCCCATGCTTGGTAATCTTGGATGAATATGGAAGCATGGTGTTTCAAGATATGATTTTTGACTTTGTGAGACATAGGCATTTCATATAAGCAACGTTCACATCTTCATCATTCATTTTTACCTTACAAAGAAATCACCAACACCCCTTCCTCCCTCCCTCTTGAACTCGGCAGCCATAACCCCTCTTAAACCCTTCTTTTTGATCCACTAAAATCACCATTTTAACCCCAAAAATCTCACTTCAAGATCATCCATGGAAGGTACAAGCATGGAGCACACTTAGGACCTTGTTTGGAGCTTAATCTTTTCTAAATCACTATCTTAAAACACTTGCAAAATTGTAAGACCTTATTCCACTCATTTCAAGTTCTTTATACATTATAGTTTAGTATTATTTATGTTGATCATCTTGAACAAAACAAAAATAAAAGAAAAATCACATTCAAGACCCTAAACCAAACCTAAACAACTCACAAATCATGATATATAATGTGATTATTATTATTATGTGTTTTAGAGTTGTATGAGTGGTATGATCTTGCTTATCTTGGTTAAAATAAGTCGTTTAACTCATGATTTAAGATGTTCATGTTGTATGATTAGTGTAGTAAACTAGATTAGTGATGATCTTGATGGGTTAGTCTTAAAAATGTGATTTAAACACCTAGATGTTTAAATCAAGGAAGATCATCACCCTTGTATTCATGAGCTTTATATATATATGTTTTCATACTTGAAAGAATAAAGATTTAAAGGACTAAACTTGATGATTAAAGACTAATAAATGTGAATTTTTTTATTAAAAGCAAGTTAGTAAATAAATGATTTCAAAAACCACACTTACAAAGTCTTAAATTTCAAGACAAAAAAGTCTTGAAAGTTTAGGAAATTAATATATATAGGAGCTCATGAATTAGGAAATAAATGGTATTATTATTACTTGAAAAGTTGTATTTTGAGGAGATTGATACATGGATGATGATTTGGAAATTGAAAAATGATTTTTAAACATGTTTTGACTAGAGGGGAAAAACGCCATAGTTTAGGGAAACTATGGTGAAAATTTATAAAAATCTAATCGTGATTAAAAAGAGATTAACGGGGTGCTTAGCATGGTTAATCGTGATTAGTGATCTTAATTGTGATTAACAACCTTAATCATGATTAGACAAACCCTAATGACAAGGGTTAAGATTTAACCATCAAAGAGTTATTTAAAACACTAAAAAGTTGTTTTTATTAAATAAATTGGTGAAACTAAAAGTATAAAAATCAATATAATTTTTGGAGAAAAATTATATATATTTCCAATACCTTATTTGGTGTATGATACATGTATAAGTGTGTGTATATATTAGTACTAGGAAAATGTACTAAAATAACACATACAATTTTTACAATAAATATACACTTACAAATAACCGAAACTTCCCAAGCATTCGCAAGCATGACAATAGTCGCGAACCTTCGCAAACACTCGAAACACACTTGTGTAATACCATAACTTCGGACGCGAGCATCGGACGACGAATCTCGAATGACGGACATCGGGCGACCCTTTATGCCACGTCGGCGAAACGAACAACTTCGGTAACAAAAGTTATATAAACCGAGCATTATGACAAGTCTAAAAATAAAGTATGTTAGACGCTTAACATATATTTCACGGAAAACGAAAAACCGGAAAGTTTAATGCAAAAATGACACTAAGTATAGTTATAAAAGTTACTAGTATAATTAGTAAAAGTTTACCAAAAATGCATAAACATAAATATTGGCTAAACAACTAATATGGACAATGGGCCATTTTCATAAACCTTATAAAAGCCCATTTGTAATAAATAATATGGGCTATGCCCAAATACATCAATATTATGGACTAAGCCCCAACAACATAAAAGACATGGGCTAGGCCCAAAGACAAAATACATGGGTTAAGCCCAATGACACTAAAATGTGGGCTAGGCCCAATGAAAAATACATGTATAATTTTTATAAATATATATTATAAAAATACATTATAAATACGGTATACCAACATATATAAATACGGTATACTCAGTCGTATAATACAGTATAGCTACACGTATTATACGGTATACATACGCGTATAAATACGGCATACCTACCCGTATAAATACGGTATATGTACACGTTTAAAGCACACAAATACAAGTATACATACGGTATATGTATATGTATATGTATATGTATAAAAGACTCTAGTATACGATGATATACTCACATACACTAGTTGAAGTGTACTCTCTCACTAAGGTTGAATACATGCGACAACGTATTTCGACATTAAGAATAAATATTTTCAACACTTTTGTCGAATAAAGATATACACTTATATTTGTGTAACAAATATAAAGTCTTGAACCAAAGCGTACACCTGAAACAAATGCCAACATATTACTAAAAATACACAAGCGTTCCAAAAACAAAATGAAAACAATAAACGTTCAAGATGAGCAACGAGTACAAGGTCTATGAAGGACCGACATGTCTAATGAGTTAGAACCTGTGTAGGTTGACTCGCGTTTACGGAACACGTAGATTGAATATCTCTCTCTCAGGAACGCAAAGCTGTGAGTTCATGTCCCCCTTTTCTCTTAACTGTTTTCAGATTTATAACTCTCGGGGGTGAAATACATGTTACAAATATTTCAATGGTATGATTTGGCTATGAAATGAACTATTAGATCATGTGAGCATAGGCTGAAACTGAAATGCCAATAACTCTCATAAGAAACATGGACAAAGGTTAGATCTAACGGGTACGGCCGAGCCCCACTCATGGTCCATTTGTGACTACTTAGAGTGCTTTTGTGTCCCAGTCGAGGTGATTCGACAACAGTCAAGGTGATTTGACACAGTCAAGGTGATTTGACACAGTCAAGGTGATTTGACACAGTCGAGGGGATTCGACACAGTCGAGGAAATTCGACACTTATAACAGCCCACTCGGGTTGGGTACTCCCTATGTCTTCACATATATTAATGTCCTTGCAAAACATTAATGATCTGTTCATAGACGCGATACATACCTGTTTGTTATGAAAGATCTCTCACATGTTTAAAGGTTTAATTGGAGCTCACTCAAAACACATGAACTCGCTCAACTTTTGTTGATGTTTTCAAACTTACATGTATTTCAGGAAACTAATGGGGTCTTGGTGCTGGTGTTTACTATGAAGCTTTTAGATTACAAGTCATCGATGTCATCCTTTTTGGCGGGTTTGGTCCATATATCTCATCTTCAATGAGATAGAGGATGCAAAGCCTTATGTTTTAATCTTATGTCAACTAGTCCTTTTGTAAACTTAAAACCTATGTTGGTTTGTATCCTAAACAACTTATGATGTGTAATATTTTATTATGTCAATGGATGAACATCGGATGTTTTTAATCATGTAGATGTTTACTTATATCGTATGCAATGAAAGCTAATCAAGTTCACACCGCGCGCTTCCGCTAATGAACGGGTGTGACATCATGCTAGTGGATATGTTGCCAAAAACTTTAGTGTTGATTCGGAATAGGTGTTCGGTTTCAATATATATATTCAAAGGAATTGTTCTTGTAAAAGGGTTGTATGATGACATATGTGTATGTTTGATATGCAAGTATGTTCTGTTTGATCCGTGGATAGTGATGATGAGTTGTTGTTATGAATAAATGATTTTAGGGTTTATATGAACTAAATGATAATTACTTGGTTTGATCGAGATTATGCATGATTGAAACTGTTAGCATTGATTGATTGAATGGAAATTTGGAAACTGTTGAATGATTGTAACCGAATAGCATAATATCCGGATAAGTAAAACGGATCGCACAAGTTTTCTCTCGGTCGTACAAGGTCAGCTCACACAAGATCTGATCTGATCTGTCACACCCCAACCAATGGCGGAAACATCGGGATGAGACGAAGTGTGAAGATTGCTTGAGACATCATAACGCTAATAATTGTGACAAGTATTTAAATAATCCGATTTCATTTCATAAGATAAATTGTCAACATTACAAGAAATTCCAAGTTCCAAAAGTAATACATAACAACATAAGCAAAAATTGATACAACATATTAAACCTAAACGTCTATATGTGTATCTAGGCATCAACGCTACTTCTTTTCATAGCATCGTCATCATCAACCTGTAACATGTTTAAAAATACAATTCAATGCAAAAGCAAAGGCGAGTACACAAGTTTGATACATACATAGCAAAAGATAAGTTTTAAACAATTCCTCATAGCAAGCATGTGATTCAAGATGAACATTTAAATATGGTATGTGTCTAACATATCAAACCAAGGAAACGCAATATGCTCATGACATAACCGAAGATAAAGAGGCGGGTCGTTAATCCTATAGCGCTACATATGTCACGGTTTGGCTCGTACGAAGTTAATGATAAATTCAACACATAAGATAAATCCAAGTTTAAAGCATCAAGCCATCACGTATACAAGCATGTTATAGGAATGTTCATGTGTTTAAGCAAAAGTTCATGTGTAAGTTTGTTGATAGATAAACATGTTACACCCCAAAAGTGATAAAAGTAAAAAGGGGGAATACGAGTATACTCACATAATTGCTAAGTCTTCCAATTATCCAAGTGTTGACGAGCGTAAGATCAGGAGGATGGAACACCGAGGTCACCCTAAATGGGCAAACGATGGTGCATGAGTAAACGGAATTACGACGGTAGATTTGAAGTGAAAACTGAAGTATATCTAGTCGATCGATAAGTATATATATTTTCTTACATATATATATTTTATATAGTTTAAGTAATAACCTAAATTAAGTTTATCGAAAAATATTATGGAAGTATCGTCAAAATAAATGTTCATTTATATCTATTTTTATAAGAAGTAAGCGAATTGATAGGTTTCGCTTCAAGAGTTTAACACATTTCGTTTTACCGATTTTTACAAAAAAAACGGGCAGAGTTTCCTCTGTTTTTGGACGATCCCGACAATCGAGTTGTCTCTGTATTTTTCAAAACTCAATCAATACAATAACAATGTATGCGTAATATATGACATATGTTGTCGTGAATAACACAAACATATATAAATCAAAATGAAATGTTGGTTTGGTTTTGATACTAAAAGATATTTATGAAAAACATTATAAATGAACTATGCATCGTCTAAAGTTTACCATATCGCGTGTTTAGCTCGTGTTGACTCGTTGATCACGATTGACTGCTTGACGGTGTTTGACCGAACCGAAACAAGACCCGAAACCGCCAACACGACCCAAACCAAAACTGACTTTGTTGACTATGTCAACCGAACCAAACTGAACCATAAAGTGAACTCGATTAGAAAGATACATGAATTTTGTAACTTAAATAATCATCATCCAAATCAGATTCTAACCTGAATCGAACGGAGACTGGATCGGTTGAACCGAGACTCGAACCGGAATCGGTTGGAACTGAGCCATGAGCCGAGACCCGTGTCAAGCTTGAATCGAAGCTGGCTGTGAAGCGAAACCCGAAACAAAACTGACCGCAGCTACTGTTGACTTGGTTCGACTGAACCCGAGCCAAGACACCATGAACAGCCCGACACACCCGGAACTGAACCGAAACTGAACCCGAACCAGAGCCGGGTCGAAACGAATCTGAAAGCAAAGCCAAAACAGCGCCCAACTTGAATTAAACTGGAACTTTATCAATTAATAAATGAAACTTGACTAACCTGAACCGAAACGAGTCCGAACCGGCTGACCCGAGACTGAACCTGCTGAAACAGAGTTGCCGGAACCACTGTCGCCTTCCAATCTCTCTCCTCGACTCTCTCTCTGTGTTCCCGTCTTTGTTCGCCGCCGCACGCCTCTCCAGTCGCCGGATCTGGAGAAGATAGACGAGAGGGGGGGGGCTACTCGTCGCCGGAAGTGACTCCGGTGGCTGGAGCCGGCTGGATTCAGACGAGAGGGAGTTGGAGACGGTAGGGTGTCGGCTGCTAGTTGTGCTCACTTAGGGTTTCTCCAAAATGCTGATAAAAGGAAGAAAATGGGGATTAATGTAGCTTAGGTTTACTATAGTGGGCTTGGGCCTAAGGCCCACAAGCCCAACCTTCGCGTTTTAAGTGGCCCAAACGAATTTACGAAACCCGTTTTCACCACTGAACGTCGTGAAATATCGAGATTATTATTATTATGGATTGAGATATGTAAATGATGTCGGTTGCGTTAAAAGCACGTAAAAATGCGTTGTTTTCCATTTTAAATCCGTTTTTCGACTGTAATTTTGACGGTGATTCTAAAAATAGGAGGCGAACTCGTATTTCTTAAAACATGGAAACCCGTAAATACGGAGCGTTGCAGTCTCCCCTCCTTTAGGAAATTTCGTCCCGAAATTTATTCAGAAGGAAGACTTGAAAGGGTTTCGGCAAACCGAAGAGGATTGTTTGAAACTAAGTCTTTGGAGTTTGAGACAGTAGAGAATAATTGAGGTATAAGGGTGAACGATTGATCTAATAATGATTATGAGTATAAGAATAGCATAAGTATCAGATAGACAAAAGTAGTCTTAAGGATAAGGTCTCGTCGTGGATAATCGGATATAATGCGTTTGTGAGTTGTTAAAGTTTACGTATTAGGTCAAAGAGGTCTGCAAAACACCGAATTTCTCATGGCACGTTTTACGAAAGTTTGGTAGCATGGTGAAAACACTTATATATAGGAAGTACCAGCGGCGTATCCACCATGTTTTGACCACGTTACGTCCGTTTCGTATTCGGTGTCATGTTACGTTCTGTGTCTTACTATACACAGTAGTACACTCTATGGTTCTCATACGCCTATCACTATAATCCCGTGTGCACCTGCGATGATTTTGATCGTCGCATGATCTGCATAGCTTGTACTAGTTGTGTATGAATCAGGGTATACATAAAAAGAATAAGAATGTGTACGTATAAGAATACAGTATGTAAGCAATTCCATGCTTAAGTATGTATGGGACCCACGCAAGCGAATCCCTCGGATTACGCTCGCGTATAGGTACGAATGTATGAATCATGAGTATAAGCAAAATTATGAGCATAAGTATAAGTTTAAGTATGAATATACACGTAAGTATGGGTATCAAACGTATGAGTAGTATGAGTATACGTGTAAGCATGAAACGTATAAATATAATTATAAGCATAAAACGCATGAGTACAAGTATGAATACGATTATAAGTATAAGCATAAAATGTGTTGTTATTAATATGGGTGAGAGTGTGAGTACAAATACTAATGATTACGTATATAGAATTAATTGAAACATAACAAAGTTACTTATGTAAGAGTGCTCAAAAGGTTGAGCATGTAAATACGAACGATATAAGTGAAATTGTCGCGATGAAGCGACAAAAACGTGTATGATGGTATGCATGTATAGTTGTTTAAACGAAACGTTGAGTTTATTGAATCAAATTTAGATTGAGTAATATAAAGTACTCATTGGTCATGCATATCGAATTTTGTAATGAATGGAAATGCTACTTTTGTTTTAAAAGAGTTTACGAAATCCGAAGATGGTCGGTCCCCATGAAGTCTTCTTGCCCACGTGTTTTGGAAAATCGGTGTAGGAAAGGTCTTCGAAAAAAGTAAGTTCGTTTCATCAAAACAAGAAATTTTGAATTTAGGAGGTTTTTGTGAATACGTTGATCCTTGGAAAAGGGATTTATCAAAGGTCTTTGTGTTCATTTTAAAGGGTTTTGACAAATAGTTTGTTGATGTTGGAAATAGTCTTTGGGAAAACGACCTTATAATATCTATAAGATCCTATAAGTAATTGAGAAAGGTTGGTTTGGTTTCAATTAAGAATGGAAGTCTCTAGTATGACGGTATAATGTGAGCATCTTTTAGTGATTAAGTCGAATATGAAGCTCAGAGGCAAGAGTTTCATTGGATCGATTAAATTGATATGTAGCATTTCGTAAGGTTTTGAAGTTCGAGTAATAAAATGTTTTAAGATATGATTAAGAATCTCGTGTATATGAGTTGAGTGAAAATAGATTGTAGAATAAGAAGTACGTTTGATAAAACAATGTATTTTGAAATCGGTATGAGTGGGTATTTTGAATAATGATAAACAATTTGGGTATAAAATATGATCGAGTTTGCATAATAAGATATTTTGAAGAGGCGTTTTGGTAACGATTACCTAGGTAAGGGAATCACCCCTAACTCGTTGGTGATGTCGTTTTTTTTTAAGAAAAGGGGAGTGGAGTTAATCGTCAAGGTAAGGAAATCACTCCAATCTTAATGATATGTCTCCACTCGTCGTTACAAGGAATATGAATTTAAATTATAAGAAATCATGCATATGCATAAATGTATGGAAAAGGTTCGATATGTTGTGTGTGTGAAAAGAGAAATCGAAAGTAAACTCGAGTTTGAAAGATTGCATCGTATAAATAAATAATAGAAACACATGTTTGATCAAAATTTGGATGGTTCCAAAACGGAACTTTGACTAACTAAAGTGGTCGAAAAGTCTTTTGAATTTGAGGAGCATGCTTTGGCCTAATAGGTAAAATACTCTCGCCGACAAGTCGGTTAACGGTATTTACCCTTCCGGTTACTACATGTCCCAAATCAATTGAAATTTCGAGACTTGGCAGGAGTTAGGAAAATCAAAGAATGGAACTAGTCGACAAGGTGCGGGTTTCACCCCTAACTTGGCGATTTAGTATCCTAAGTGTGGTTGGTACTCGTCGGGTCAAAAGTTAATTTTGACACTTTGACAAGGGTCCACTAGAATTTGAAATTCGAATTTCTCCATCAAGGTGAGGATTTCATTCCTAACTTGGTGGTGAATTCCGTGTAAAAAGAAAAGTAGAAGGATTGAGAGTCATTCACCAAATTGTGGGTTTCACGCCTATTTTTGTGAAGTCGTCTCGTTTGTGTATTACGAGTGTTTTCGGATTTAGAAAATACCGAGAAAATGTATGAGGGAAGTGTGTGTCAAAGGAAATACATAAACAAGTATAAACACATAAGAAAGCATATCAAGAATGGTGCTTGGATAACGAAATGATAAAACATGTATTAACACATAGAGAAATATGTTTAGAGTAACCCATAAAGAATCGAACAATGAAGCAAGTATTAACACTTAATAAGACAAGCATTAATGGATAAGAATATCATGTCAAATATTACTCACGAGTGATATACATGTTTAAAAGAGCATAAATAAGAAACCATTAAAGTATCACGTAGTAGTTCAAGCAAAACTTACGAATAAGGTTCTAAAACTATAGACTAGGTAAAAGCATTCCTAGTTTTCCTAATTCCCTATAGTTATGGCTCTGATACCAATCTGTCACACCCCAACCAATGGCGGAAACATCGGGATGAGACGAAGTGTGAAGATTGCTCGAGACATCATAACGCTAATAATTGTGACAAGTATTTAAATAATCCGATTTCATTTCATAAGATAAATTGTCAACATTACAAGAAATTCAATTACAACAAGTTCCAAAAGTAATACATAACAACATAAGCAAAAATTGATACAACATATTAAACCTAAACGTCTATATGTGTATCTAGGCATCAACGCTACTTCTTTTCATAGCATCGTCATCATCAACCTGTAACATGTTTAAAAATACAATTCAATGCAAAAGCAAAGGCGAGTACACAAGTTTGATACATACATAGCAAAAGATAAGTTTTAAACAATTCCTCATAGCAAGCATGTGATTCAAGATGAACATTTAAATATGGTATGTGTCTAACATATCAAACCAAGGAAACGCAATATGCTCATGACATAACCGAAGATAAAGAGGCGGGTCGTTAATCCTATAGCGCTACATATGTCACAGTTTGGCTCGTACGAAGTTAATGATAAATTCAACACATAAGATAAATCCAAGTTTAAAGCATCAAGCCATCACGTATACAAGCATGTTATAGGAATGTTCATGTGTTTAAGCAAAAGTTCATGTGTAAGTTTGTTGATAGATAAACATGTTACACCCCAAAAGTGATAAAAGTAAAAAGGGGGAATACGAGTATACTCACATAATTGCTAAGTCTTCCGATTATCCAAGTGTTGACGAGCGTAAGATCAGGAGGATGGAACACCGAGGTCACCCTAAATGGGCAAATGATGGTGCATGAGTAAACGGAATTACGACGGTAGATTTGAAGTGAAAACAGAAGTATATCTAGTCGATCGATAAGTATATATATTTTCTTACATATATATATTTTATATAGTTTAAGTAATAACCTAAATTAAGTTTATCGAAAAATATTATGGAAGTATCGTCAAAATAAATGTTCATTTATATCTATTTTTATAAGAAGTAAGCGAATTGATAGGTTTCGCTTCAAGAGTTTAACACATTTCGTTTTACCGATTTTTACAAAAAAAACGGGCAGAGTTTCCTCTGTTTTTGGACGATCCCGACAATCGAGTTGTCTCTGTATTTTTCAAAACTCAATCAATACAATAACAATGTATGCGTAATATATGACATATGTTGTCGCGAATAACACAAACATATATAAATCAAAATGAAATGTTGGTTTGGTTTTGATACTAAAAGATATTTATGAAAAACATTATAAATGAACTATGCATCGTCTAAAGTTTACCATATCGCGTGTTTAGCTCATGTTGACTCGTTGACCACGATTGACTGCTTGACGGTGTTTGACCGAACCGAAACAAGACCCGAAACCGCCAACACGACCCAAACCAAAACTGACTTTGTTGACTATGTCAACCGAACCAAACTGAACCATAAAGTGAACTCGATTAGAAAGATATGTGAATTTTGTAACTTAAATAATCATCATCCAAATCAGATTCTAACCTGAATCGAACGGAGACTGGATCGGTTGAACCGAGACTCGAACCGGAATCGGTTGGAACTGAGCCATGAGCTGAGACCCATGTCAAGCTTGAATCGAAGCTGGCTGTGAAGCGAAACCCGAAACAAAATTGACCGCAGCTACTGTTGACTTGGTTCGACTGAACCCGAGCCAAGACACCATGAACAGCCCGACACACCCGGAACTGAACCGAAACTGAACCCAAACCAGAGCCGGGTCGAAACGAATCTGAAAGCAAAGCCAAAACAGCGCCCAACTTGAATTAAACTGGAACTTTATCAATTAATAAATGAAGCTTGACTAACCTGAACCGAAACGAGTCCGAACCGGCTGACCCGAGACTGAACCGGCTGAAACAGAGTTGCCGGAACCACTGTCGCCTTCCAATCTCTCTCCTCGACTCTCTCTCTGTGTTCCCGTCTTTGTTCGCCGCCGCACGCCACTCCAGTCGCCGGATCTGGAGAAGATAGATGAGAGGGGGGGGGGGCTACTCGTCGCCGGAAGTGACTCCGGTGGCTGGAGCCGGCTGGATTCAGATGAGAGGGAGTTGGAGACGGTAGGGTGTCGGCTGCTAGTTGTGCTCACTTAGGGTTTCTCCAAAATGCTGATAAAAGGAAGAAGATGGGGATTAATGTAGTTTAGGTTTACTATTGTGGGCTTGGGCTTGGGCCTAAGGCCCACAAGCCCAACCTTCGCATTTTAAGTGGCCCAAACGAATTTACGAAACCCGTTTTCACCACTGAACGTCGTGAAATATCGAGATTATTATTATTATGGATTGAGATATGTAAATGATGTCGGTTGCGTTAAAAGCACGTAAAAATGTGTTGTTTTCCATTTTAAATCCGTTTTTCGACTGTAATTTTGACGGTGATTCTAAAAATAGGAGGCGAACTCGTATTTCTTAAAACATGGAAACCCGTAAATACGGAGCGTTACATGATCGCACAGGAGCTCAATCGCACATGTTTCTGATCGCACAACAGCAATCGCACAAGTCCTTGGTCGCACAAGGACTAGTCGCACAAGCTATAGATGGCTATGGTACAATTGCTTAAACACTATGTACAAATCACTTATGCATGATCGCACAACATATTGGGGATCGCACAAGCCTGTGCCGATCGCACAATATGTTGGGGCCACACACGAACCACTTGGACCTTTATACGGTTGGGCCTCAAAGCCCAATTCCAATCGCACAAGGACTGGTCAGTCGCACAAGACCATCCGGACCGCACAAGACTCATGTTTATTGTTTGGGCCGTTTACATGCTGGACTGCTTATATTTTATTGGGCCGGGTATCATTGGGCTTCTATGGGTGAATCGCACAAAGATGTTAGACTTGTGCGAGCCCATTCTTTCGAAACACACAAGTATGAACATGTTATGTACTTGACTGTTAATGTGTTGCTATGATAAATACGTGTTTGTAACCTGTGTGTAAACATACGTGCATTACTTGAAACCAAAACCTGACTTGTATGGTAACCATGTTAGGACGTGGTTGACCCCATATAGCTCAAGTAACCTTTTCGTTTATCTGCCGAGCAAACCAAGGTGAGTTCACACTCTTACCAAGGCATGGGATTCCTGGGGTTGGGAATGGGATTAAATGATTACTTGTACTTCCATCGTTACTGGAATACGTACCACTAACCTCGTTAGGGGAAGGTCACTTATAGATACAGCTAGACTAGTAACACATGGGAAGCCCTCACTAATCTTCGCATACATGCCTGGAAGGCCGCGATACGAATACTAATCTTCGCACACATGCCTGGAGGGCCGCGATACGAATACTAATCTTCGCAAACATGCCTGGAAGGCCGCGATACAAATACAACTAGTCTAGAATACATGGGAAACCCCCACTAATCTTCGCAAACATGCCTGGAAGACCGCGATACAAATAAATACGATACATGGTTTACAAAACGAACATTTGAATTACGAAACGAATACTATAACTAAACAACCAGCTGTGAACTCGCTCAACTTTGTTGTTGACTCGTTGTTACATGCCTTGCAGGTCAATAGGTACTCATGGAGCTTGCACTGGGAGGCGCGGTCGTTGTGGACATGGATCGTGGATGCCATGTTAAACATTTATGACATTTCAAACTTATTACTTATGTTGGGTTTTACATTTATGCTTCCGCTAAACATTGAAACTATACTTTTGTTTTGGAACACCTTTCATATTGTTTGGTTGATTTACATTTACTATTGTTCAATATGATTGGTGGCTTGATCCTGGTCATGTCACGCCTCCAGGCGGTGATACTCCGCGTGTAGATTTTGGGGGTGTGACAGATTGGTATCACAGCCATTGGTTATAGTGAACTTGGTTTTAATAAGGGGAAAAAGTTTTTGTTAAAACCAGACTATAACCTGTACAGTGCTCAACGATCCACAACGACGCTTCGCTCCACGTGCAAGACTCAACACTATAGGTGATACTATTCATGTTTGCATTGCCTACTTGCTAGATTACATAGAACTTTGCTCATGGTATGCTTAGATAAACGTAACCACTAATGCTTGAGAACACTTGTGTGCTTACTCTCTTCTGTCATCGCATTTTTCACGAACTTCTCTCACTTATGCTACCTTGATATGAAGATCATGGCTGGACGTGTTAACATGACTCAAGCCCAGTTGACGGCTCTGATCAACGAACAAGTTGCTGCGGCACTAGCAGCCGCACAAGCAGGAGGTCAACACGCTCAGCCACCTGTTTGCACCTTCAAGACTTTCATGGACTGTCGTCCTAGCACATTCAGTGGCACGGAAGGAGCAGTTGGACTCCTCCATTGGTTTGAAATGCTCGAGTCCGTATTTGAGATGTGTGAATGCCCTGAGGCTCGCAGGGTGAAGTATGCCACTGGTACTCTCGAAGGCATTGCGCTGACCTGGTGGAATGCGCAAGTTCAGATTTTAGGGTTGGAAGCTGCTAATGCCACCCCTTGGAATGAGTTCAAGGAACTAATCAAGCGGGAATACTGCACTCGTGATGACATCCACAAGTTGGAAGTGGAATTCTTTAATCTGAAAATGACGGGATCGGAGATTGAGGCATATACGAAAAGGTCAAACGAGCTGGCCATCTTGTATCCAACTATGGTGGACCCTCCTATCAGGCGTATTGAGTTGTATCTCAAAGGGCTAGTACCAGAAATTCAAAGTCATGTGACATCGGCCAACCTTGCTACAATCCAGGATATTACTCGTCTTGCTCATCGCCTCACAGATCAGGCATTGGAACAGAACAAGCTGCCCAAACGTATCGGTGCTACTAATGCTACTACCTCCGCTACTCCCAGTGACAACAAGCGGAAATGGGATGGGGATTCCAGCAAGGGTTCAGCTACAACTCAGCCCCAGGCACAACAGCGAAAGACTGATAACTACCAGAGCCCTGGTCAGCAATTTTCTGGAAGTCAAAGGCAGGGTGGATATCGAGGAAACCTCCCAAGGTGCAATAGATGCAACAGGCACCACAATGGCCAGTGCAACAAGGGTCGTTGCCAGAGGTGTCTCAAGATGGGTCATGAAGCTAAAGATTGCAGGAGCTCACGACCTGCGAATCAGAACCGACAACAACAACCACCAGCTCCACGAAACCAGCAACAACAACAGCAGCGAGCCAACATGGGATGCTATCAGTGTGGTGCTGAAGGCCACTTCAAGCGGGACTGCCCTCAGTTAAACCAGAACCAGAACAACAACAACAATAATCAGGGCAATGGGAACAACAACGGGGGAAATAATGATAACAACGACGCTAGGGGTCGAGCATTTGTGCTGGGTCAGGGTGATGCAAGGAATGATCCTAACGTGGTGATGGGTAAGTTCCTTCTCGATGACTTTTATGTTACTGTATTATTTGATTCGGGTGCGGATACCAGTTATATGTCTCTGAAAGTTAGTCAAATGCTCAAGCGCACACCAACACTTTTGAACACCAAACATGTCGTAGAATTAGCTAACGGTAAGAGTCTAGAGGCCACACACATAGTTCAGGGTTGTAATCTTATCCTTGCTGGTCAGACTTTCTCTATCGATCTCATTCCCATAGTTCTGGGTAGTTTCGACATCGTCATTGGTATGGATTGGTTATCTCAACAACAAGCAGAGATCCTATGCAAGGAGAAGATTGTTCGTATTCCCCGTTCTGGTAAAGAACCTCTCGAAGTTCAAGGCGACAAGAGTGGTGCCGTGGTTGGCATCATCTCCTTCCTGAAGGCCCAGAAGTGTTTACGAAAGGGCCACACTGCCATTTTAGCACTTGTTACTGACGCATCAATGAAAGAGAGGAGATTAGAAGACACCCCAGTTGTACGCGATTTTCCTCAAGTGTTTCCTGAAGATTTACCTGGACTACCGCCTCATCGCCAGGTCGAATTCCAGATCAAGCTAGCTCCAGGAGCAACACCAATAGCTCGTGCACCGTATCGCTTAGCCCCATCAGAATTGGAAGAACCATCCAAACAACTGCAAGAACTCTTGGATAAGGGTTTCATTCGTCCTAGCTCTTCGCCTTGGGGAGCTCCAGTACTATTTGTGAAAAAGAAAGACGGTACCTTCAGGATGTGCATCGACTACCCTGAGCTCAACAAAGTGACCGTGAAGAATCGCTATCCTCTTCCATGCATCGACGACCTGTTCGACCAATTGCAAGGGTCGAGCTATTATTCGAAGATAGATATGAAGTCAGGCTACCATCAACTGAGAGTCCGGGATGAGGACGTCTCCAAAACAACATTTAGAACTCGCTACGGCCACTACGAGTTTCTAGTTATGCCATTCGGGTTAACTAACGCACCTGCAGTCTTCATGGATCTTATGAACAGAGTGTGCAAGCCTTACCTAGACAAGTTTGTCGTTGTTTTCATCGACGACATCCTGATCTATTCTAAGAGTCAGGAGGAACATGAGCATCATTTACGACTCATTTTGAAACTAGTTCGAGCAGAACAGCTGTATGCCAAGTTTTCGAAATGCGACTTCTGGCTTCGTGAAGTCCATTTCCTAGGCCACGTGGTAAACAAGGATGGGATTCATGTTGATCCATCCAAGTTAGATTCGATTAAAAACTGGCCTGCACCTCGCACACCAACAGAAATACGCCAATTCCTGGGTTTGGCAGGGTACTATAGAAGGTTTATCAAAGACTTCTCGAAGATTGCGCAGCTGCTTACACTACTGACACAGAAGGGTGTCACCTACCGTTGGGGTAGTACTCAGGAAACCGCTTTTCAGCACTTAAAAGATAGGCTCTGCCGCACACCTATCCTTTCATTGCCAGAGGCCACGGACGATTTTGTGGTCTATTGCGACGCATCCATTCAAGGTCTTGGATGTGTGTTAATGCAACGTGACAAGGTCATTGCTTATACATCACGTCAACTTAAGGTTCATGAACGGAACTATACTACGCATGATTTAGAGCTGGGAGCTATTGTTTTCGCGCTTAAGATATGGAGACATTACCTGTACGGTACCAAGTGCACCATCTATACCGATCACAGGAGTCTCGAGCATATCTTCAAGCAGAAGGAATTGAACATGCGTCAACGACGATGGGTCGAACTTTTGAACGATTACGAATGTGCCATCAAGTACCATCCAGGCAAAGCCAATGTTGTTGCTGACGCCCTAAGTCGAAAAGACACTACGCCTAGACGCGTACGAGCATTACAACTTACCATCCAGTCTAGTCTTCCGGCACAGATATGAGATGCTCAGGTAGAAGCATTGAAACCAGAAAACGTCAAGGCTGAAGCACTACGCGGCTCAAGGCAACAGTTAGAACAAAAGGAAGACGGCGCCAATTACGTAATAGGACGCATCTGGGTCCCACTTTATGGCAACTTACACGAGCTTGTAATGGATGAAGCACATAAGTCTCGCTACTCGGTACATCCAGGTTCGGATAAAATGTACCACGATCTCAGAACTACATATTGGTGGCCTAGCATGAAAGCCCACATAGCAACTTACGTTAGCAAGTGTTTGACTTGTGCGAGAGTCAAGACGAAATACTAGAAACCATCAGGCCTACTTCAGCAACCAAAGATACCACAATGGAAATGGGAGGAAATTTCCATGGATTTTGTTGCTGGCCTGCCTAGATCTCAACGTGGGAATGATACTATTTGGGTGATCGTGGATCGACTCACTAAGTCTGCACACTTCTTGGCTATCAAGGAAACAGATAAGTTCTCTACTTTAGCAGACATTTACTTAAAATAAGTGGTTTCGAGGCACGGGGTGCCAACCTCCATTATTTCGGATCGTGATGCACGATTTACTTCAGAACTGTGGCAAGCGATGCACAAATCTTTTGGCTCTCGATTAGACATGAGCACAGCTTACCACCCTCAGACGGACGGGCAGTCTGAGCGCACGATTCAAACTCTAGAAGACATGCTGCGAGCATGTGTTATCGACTTCGGCAACGGCTGGGAAAAACATCTCCCGTTAGTGGAGTTTTCGTTTAACAACAGTTACCACACCAGCATTCAAGCCGCTCCATTTGAGGCATTGTACGGGTGTAAATGCCGATCACCTCTCTGTTGGGCAGAGGTGGGTGATAGTCAGATCACCGGTCCAGAACTTGTAGTTGATGCTACTGAAAGGATTGCATAGATACGACAACGAATGGCGGCAGCTCGTGACCATCAGAAAAGCTACGCTGATAAGCGCAGGAAACCACTCGAGTTCCAGGTTGGGGACAGAGTGCTACTCAAAGTCTCACCTTGGAAAGGTGTAGTTCGTTTTGGCAAACGAGGCAAGCTCAATCCGCCGTATGTCGGACCGTTCGAAATCATAGAAAGAATAGGCAAAGTGGCCTACAAACTGAACTTGCCAACAGAACTCGGTGGAGTTCACAATGTTTTTCACGTGTCAAATCTGAAGAAATGTCTGTCAGATGAGACCCTCATAGTTCCTTTGAAGGAGCTCACTATCGACGATCAGCTGCGATTCGTCGAGGAACCTGTTGAAATCACGGACTGGGATGTTAAGGTCCTCAAGCACACCAGAATACCTCTTGTTTGAGTTCGTTGGAACTCCCGTCGTGGCCCAGAGTTCACCTGGGAACGCGAAGACCAAATGAAACAAAAGTATCCCCAATTGTTCGCAAACAGTACAACCACTACTGAGGCTGAAGCTACTGCGGAATTTCGGGACGGAATTCCAAACCAACGGGGGAAGGATGTGACACCCCAGGAAAACCATGCAACTTAACTAGCTTCCTCAGTGAGTACGTACCAAATTTCGGGACGAAATTTCTTTCAACTTGGGGATAATGTGACAACTCGTAATCCGAACCTATCTTTGTGTTAATGTAACGTGTGTGGACCCTATGTGATTATGTGAACTTTGATGATTAATGAGATGTTATGTTGTTATGATATGTGCATGTATGTATGTAATTGGATTACACAAAACGAACCGATTGCACAACAAGCCGATCACACAAGCCTTTGGGCTTTGGTTCCTTACCACTCTCGGCCCACACTCTCTCATAATCGAACCAAGGGCAACCCAAGGGAAGGGTTCAGCCTACTCCTCTTATACGCTTACACCATCCCTTGGGGAGTATTATTTCTCATTATTTTGCTAACACAAGAAAACATAAACCCTACTCTCTTTCTCTCCTCTCGAAGCCGGCGACCACACATCCCTATCTCTTGAAGATCTTTCCTGTTCGGATCAACCTTCGTTTATTCTCTAATCCGGTTAGTGTTTTGTTATCACTTGATTGTATGTTAATCGATAATTGTGTATTGCTATATGTTAATCTATCCGGTTAGGGTTCATGCTAGTGGATATGTTGCCAAAAACTTAGTGTTGATTCGGAATAGGTGTTCGGTTTCAATATATATATTCGTAGGAATTGTTCTTGTCAAAGGGTTGTATGATGACATATGTGTATGTTTGATATGCAAGTATGTTCTGTTTGATCCGTGGATAGTGATGATGAGTTGTTGTTATGAATAAATGATTTTAGGGTTTATATGAACTAAATGATAATTACTTGGTTTGATCGAGATTATGCATGACTGAAACTGTTAGCATTGATTGATTGAATGGAAATTTGGAAACTGTTGAATGATTGTAACCGAATAGCATAATATCCGGATAAGTAAAACGGATCGCACAAGTTTTCTCTCGGTCGCACAAGGTCAGGTCACACAAGACCTAATCTGATCGCACAAGATCTCAATCGCACATGTTTCTGATCGCACAAAAGCAATCGCACAAGTCCTTGGTCGCACAAGGACTAGTCGCACAAGCTATAGATGGCTGTGGTACAGTTGCTTAAACACTATGTACAAATCACTTATGCATGATCGCACAACATATTGGGGATCACACAAGCCTGTGCCGATCGCACAATATGTTGGGGCCACACACGAACCACTTGGACCTTTATACGGTTGGGCCTCAAAGCCCAATTCCAATCGCACAAGGACTGGTCAGTCGCACAAGACCATCTGGACTACACAAGACTCATGTTTATTGTTTGGGCCGTTTACATGCTGGACTGCTTGTATTTTATTGGGCCGGGTATCATTGGGCTTCTATGGGTGAATCGCACAAGGATGTTAGACTTGTGCGAGCCCAATCTTTCGAAACGCACAAGTATGAACATGTTATGTACTTGACTGTTAATGTGCTGCCAAGATAAATATGTGTTTGTAACCTGTGTGTAAACATACGTGCATTACTTGAAACCAAAACCTGACTTGTATGGTAACCATGTTAGGACGTGGTTGACCCCATATAGCTCAAGTAACCTTTTCGTTTATCTACCGAGCAAACCAAGGTGAGTTCACACTCTTAC
This sequence comes from Helianthus annuus, assembly GCF_002127325.2. Lineage (NCBI taxonomy): Eukaryota > Viridiplantae > Streptophyta > Magnoliopsida > Asterales > Asteraceae > Helianthus > Helianthus annuus. Next base: position 54,903,963 of record NC_035439.2, read on the forward strand.
CAAGGCATGGGATTCCCGGGCTTGGGAATGGGATTAAATGATTACTTGTACTTCCATCGTTACTGGAATACGTACCATTGACCTCGTTAGGGGAAGGTCACTTATAGATACAGCTAGACTAGTAACACGTGTGTTAGTGCATTAATGTCTATCGCCTTCGTCAATTCGAGCCGTAGCGAGAAACCGAAGAAATCAAGCTTTTATTGTAATATTTAGATAGAATTAGTAAGGTGGCATTTTGGTAATTAATGAGAAATCTCATTAATTCCAAGGCCTATAAATAGGAGCTTTAGGTTTAAAGTTAAAGACTTTTGCTCATTTGGTGATTTAGAAGATTAAAGTCTAGAGAGAAAAAGTCTAGAGAGAGAAAGTACTCTCTACGTGATTCTTGTATTGTACACGTCATATCTTTCAATAGATTCACGGTTCTAGTACGTTATTGTGTGTTCGATCAAGCACATTCACGGATTCTGCACGTCGAACGTTCGTTACGCAATCGAACGGTGTCAAAACCGATCCTACAATTGGTATCAGAGCTAGGAGCTCGATTGCACTGATCAAACACATTGATTCGTACCAGATTTCAGCGTTTTCAGATCCGAATTGCATCATTTCTTCATCTTCTACTCATTCTTTCACGTTTTTCACTGTTTTTCGTCGAATTGAACGGGATTTTACGGTCCGAATCGGCTGATTTTTTTTATATGTTGTGCGAAAACACCTGATCTATAACCCTACCAAGTTTCAGATCCAAATTCCTAGCCGTTTAGGAGATATCGAAGGTTTTAGGTCCGATTTCGCGTCAAAATCACTGATTTCGCTCGAAAACACGTGATTTCGCTCGAAAATCCCTTGATTTCGCTCAAAGACGTTTGATTTCGCTCGAAAAGCAATGATTTCGCTCTTGTGGTTGAGGTTTCGCTCCAAGTGAACCACTGATTTCGCTCTTGTGGTTTCGCTCATGTTGACATTTTGATTTCGCTCATTTGATCAATTTCTGATTTCGCTCATAAGACATCACTTCTGATTCCGCTTTGAAAACCGTATCAAGTTGATTACACTGTTCTAAATTTAAGGTCCAATGAAATTTTAGTAGGCAATAGTCTTGCATGTCAATTTGTGTGATGAAATAATAGTTGTCGGTCATTGAACAGAGTAAACACGTGAACTGCTGAATCATTTTGTGATATTGCATCGGCCCAATCAAAGTGTTGTGTAATTTGAAATTGTCGGACATATTGTGTGATTTGAAATTGTGTATATTAGCGGCCCAATCAAAGCATCAGCAGCCAAATAACAATTGAAGTGCATTTAATATTGTCGGCTGCATGTGATTTAAAGATAAGGCCCAATCAGATCGATTGTCAGCCAAGTCGTCAACCCAGTTAGTTTGGTCCAATCAGAAACAATAGGTGTCGGCTGAATTGAAATGGGTTTTAGACCCAATCACATTTGATCAAAGTGTCCACAACTTGAACGGTCAAATTGTTTTTTGTTGAACATTTAAAAGATAAAAATTGTGAGGCCCAATCAAAGTGTCAGTTTATGTGATCATTAATAACAAATAGTTGACGGCCCAATTAGTTTAAGTTTGTACTGACATTTGCATGTGTGATCATAGATTGTCGGCTATTTTGATTCAAACCATATGATCATAAATCAATAAAAATTTGAGGCCCAATGAGCATTGAATTGATAAATGAGATGTCGGCCACATATTAATAAGTCCATACAGACGGCCCTATTGAATTCGAGTTGATTTGTTATTTGTCGGCTCAGTGGGATTGAGATAAACAATTTGGCATGTGAATTCAGAATTTTGGCCCAATCATGTTTGGTTGTTAATAGAGTCAAGTGAAACCCACTAGTTGAAAGGCCCAAAATTGCATTTGATCTGATTAATTGTCAATCAGCCCATTGACAGATTTCTTGGAATTGATAGCTCATCAGTTTTGAAGATCCGTTAGCCCAAGTCATTCTAAGCCCATTCAAAGGACGTGTCACATTTGTCCATTTTCCGGATCATTCATATACAACGATTTCACCCGAACAACTTTGGATCAAATCCGCGAATCTTCGACAACGAGTCTTAGATTGATTTCACACACTCACTTTTACGCATTCAGTTTGTTTAAAACTGATCGTTTGTTTGATTGTTTGTTTGCAGGTGATCCGAGGTGATTAGTGAAGCATCAGATACTTGCCTGAGCGAATTCCTACTCGATCCACTGTTGCCTGATCTTTGCTACTCAATCGGATAGTCATTTGATTGTGTGAAATTTTGTATTGTTTGAAAATCTGTTGTTGTGAATCTTTTCATTACCAAAGCATGGGTTCTGAGATTTATATTGCAATAAACAAATTTGATAATTTTACAGGTATCAAGGGAGAGTCTACAAAAGAATTGATTGACATGTATTGCCTTCTAGTTGTGGAGATGGGGAGATTGAAGATAACCAAGACCAATGAGGAATTGAAAGACAAATTGGCAAACGCATTGCCATATGATGAGTGGAGTACTTACTTGATGGTGTTGAAGAACAATTCAAACTATGAATTTCTCAACCTTAGTGGATTCATCGAAAAGATTCAAGCTCAAGAACTTGAATTTCAAAAGATTAGAAAATTGAAGTCTGATTCAGGAGAAAAGAATCAGAAATCAGCAACTGTTGAAGTAAAAGTCAAATCTGAAGAAAATGTTCAAGTGGTAGAGAAACAAGTTGACAAAATTTCAGCAATTAAGGTTGAGAAGAAGGCTGAAGCTGTAAAGATGATTGAGAAGTGCTTAAATTGTGAAATTCTTAAATCTGAAAATGCCAAACTCTTGAGGGATTTAGAGAGTTTGACATTAGAAAACAAAAATTTTAAAAATTCAGAAAATGATTTGAAAATTCAAATAAAAAATTTAGAAAATGAAAAAGTAAAAATTGAAAAAGATTTTCAAAGTCAAATAAAGATTTTAGAAGATGAGAAAGATATTTTTGGTAAAAATAATCTTGAAAAACAAATTGCAATAAATTCTCATCTTGCTAAAATCATTCAGCTTGAAAAAGAAGCTGAAATCGACCGGAATAAAATTGCTGAGTTAGAAAATAAGTTGAAAGGTTTTGTGATTTCTGCACCATATGTGTGTCCAGAACCAATCAATTCTGTTCCAATAAGTGACGATGTCACAAATTTTGACAAAGTCAAAATTGAAGATTGTGATGAGAAATCAGATGATGAAAATGAAAAAATTGAAAAACAAAAATTGTTTTTGAAATTAAAAGAAAAATTTCAGAAAACTGTTCTACAATCGACTGAAAAGGGAGAATGCTCTAAGCAAAAACCTTTGAAGAAGAAAGTGGAACAGAAACAAAAAGATAAAAATTTGAAAAATGTACAAAAAGAAAATAACAGCTCATCAGATCGATCATCCAATCAAAATCAAAAATTACAAAAAGTAAAAAATGATAATTCAAAAATTGTTGGCAATAAGTGGTGCAGGTCGGACCACAGTACTCAAAAGTCAAATCCAGCAATCAAGAGGAAAAAGGAGTATCACCAAGCCAAACAATGCTATGATCTGAGTGTTTGGTGTGAAGGTGGTACATGGTACGATAACAGAGTGTGTTACAGACGCGGTTATCAAGGACACATTGCTGTTAACTGCCAGAATTGGAATTTTGAGATGAGAAGATGCTTTAATTGTAACATTATAGGTCACATTGCTAGAGATTGCTCAATGAGATCAATGAAAAGATCGAGAGCTGAATCTCAGAAGCAGATGAAAAAGAAACCAGTCAATGTCAAGCCCAAAGAACAGAAGGTTCAAGAACCTAAAGTTCTAGAAAAGAAAGTGAAGCTTTCTCAGGGGCAGAAAGACAGACTGAGGAAAAAGAGGAAGAAGGCGAGAGAGTATCTGGAGAAGATTTTGTCCTCGGGTTCACCTGTTAGTACCAATAAGAGTTCTGATAAATCGCTTCCCTCCACTGCAAAGTCAAGCAAGACGAATTCGTCAGATACAAATCTGAGGACGGAAAAGGCAAAGAAGAAGAAGAAAGTTACTGGCGATGAATTTGTTTCTTCAAAAATAAAGGAGTCACATGTCGGTGATGAATTTGGCTCATCAAAGTCAGACAAGCCACATTCAGGCAATGATTCTGGTATGGTAAAGCCAGAAGAGCCATGTGTTGAGGTAAAAGTAGAGAATTCTGGTTTAACAACGGATGATGCAAACTTTCCACCATTGTTGAACAAGAATTCGAAATCACCCAAGGACCGTCAGGCTTGGGTGAATCTGTTTAAATAGAAAAACCTGACTTGCCGGAATTCCCAGGTTGGTAATTGGGGAGTAGGAATCGGCATCTTTCTTGAGAAATTCACAGGTTAGTAACTGTGATATTTCGACTTACAAGTGGTTAATCAAGGACATTAAGTTGTACTTGATTTAACTATCTTACAAATGGTATGATTATTGGAAACTGTGTTTGTGATAAAACTACAAGAAGTTGAAAATAGTGTGATGAATTAATCCCCATGTTTGTGAATCGACACACAAAACTAATTTTCCGGAAAAACCATTTTGATTAAAACAAACTTAAGTGTTTTGAAATCATAATGGGAAAATAGTTTGTTGTCAGGGGGAGTTCTGATTGTTTACGCCAAGTGGATGGAGAATTGATGCAATTCTCATCAAGTTGTCACTTTACTTTGTACAGTTTATTGTTTTCAAATTTTCCCAGAAAATCAAAATTGAAATATATTTTGATTTTAGGGGGAGAAAAATTTTAAAAAAATTAGAAAATTTGAAAATGTCAAAAACATTGAAAAAATTCAAAATGAGTTTTGTTGAGACTAGAGGAAATGATAGTAAATCAGTGGACTATCACAGCATGCTAAAGATATGAAATGTCAAATGTGTTAAACGATCTCACTAATGATATGACGATAGGTTCAGCTAGACTAGTAGATTTACGAAAACGATACAAACTTAAATGAAAAAGCCTAGTTCTAGTGGGAAACACAGTTGAAAGCATAGTACTTAGTTTTGTCCTTCGTGACTGTGTGCCTGCTCAGTAATCGCTGATTGTCGAAAGACATAAAACTGGTTAAATTTGTGAACTTTCACAATTTTGCTGAAAAATCGCTGTGATTGTGTATTTCATTTTGCAAAGATTTAAACTTGTTTGATTTCTTTATTTTGTTTAAGCATTGGACATCCTCTGCGTATACGTGAGTATCGACCTGGATGTTATTGCCTAAACGTTCTGCTTTATTTTCTTTGGTGTTTCGTTTAAGCTTTGGGTCACCTCTGTGTATACGGAAGTATCGACCTGGTGGTTAAAGCCTAAACAACTTCAACTTATTTTTATTTTCTTATTTTGTTTAAACATTGGACTTTCTCTGCGTATACGGAAGTATCGACCTGATTGTTAATGTTTAAACATTCTGCTTTGTTTTCGCACAAATCACAGTTGATGAAAGTTTAAAGGCATTACTTGAGTTAGTGTATTGCATGATGAGGGGATATGCTGAGATCGTGGGGTCCATAAGAATTTATTGCAAAATTAATATACCTTAAACGTATCGGTAAGTATTTCGAAAGTTTTTAGATTGAGTTTAAGAGGACAATTATATTGTCAATCTATGTGAATCGTTTAGAACATAATATATTTAAAGCTTAACGGTGCTAGTGATTTGTCTCAAAAACTGATATGATCCTCTTTCACAAACTCACAAAAATATTATCTGTAAATATTTCTTTACTGCTTTTCATTAAAGACAAATATCCAAAAAGATTTTAGTGTGTTTTAGCATGAAATTTTGAAAAATCCAAAAAGATTTTCGACAATTGATGTTGAAAAGCTGATATTCAAAATCTCAAAGGCTAAACAAGATGAACAATTGGTTTGGTTAAGATGATGAGAAGTTGGAAGATAATCCTCAAATGTTTAGATGATTCATTAATTTGAATCACCATATTATGTGTTATATGTTTGAGAATTTTGAGTGAATTCTTTTAGAGTCAAAATTATTTTGTTTTACGAAGAGGTTGAGATGTGTAGGTTTCTAATTCTGTTGCTACGGAAAGCCAGGCGTCGATCCCAAAAGCACGGAAGCTTGACGAAAGGGGGAGCCTGAAGAAAGAGACTACCGAGAGGGTGAGCAATGGAAGCTCGAAGACAGATCCACGGGGATTCTGTTCGAAAGAGAGAAAGACAAGATACTACGAGATTGACTGCGACAATATCCAAGGGGGAGATTGTTAGTGCATTAATGTCTATCGCCTTCGTCAATTCGAGCCGTAGCGAGAAACCGAAGAAATCAAGCTTTTATTGTAATATTTAGATAGTTTTAGCAAGGTGGCATTTTAGTAATTAATGAGAAACCTCATTAATTCCAAGGGCTATAAATAGGAGCTTTATGTCATAAGTTGCAAGATTTTTTGCTCATTTGGTGATTTGGGAGATTCAAGTTTAGAGAGAGAAAGTCTAGAGAGAGAAAGTACTCGCTACGTGATTCTTGTATTGTACACGTTATATCTTTCAATAAATTCACGGTTCTAGTACGTTATTGTGTGTTCGGTCACACACGTTCAAGGATTCCGCACGTCGAACGTTCGTTACGCAATCGAACGGTGTCAAAACCGGTCCTACAACATGGGAAGCCCCCACTAATCTTCGCACACATGCCTGGAAGGCTGCGATACGAATACTAATCTTCGCACACATGCCTGGAGGGCCGCGATACGAATACTAATCTTCGCAAACATGCCTGGAAGGCCGCGATACAAATACAACTAGTCTAGAATACATGGGAAACCCCCACTAATCTTCGCAAACATGCCTGGAAGGCCGCGATACAAATAAATACGATACATGGTTTACAAAACGAACATGTGAATTACGAAACGAATACTATAACTAAACAACCAGCTGTGAACTTGCTCAACTTTGTTGTTGACTCGTTGTTACATGACTTGCAGGTCAATAGGTACTCATGGAGCTTACACAGGGAGGCGCGGTCGTTGTGGACATGGATCATGGATGCCATGTTAAACATTTATGACATTTCAAACTTATTACTTATGTTGGGTTTTACATTTATGCTTCCGCTAAACATTGAAACTATACTTTTGTTTTGGAACACCTTTCATATTGTTTGGTTGATTTACATTTACTATTGTTCAATATGATTGGTGGCTTGATCCTGGTCATGTCACGCCTCCAAGCGGTGATACTCCACGTGTGGATTTTAGGGGTGTGACATATGTGATACAAGAAAAGGCGGTAGCCGCTAGTCACGCGGCCAATAGGAAAAAGGAGGCTCAGAAAAGCCAAGAGAAAAGGGAGCAGCGGGGTTTTAAAAATAAAGGCAGAGGAGACCGATACCAAAGAGGCGATCGAACGGACTCGCGATATGACAGGCCTAGAAATACCTACTCAAGGAATGAACCTTCTAAACCGCGATCCGATTACCCTAACTTGAGCAAAACTCCAGCGAAAATCTTAGCCTCTAAGAACCTCAAATTCAACCCTCCAAAGCCTCTAAAAAACAACCCCAACAAAGATACGAGCAAGTATTGTGAATACCACAAGGGGAGCGGCCACGATATTAATGACTGTTTTCAGCTGAAAAAGTAAATCGAATACTTCGTGAAAGCGGGTAAATTGGCACACCCGGTGCGAGACATCAAACAGGGCCCGCTGCCCGTCAAAGAAGAAAACGATAAGGCGGCGGGTAAAAGGCCACGGGAGCTAAACATGGTACACACGGATAAGGGAAAAGGAGCCAGGCGGAGCTTTTCCTCCCTCGAACCTTGGATGCTGGCCACCATGACAATTGATCCTTGCGTGGAAGATTTGCACCTCACTACAGACGCCTTAATCATATCTGCTGCAGTTGGTGATTATCACATGAGAAGGATCCTGGTAGATACCGGGAGTTTAGAGGATATCATCTACGAGCATTGCTACATCAGGATGCAACTAGAAGATAGAAGACTGCTTGAGTCAGTACACGCCCCTATTAAACGCTTTACGAGGGAAAAAGTTGATCCCATCGGCCAGATTACTTTCCCAGTCACTTTTGGGTACTCGCTGAGTCTTACCACAATGTAATCATCGGAAGGTTCACCCAGGGAAAATTGGACGCTATTGTATACACAACGCGAGGTTTTATGAAGTTTCCCACCCCGCGAGGTATTGCCACAGTATCTTGAGATAAGGTGGGAAAAGTATTGGACATCAAAAGATGCCGACAGGGGCCTACCTGTGACAACTCGAATTTCCAAGATTTCTATTTCGCATTTATTGCACGTTCATGTATTGTTTAGTTGTTTATTTGCACAATTGGTTGCTATAGAATTGTATACGTTTTGATACGATGAAGTGTATTGTGTGATTGTGCATGACTATGTGTTAATTGTGATAAACTTGTCAAATGTATAAACTTGGTGGTGAAACTGTGAAATTAATTGAGATAGTGCACTCTTGTAAAATAGAATAATGGAGGGTGTAAAGAGTTATTAGTGAAACCTAAATCATACTTAACCCTAATCCCATTTCACTAATCATTTTCACAAAAACCAAAGCATGTACATTCACTTTCTCTAGCAATCATCATCATCATCATTGGCACAAGACATTCAACACTTGATTCCTCTTTCTCTAGAATTCATTCAAGGTAATTGTTATCGATTATGGTGATACTTGTAAACCTAATTGATTGTTTGATCATTATCAACTCTTGATTGTGTGTTCATGAAAACCCTAGCTCTCATATGATACTCCTGTAATTTTGATTTGATTCTGGATAATTGTGATAATGATGTGATTAGTCGTACAATCGATTGCTTAACAATTTAGAATCGTGATATGTAAGAATGAATAACTGTTGATTTGTTTACTACGGTACAGATACGTAACTAGGGTTTCTTAGTCTTGAAAACATGAAAACGTAACTGTTATAATCTCAATGAACGTATGGGAAATTGCTTGTCTGAGTTTTGTGTATGATTGATATGTCTGAGTTTATAAAATCAACATGGTCCGACTTTCTAATGCTCATTATGGTCCGAATTCTTTTATGAACACGTACATGGTCCGAGTTCTTAAACATTGGTGAAGGTCCGAGTTTAATGCCACCTATTATAGTCCGACCTTTGGTTTGACAAGTCCGAGTTCACTATGGTAACACCTTGTCCGAGTATTATAAGAAGCAATAGATCCGAAGTCCTTGTTATGCTTGTTGTCCGAGGTTGTGTGTCAACATGAATGCCCGAGTTTTAATGAATGGTGGAGTCCGACCTTCTTTGATAATATGCATGTCCGAGTTTCCTACTTGTCACATGTAGTCCGACTTTTTGTAATGGGGATGAGGCCCGAGTTTTGCTTGCATTAGTAAGGTCCGAGCTTTGAACCCCTACCCCACTTGTCCGAGTTTTACTTAATGACCAAGGGTCCGAGTTTTGGCCCATACCATAGTCCGACTTTTGATTATCATTGCATATGGTCCGAGTTTCTTAAAATGTTGGTCCGACTTTCATGTGTGGTAGTTAGGTAGTCCAAGTTTTGAAACCCCAATGATCTAGTCCGACTTTTAAACAGGGGAAGCCCCCCCCCCCCACACTTTTCTGAGTTTTAGAATGGCAAGGCCCTGTCCATTTTATGTATGATTAATATGAGGCCCTGAATTGTATGATAATTGATGATTGTATCTGTTAAGATGTGTATGTCCTTTGTTAAGCCACCAACTCCGTTAAACTTGTGAAATTATTAACGCTGCTAAATGTACTAAGGATGTAACAGTGACAATTAGGTTAACATCCACGTTAGACTAAACGGTGTAAACAAAGACATGACGCATGAATTACGTGAATACGATTAACTGTTTACGTGGTGAATGATTCTTGATATATATAATCGTATGATACTGAATGCAACTGTATGATCTCGCATGTATGAAGTAGTCTATGTGATATCATTCTATACACGATAAGCACACAACACACCGTTGCTTGAATATCGAGGATTGTAAACCCTAACTGAATGAATCATGTGCAATATATCCTAGGTCGTGTGTAACGGACTTAGAGATTAATTAACCCTAGAAGCAATAACATACCGAGCAAACCAAGGTGAGTTCACACAGCCAAGGCATGGGGTTCCCAGGGTGGGAATGGGTTTTGGATTATTTATTCGTACTTACTCAGATGATAGAATTTAATGATATGGTCCTCAGGGTGAGGATGGTAAATGATAAGATACGGCTAGACTAGTATACCTTCTTGAACTGATCTTCGCACACACGCCAAGGGTTGGCTGCGATATTATGACTGATCTTCGCACACATGCCTTAGGGAGGCTGCGAACTATACATACTAAACTTCGCACACATGCCAGGGTGGCCAGCGATACAAATATACATAGTCTAGAATACTTGAGAACTTTCCCTAATCTTCGCATACATGCCTAGAGGGCTGCGATACGAACTAATACGATACATGTTTAGATGAACGAACGCAATGCTTACTATACCATTACTATTTACTGAACTTACTTTCTGTGAAGTCGCTCAACTAGTTATTGACTCTCTGCTGCATGCCTTGCAGGATCTTAGGTACTTTATGGAGCTTGCACAGGGAGGAGCAGGTCGTTGTGGGCAAAGGATCGTGAATGCTATTTGAACACTTAAGATATTTCACACATCAATACTTATGTTTGGGTTTACTTAAATGCTTCCGCTATACTTAACTATGTTGGTTTGATAATCACCTTTCGTATTGATGGATAACTATCACTATTTATTTACATGTTCAATATGATTGGTGGCTTGATCTTGGTCAGTCACGCTCCCAAGCGGTGGTACTCCGCGTGTGGGATTTTGGGGGTGTGACACTACCGGCGCCATCGGCCCTGAAAGATGGGTATTAAGCACACGCCATCCAGATCAGACAGTAACTATAGGGGATAGTCTCTCCCCAGAAGTAAAAACAACCTAAAACAACTGCTGAGAAGAAACGCCGACATTTTCGCTTTCGAACACTCTGACATGACCGGAATACCTCGAGAAAGGGCGGAGCACAGGCTAGCGACACTCCCGGGCATTAAACCCGTTGCTCAGGGAAAGCGAAGCATGGCTCCGGGTCAAAAAAGCAGAGGTAGTCAAAGAAGTACGAAAGCTGGTTGAAGTTGGGATACTCAGAGAAAAAAAGTACCACACATGGGTATCAAACCCCGTGATGATCAAGAAGCCAGACGGTACATGGCGGATGTGCATAGATTTCAAAGATCTAAATAAAGCATGCCCCAAGGATGCTTATCCGCTACTAGAGATGGATTTCAAAGTGGATTCCCTGGTCCCTTATAGGTACAAATGTTTCTTAGACGCCTATAAGGGTTATCAACAAATCAAAATGTCCAGAGACGATGAAGAGAAAACGGCGTTTCATACTGATGTGGGTATCTTTTGTTATACCAAGATGCCTTTTGGCCTGCGAAACGTCGGAGCTACGTATCAGCGGCTCATGGACAAAGCTTTTGAAAAACAAATCAGCAGGAACTTGGAAGTATACGTAGACGATTTAGTAATCAAGAGCAGGGAAGAAAAACAAATGCTGGTAGACATCAAAGAAACATTCCAAACTCTCAGGGAGTATAACATCAAGCTCAACCCCAAGAAGTGTTCATTCTAGGTCAAGGAAGGCAAGTTCCTGGGGGTAGTAGTTACCCGGGACGGTTTGAAAGCCAACCCGGAAAAAGTAGCCGCCATAACGCGGATGCCCTTTCCCAGGACTCTGAAAGAAGCACAAGCATTAAACGGGCGTCTGGTGGCCATAAATAGATTCTTGGCAAGGCACGCCGAAAGGTCTCTGCCATTCATAAAAACACTGAAGGATTGCCTTAATAAGAAGAGTTTCAAATGGACCAGCGAAGCAGAAGAAGCCTTACAAGACATGAAGCGTTTCATCGAGAAACTACCAATGTTAACTGCGCCATACCTAGAATAACTACTCAAAATATACTTGACAGCGGCACACAACGTGGTAAGCGCGGTACTCATGGTAGAGAGAGATGGGAAACAAACACCCATTTACTACATCAGCCGAGTTCTGGCGGGGCTCGAGACGAGGTATCCAACTCTTGAAAAGTTGGTGCTTGCTCTAGTTCATGCTACTCGGCGGCTACGAAGATACTTTCTGGGGCATCGCGTACAGGTTTTAACAAACTACCCATTACAACAAATTTTTCACAAGCCTGAGATCTCCGGAAGATTGGCTAAATGGGCAATCGAGTTGGGAGCATTGGACATTGAGTACCGAAAACGAACAGCAGTCAAGGGGCAGGTGATCGCCGATTTCTTGGCTGAAATTCCTGAGGGAGAAACTATACAGGACCCCGCAATGCAGGACATCCCGGAGTCCAGCACAGCCAGACAAACTTGGAAGCTATACACCGATGGAGCGTCCAGCTGGAAAGGTTCTGGAGCAGGTCTCATGCTGATAAGCCCAGACGAAATACGGTTGATGTACGCCCTATGTTTCGATTTTGAGTGTGCTAATAACGAAGCAGAATATGAGGTCCTTCTCGTAGGTCTGAGGATGGCCCAATCTATGGGAGCTACAAGAGTTGACGCGTACGTCGACTCCTTGCTGGTAAATAACCAAGTAAATGAAACTTATGAGGCTAAGGACGAGTCGATGCCTCCACCTCAACCGACAAAGCCTGATAGCGCTCCTGCACCTGATGTGCGTTAGGTGTAATATGTTTTAGGTATATATTTTAAGCCCTTTTTACACTTTTTAGCCAAGTTTTAAATTTATAAAACACGATATTTACTAACACTAAACACACATATGGGCAAGTGCACCCATATTGGACGTAGTATAGTGTTGGTAAGATACCGAGGTCGTCCAAGGACACAAGAGCTTTTAGTACCAGTTTATCCTCGACGTCTAATCAAATCAAAATGTTAGAAAAAGGTTTTTTAAACTAAGAAAATAAAACTAAATAAAATACTGAAAAAGAAAATAAAAATAAAAACAGATAGACAAGATGAATCACTTGGATCCGACTCGTGTGTAGTGTAACCTTTGATTATTTTCGCACTTTTGCACTTGTTTAAGAGATTATCTTAGTTATTGTAGTAGGCCCCTCTTTTGAAGGTGACGTTACCCTCAACCCAGTAGTTTGAGTCAGCAAGGATACAATCCTAAAGGGTCGGATTACTGAAAGATAATTAATTAAGTTATTAATGCATAATGTGGTAGGCCTCTCTTTTGAAGGCGACGTTACCCTCGGCTAAGTAGTCTGAGTCAGCAGGGATACAGTCCTAAGTAGCCGGGTTAAAGTTTTAATAGTAGTTTAACTTATGAGGGGATCAAAGAGTTTGGACCCCCACCATCCAATACCGTTGGGTATTGAAGGAGGTCCTACTAAATTTGACCCAGGTCCTTTGCATGATCTATACACTGAACAATGGCAAGACTCTTACCAAACCGTTCCCTTAACCCCTGACCAGGTAGCCAACATACCTCCATATAGACTGTGGAGATATGAATGGTGAAAATCTTTTATTTTATATAGACAGTAAAATAATGCCAAGACACCACGGACAAACGATAAGGAAGAATCACCTTTAACATAAGAAACTAGTAATTAAAGTCATTAATACAAAACCAATTAAAAAGTGCAAAAGATTAAAAATAAAAAGTATTACACTAAACACTTGTCTTCACCAAGTGATGTAAGAGACTTAGGCAAACATGGCCTTTGATTGTCAAGAACTCTTACGATCAATCTTGGATCCCGAGATGACTCACACACTCTATGATGGACCATGGATGATGGTGGTGGATGATGGTGTTGTGATAGTGGTGGGTGGTGGATGAAGTATGAGAGAGGTGTTGTTCCTTTTCTTGTATTTATGTTAGATTTAACTGTCTTTTTGCTTCTTTTGTTCATTTGAGCCCATTTAATCCTGAAAATACAAAAGGAAGACAAAAGCACACTTTTTCTAACATTAGCACTAAAAAAGGGTTAGTTTTGTGCCACAATTGATGTAATTTATATGTTGCATTTTGTGCACATCAAATACCCTCACACTTGAATCTTTGCTTGTCCTCAAGCAAAACTCTTTATAATGTGGCTTTTTTCACTCCCAAATGGAATGGGTAGAAGAGAAGGTTTTTGTGCTTGTCATAGAGTGTCGGGATTTCCAAGATTCTTTAATTAGGTTTTATTTTTATTTATTTACAATCCTATTCGTCACGATTTATTAAAAATGTTTCATAAGATAAATTACTTATTAGGGCATAACATACCATTTTTAAAATTTCATTAATATACAAGTTCACATACCTCACGGGGGATCACTCAACACTCGGCCGAAGGTGTATTTTTAGTGAATCACTCGAGAGCGGCATGGAACTTATTCCTACCATGGGCTTGCCAAGCAATCAATCCTCCTCCTTTTTAACTATATACCTTTGTAAATATCAAGAGGACTTTTGGGGTGAAGGGTTAGGCTTGGGCTAAAGGTGGGTGGTTGGGTTAGTGGTTAGTAAAAGGGCGAAAAGCGTAACAAAACGTCGGTTTTTGACAGACTTTTTATTTTTCACACTTTTATTTTATTTTGATGAACCATTCTTTTCAAACAAAGTTTTTTTTTTTGATGAACTTGTTTGTTTATTTGGTTTCATTATATTTTTTTTTGAAAAGTCATAAGAAAAACCGAACGTTGTTACTAAAAGAAAGGGTTAAAATAAAAAGGTTTAGGTGGGTAAAAAGGGTGATTGTTTTGGGTTAAGAAATGAAAAGGTTTAGGCTCAAAGGGGTTAACTAGGGGGATTTTGGGTAGGTGGTAAAAAAAATAAAAAATAATGGTGTAGAAAGAAAAAGGGTTAGTCCTAATGCCTCCATCATTTACTTACTCGGGTTTAAGTTGGTAAGGACCGGGAATGTATTGTCGTGGCAAGTTCTAGAGTCGTACGAACCAAGCGGCTATTCACACAAGAAACGAAAAATGAGCATTTAGTGTAAAGATATGTATTTGTATGCTCAATAAAGGCTCAAAACTCACTTTTGTGGGAATAGGTTTTTATGTGATCAAGTATATATAATCAAATTTTAACTAAGCTTGTCATGCCGTTTCATAATTTTCTTATGTTGGTTCTTTTTATCACGACGCTATCGGTTGTAAACTTGTAAAAATATAACCTTGTTAGAACTTGAAATTCCCAACTTAAACTTAGACAAGTAAAAAGAAAATGAAAATTTTTGAAAAAAATTGGAGTGATTAGCGGTTCCAATAGAGTTTTGTGTAAGGCTTGTTATTAGGAATTGCAAGATTCAAGGTTTTAGCATCCCCCCACACTTAAATTACACATTATCCTCAATGTGTCCCAAAAATAAGTTTTTAGGTTGATTGAATGTGTAAAAGAGTGTTAAAAGCAAAATTTTATGTTACTGGAATTGTGGACACGGTCCCGTGTCGGGTGGACACGACCCCGTGTTCAACTGCCAGTAACGAAAACTTACAGAAGATGGACACGAGGGCGTGTTGGCTGGGCACGATCCCGTGTCTGCAAAAAAATCTGTAGAAATTAAACAAACAGCAGGTCTGGGAGGTGGGCACGGGGGCGTGTTGGCCGGACACGACCCCGTGTGGACAGTCTGCAAGGTTGAAAAACAGGTTTCTTTCTCCGGTTTTCCTGCCCCGACTTTAGTAGTACTAATGTTTAGCACTCAAAGCCTTGTATGTACCTGTTTTATCAATAAATACCACACCAAACAACACCAAACGTCCTAGATTACCAAGTTCAACATCCAAACCATCAAGTTAAAAATAAAAACAAAAGCAGAAAATAAAAAGAAGTTAGGGAAAGTAAATTGTTCAACACTTCGGCACGCAGGCCGGAAATTGTTTGATAGAAAAGGGGTTTAACCTGTGGGATTACCAACCAGCTGCTCCTACTCCTACTCCACCCGCCTAGTCCATATCTTCATCATCATCATCATCTCCCCCTCCTTGCCCCGCCGTGTACTCCCGGATGCTTCCGATGTCATCTTGAATATCGAAGATGTTTCTTTCAATGGCTCCGACCCGGTTGTAAGTGTTGTTGGAGAGGTTGTAGGTGTTCCTGGTGCACATAAGGTTTTCCTGCAAAAGATCATGCAAACTCTGGAAGTTAGGAAAACCACCTCCTTGTGAGGAGGATTGGCCCGGTTCACCGTGAGGTTGGTACTGGTAGTGGGGAGGTGGAGCGTGAAGGACTAGCGCCTCTTGTGGGTTCCATGCATGGCCTTGCATCCTCTGAAAGCTGACCGACTCGTCTTCCGCCTCATAGATTAGGTTCATGGAGCGACAGATGTGTACATCGACCCGTCCTGACGATGGGCTCCTTTCAAGAGACCTTGGAATGTTCGCGAAGTGCTTGTAGAGACGGTACACCCATCCCCCGAAGAAGATAAGGGTCGGTGCATGAGCTAGCCGGTTCAGATGCATGTTTCGGAGTAGGAGAAATGGAACATCGAGTGGTCTTCAGTTGTGAATGCAGTGAAGGACCACCAAATCTCTCAATGCCTTTGAATAAGGGAGTAAGCGAGGAGCCTATGAATGTACCGGTAAAGCGGATCCCTTAGCTTAGTGCTCTTAGTGCTGCTCGGATTGTAGTACCCTTCACCAATCTGAGCCCATGCGGCTTGGTGTTCGTTCTCATCCTACTCTCGCATTCCTCCGGTGTTTTCTTCATTCCCCGAATCTTCCTCCGCGTACAGCCCTACTATTGCGCCGAATTGTGCCATTGAAATCGAGTACCTTGTTCCACCACATCGGAATTCCACCCCATTATTGTCGAAAGGGTCGTACCTTGAGTTGAAAGTGAAGGTGCTATAGAACTCCATAGTGCACTCATGGACAGAACGAAGTCTAGTGGTTAGGGCAATCCTTAGTGGGCCGGTAACGAGGTTGTTAAACCGGTCAAGTTGGTTCACCATGGCTAAGAGGTCCGTGCATGCTTGTCTTGGGTATTCTTAAGGTCTTGTTTGAAGTATGTCATATCTGGCCCTAGCATCGAGCTCATTTGCGTTGAATCTTGTGAACTTCTTCGACATCTGAAAGAATACACCAAAAGTTAGCACGAAACAATGAGATTTTCGGAGAAAACTGTAAACAGTGGTCTGGACATGGCCCCGTGCTCAGCGGGCACGACCCCGTGTCCAGGCGTCTGTTACTCAAAAATTCCATTTTTTGACCCGGTCCCGAAAATCTGAAAATTTTTGGCCAAGTAGGTGCGGTTTGTGACAACTCGAGTTTCTGACTTTCGCTTTCGCATTAAATGCGCGTTGACTTAGACTGCTTAGTTGTTTGGATTGTGAACTTGAATTGTACGCGTGGTGTTTTTAATGAAACGTATTGTCATGTTGCCTATATGTGATTACTTGGTAGAATATAATATTAGAATTATTATTATTAAAAACACTTAGTATAGAACTCGAAACTTGACATGCAGATCGAAGGATCACGAAGGATATCCTTCGATTCGAAGGATCAACTGTCGGTTCGAAGGATCCCGAAACATATCCTTCGACCCAGGGACTTTATCCTTCGGCCCAGTCTTTCAGATGGGCTTGGCCCATTTCTGTAATACGTATTTATACGTAAAAGCACGTAACCGGCTGTCATTCTTCAACCCTAGCTCCTTGTGTGTGTGACGGCAGACCCTCACATCCGAAGCCAAATCCCTTTTGTTGATCATCCTTAATCTCGGTTAGTATCTGATATCGTATTACTTTTAATTGATTGCTTGAATGATTGATGTTAATTAGTGTGCTAACCGGCCGGACGTGGCTGTTGATCGGCCGGATACGGTTGATAACTGGCCGGACTTGTAATCATTAACCGATCGGATGTTGTTAACCGGGTATTGCTTATATGATAATCGAATAGTTGTTAATCGGCCGATACGAATTGATATATGTTCGGATTCGTTATATGATGTTTGATTGTTAGTATGTTCATTCAAGATTTCGGTATGTGTTCATATGTTATGTTAATAAGGTTCGATAATGTGACATACTATGTTAATCGGCTTGGTGTACGCATAAATTAGGGATCACGATGGGTATTAGTATTATGATGATTGCATGATGATTTGATGATGATCCTATGATTGCTGCATGATTGTTGTTTGATCGATAATGTTGTTGACGGCTGTTAGCATGTTTAGGGTTTCTGAAATTGTAACTGTTGTTGACGTAACTGATATGTGTCGAAAGATACTTGTAGTCGAAACATAGTTGTCGAAACATAGTTGTGACCGAAAGATATCTGTTGACCGAAGGATAGAATTGACCGAAACATAATTAGGTTGACCGAAAGATGCCATTTGGTCGAAAGATGACTGGTGGTTCGAAACATAACAACCAGTCCGAAAGGTAACTGTGATATTTAGTATGTGTCGAAGGATCACTAATGTGTCGAAAGATAAGGTTGGATTCGAAGGATGGTAGGTTATAAACATCTTTCGAAAGATAGTGGAATGTATGTTTGATTTACTTGACATGCCATGCTTGATGATGAATGTTTACATTTGCAATTGTGTGACACTCGATTTGCATACGTATCATTGCGAACATGAACTGATTTGTTATACATGCATACAATAGGACGTGATTAATCACTTGTGAGTGCATAACCTAGCATACCGAGCAAACCAAGGTGAGTTCACACTCCTACTAAGGCATGGGATTCCCGGGTCGTGGGAATGGGTTAAAGGTTTCAATTGACATAAACGTACAAACGCTTTTCCTAGACTATCACCTATCATAGTCCTCGGATGTCAGGACGGTTCCGTAGGTTGGGATAACACCTACGTGGTCATATACTAATTCCGTAGGTTGGGATAACACCTACGTGGTTCCGTAGGTTGGATAACACCTACGTGGTCATATGCCATTACTGCCTCGGATGTCAGGCACGCACGTAAAACCTACGTGTACGCATTACTTACTTCTTCCGTAGGTTGGGATAACACCTACGTGGTCATATACTAATTACTATCCTCGATGCAAAGGATACGTGCTACGCACACCTCATACGCGCTACTGTTCTCGGACGAAGAACAGGGATAATACGAATAGTCTAGTGGTCACATAACATGGGAAGCCCCCACCTATATAACTTACTATTGGCCCGGTAGAGCCACCCGTTACTTACTATTACGCATTTACGTACTGTGAACTCGCTCAACTATTTTGTTGATCCTTTCCTTTACATGCCTCGCAGATCGTTAGGTACTGGGAGCTTGCACTGGAGGCGCGGTCGTTGTGGACTTGGATCGTGAACATCATATGTAACCCATATGATACTTGATACACTTTTACATTGGATATTTTTATATATACGCTTCCGCTAAACATTGATAACTGGCTTATGTTTTGGAAACACCTTTCATATGGATTTGTTCTGAATTATACTGCAATTACTTTTACTTTATACAATGTTCTATATGATTGGTGGCTTGGTCCTGGTCAGTCACGCTCCCAAGCGGTGATACTCCGCGTGTGGATTTTGGGGGTGTGACAGATTGGTATCAGAGCCATTGGTTATAGAGAACTTGGTTTTAATATGGAAAAAACGTTTTTATTAAAACCAGACTATAACCAGAACAGTGCTCTCAACGATCCACAACGACGCTTCGCTCCACGTGCAAGACTCAACTTCCTAGGTAATAAGGTTTATGTTTATTGCCTACATGCTAGAATTTGCATAGAACTTTGCTCGTAGTATGCTTACATTACCTTGCTCACAACTTGTTATTGCTTGAGAACACATACGTGCTTACACTCTTCTGTCATCGCACTATTCGTGAACCATTCTTACTTATGCTACCTTTACTGTTCGATCATGTCTGGACGTGTTGACATGACTCAAGCCCAGTTGACGGCTCTCATTAACGAACAAGTTGCTGCGGCACTTGCAGCCGCACAAGCAGGAGGTATAACCTGCTATCCCAGACCTATTCTAGGATGTTAGATCCTACTCTCGTGACCCAACTTTCGCGCTTAACCTTGATCTATCTTTCTCGCGCAACGGGTCAGAACGCACACATTCCAGAACATCATGGACTGTCACTCAAGCACATTCAGTGGCACATTCAAGAACTTCATGTGTGAACGCCCTGAGGTCCGCAGGGGTCAAGTACGCCACTGGTACTTTGGTAGGAATCGCACTAACCTGGTGGAACGCGCAAGTACAGATACTAGGGTTGGCAGCTGCTAACGCCACCCCCTGGAACGAATTCAAAGAACACATTAAAAGGGAATACTACACGCGTGATGACATCCACAAGTTGGAAGTGGAGCCTTACCATTTGAAAATGACGGGGTCAGAAATCGAAGCTCATACGAAACGATAGAACGAACTGGCCATCTTGTGTCCAACCATGATGGACCCTCCAAGCAAGCGTATCGGATTGTACCTCAAAGGTCTAGCCTCAGAAATTCAGAGTCATGCTACATCGGCTAACCTCGACAATATTCAAGACATTCAGTGTCATGCTTATCGCCTCACGGATCAGGCAGTGGAACAGAACAGGCTGCCTGGTTGTATCAGCGCTATTACTGCCGCTACCACTTCTGCTACTCCCGCTACTCCTAGTGACAACAAGCGGAAATGGGATGGGTATTTCCCGCAAGGGTTCAGCTACCGTTCGGTCTCAAGCATAGCAGCAGCAGCACAAGAACAGTGATCGCCAGAGCACAGCAGAAGCTAAGGATTCAGGAGCCCGCGGCTTGCAAATCGGAATTGCCAGCATCAACAGCAAGCAGAAACCCTATGCAAAGAAAAGATTGTTCGCATTCCTCGTTCTGGTCAAGAACCTCTCGAAGTTCAAGGCGACAAGAGTGGTGCTATGGTTGGCATCACCTCTTTCTGGAAGGCTCAGAAATGTTTGCGGAAGGGTCACACCGCAATTCTGGCTCTCGTTACAGATGCATCAGCAAAGGAAAAGAAGCTGGAGGATATCCCAGTTGTACGTGACTTCCCTCAGGTGTTTCCTGAAGATTTACCAGGCTTACCGCCTCATCGCCAAGTCGAGTTTCAGATCGAATTGGCACCTGGAGCAGCGCCAATAGCCCGCACACCATATCGTTTAGCTCCAACCGAACTGGAAGAACTGTCGACGCAGCTACCAGGAATCTTGGATAAGGGATTTATCCGACCTATCTCTTCGCCTTGGGAGCTACAAGAACTATTAGATACCAATTATCGGTGAAAAAGAAGGATGGCACCTTCAGGATGTGAAATTGATTACCGTAAACTGAACAAGGTCAAAGTGAAGAACCGTTATCCCCTTTCACGCATTGACGACTATTTTGACCAGTTGCAAAGGTCGAGTTACTACTCCAAGGTTGATTTGAGGTCAGGGTATCATCAGCTGAGAGTCCGGGATGAGGACGTCTCCAAAACTGCTTTCAGAACTCGCTACGGTCATTACGAGTTTCTTGTCATGCCATTCGGGCTTACGAACGCGCCAGCAGTCTTCATGGATCTCATGAACAGGGTGTGCAAACCGTATCTTGATAAGTTTGTTATCGTTTTCATCGACGACATTTTGATTTACTCCAAGAGTCAGGAGGAACACGAGCAGCACTTACGCCTGATCTTGGAACTTCTTCGAAAAGAGCAACTGTACGCAAAGTTTTCAAAATGCGACTTCTGGCTTCGTGAAGTCCACTTCTTAGGCCATGTGGTAAACAAGGATGGGATTCATGTCGATCCATCCAAGGTAGATTCGATCCGAAACTGGCCTGCACCGCGTACACCGACAGAAATACGTCAATTCTTGGGTCTGGCAGGTTACTACAGACGGTTTATTAGAGACTTTTCGAAGATCGCGCAACCGCTTACTATGCTGACACAGAAAGGTGTCACCTACCGTTGGGGAGATTCCCAAGAGACCGCTTTTCAGTACCTAAGGATAGGCTTTGCAGCGCACCTATTCTCTCACTGCCGGAGGGCACAGATGACTTCGTGGTTATCGTGACGCATCGATACAAGGGCTTGGTTGTGTATTGATGCAACGGGATAAAGTTATTGCATACGCCTCTCGGCAACTCAAGGTTCATGAACGGAACTACACGACGCACGATTTAGAGCTGGGAGCTGTTGTTTTCGCGCTTAAGATATGGCGACACTACCTGTACGGTACCAAGTGCACGATTTACACCGATCACAGGAGTCTCGAGCATATCCTTAAGCAGAAGGATTTGAACATGCGTCAACGAAGATGGGTTGAACTACTTAGCGACTACGAATACGCCATCATGTACCATCCAGACAAAGTCAATGTTGTGGCAGACGCCCTCAGTCGGAAGGACACTCTACCTAAGCGCGTGCGAGCGCTACAGCTTACGATTCAGTCTAGTCCTCCAGCACAGATACGAGCTGCTCAGATAGAAGCACTGAAGCCTGAAAACGTCAAGGCTGAAGCCTTACGCGACTCACGACAACAGATGGAACAGAAGGCAGACGGCGCCTACCATCTAACGGGGCGTATTTGGGTCCCACTTTACGACGGTCTACGCGAACTTGTAACGGATGAAGCTCACAAGTCTCGCTACTCGGTACATCTAGGGTCGGACAAGATGTATCACTACATCAGAACTACTTATTGCTGGCCTAGCATGAAGGCCCACATCGCTACGTACGTGGAAAATGCTTGACCGGTGCGAGAGTCAAGGTTGAATATCAGAAACCAGCTGGCTTACTTCAGCAGCCTAAGATACCTCAATGGAAATGGGAAGAAATTTCCATGGATTTCGTCACGGGTTTACCCAGATCTCAGCATGGAAACGATACAATATGGGTCATAGTTGATCGACTCACAAAGTCTGCTCACTTCTTGGCAATCAAAGAAACGGATAAGTTTTCTACCCTAGCAGACATCTACATGAAAGAAGTTGTTTCAAGGCACGGAGTGTCAAATTCTATCATTTCGGATCGCGATGCACGATTCACGTCGGAACTATGGCAAGCAATGCATAAATCTTTTGGCTCACGGCTAGACATGAGCACAACCTATCACCCTCAGACGGATGGACAGTCTGAGCGTACGATCCAAACACTTGAAGACATGCTTAGGGCGTGTGTTATCGATTTCGGCAACGGCTGGGAAAAGCATCTCCCTTTGGTGGAGTTCTCGTACAATAACAGTTACCATACCAGCATTCAAGCCGCTCCATTTGAGGCATTGTACGGACGTAAATGCCGGTCACCTCTCTGTTGGGCAGAGGTGGGGGATAGTCAAATTACGGGTCCAGAGATTGTAGTGGACGCCACAGAAAAGATTGCACAGATACGACAACGCATGGCGGCAGCACGCGACCGTCAGAAAGCCTACGCGGACAAGCGTAGAAAGCCATTGGAATTTGAGGTCGGGGACCGGGTTTTATTGAAAGTTTCACCCTGGAAGGGTGTGGTACGTTTTGGCAAACGGGGCAAACTAAATCCGCGGTACGTCGGACCATTCGAAATTACAGAAAAGATTGGCAAGGTAGCCTACAAGTTGAACCTACCAGCTGAACTCGGTGCAGTTCACAACGTATTCCACGTGTCGAATCTGAAGAAGTGTCTGTCAGATGAGACCCTCATAGTTCCTTTTAAGGAACTCACTATCGACGAGCGGTTGCAGTTCGTCGAGGAACCACTTGAAATCACGGACCGGGATGTGAAGGTCCTCAAACACAAGAGAATCCCTCTTGTTCGAGTTCGTTGGAACTCCCGACGTGGCCCAGAGTACACCTGGGAACGCGAGGATTAGATGACAGAAAAGTACCCCAGTTATTCGAAACCAATACAACCACTACTGAGGCTGAAGCTACTACTACTGAATTTCGGGACGAAATTCCAAATCAACGGGGGGATGATGTGACACCCCAGGAAAACCAGTAAACGATACAGCTTACCTAGCTTCCTCAGTGAGTGCATACCAAATTTCGGGACGAAATTTCCAATTAGTTGGGGATAATGTGACAACTCGAGTTTCTGACTTTCGCTTTCGCATTAAATGCGCGTTGACTTAGACTGCTTAGTTGTTTGGATTGTGAACTTGAATTGTACGCGTGGTGTTTTTAATGAAACGTATTGTCATGTTGCCTATATGTGATTACTTGGTAGAATATAATATTAGAATTATTATTATTAAAAACACTTAGTATAGAACTCGAAACTTGACATGCAGATCGAAGGATCACGAAGGATATCCTTCGATTCGAAGGATCAACTGTCGGTTCGAAGGATCCCGAAACATATCCTTCGACCCAGGGACTTTATCCTTCGGCCCAGTCTTTCAGATGGGCTTGGCCCATTTCTGTAATACGTATTTATACGTAAAAGCACGTAACCGGCTGTCATTCTTCAACCCTAGCTCCTTGTGTGTGTGACGGCAGACCCTCACATCCGAAGCCAAATCCCTTTTGTTGATCATCCTTAATCTCGGTTAGTATCTGATATCGTATTACTTTTAATTGATTGCTTGAATGATTGATGTTAATTAGTGTGCTAACCGGCCGGACGTGGCTGTTGATCGGCCGGATACGGTTGATAACTGGCCGGACTTGTAATCATTAACCGATCGGATGTTGTTAACCGGGTATTGCTTATATGATAATCGAATAGTTGTTAATCGGCCGATACGAATTGATATATGTTCGGATTCGTTATATGATGTTTGATTGTTAGTATGTTCATTCAAGATTTCGGTATGTGTTCATATGTTATGTTAATAAGGTTCGATAATGTGACATACTATGTTAATCGGCTTGGTGTACGCATAAATTAGGGATCACGATGGGTATTAGTATTATGATGATTGCATGATGATTTGATGATGATCCTATGATTGCTGCATGATTGTTGTTTGATCGATAATGTTGTTGACGGCTGTTAGCATGTTTAGGGTTTCTGAAATTGTAACTGTTGTTGACGTAACTGATATGTGTCGAAAGATACTTGTAGTCGAAACATAGTTGTCGAAACATAGTTGTGACCGAAAGATATCTGTTGACCGAAGGATAGAATTGACCGAAACATAATTAGGTTGACCGAAAGATGCCATTTGGTCGAAAGATGACTGGTGGTTCGAAACATAACAACCAGTCCGAAAGGTAACTGTGATATTTAGTATGTGTCGAAGGATCACTAATGTGTCGAAAGATAAGGTTGGATTCGAAGGATGGTAGGTTATAAACATCTTTCGAAAGATAGTGGAATGTATGTTTGATTTACTTGACATGCCATGCTTGATGATGAATGTTTACATTTGCAATTGTGTGACACTCGATTTGCATACGTATCATTGCGAACATGAACTGATTTGTTATACATGCATACAATAGGACGTGATTAATCACTTGTGAGTGCATAACCTAGCATACCGAGCAAACCAAGGTGAGTTCACACTCCTACTAAGGCATGGGATTCCCGGGTCGTGGGAATGGGTTAAAGGTTTCAATTGACATAAACGTACAAACGCTTTTCCTAGACTATCACCTATCATAGTCCTCGGATGTCAGGACGGTTCCGTAGGTTGGGATAACACCTACGTGGTCATATACTAATTCCGTAGGTTGGGATAACACCTACGTGGTTCCGTAGGTTGGATAACACCTACGTGGTCATATGCCATTACTGCCTCGGATGTCAGGCACGCACGTAAAACCTACGTGTACGCATTACTTACTTCTTCCGTAGGTTGGGATAACACCTACGTGGTCATATACTAATTACTATCCTCGATGCAAAGGATACGTGCTACGCACACCTCATACGCGCTACTGTTCTCGGACGAAGAACAGGGATAATACGAATAGTCTAGTGGTCACATAACATGGGAAGCCCCCACCTATATAACTTACTATTGGCCCGGTAGAGCCACCCGTTACTTACTATTACGCATTTACGTACTGTGAACTCGCTCAACTATTTTGTTGATCCTTTCCTTTACATGCCTCGCAGATCGTTAGGTACTGGGAGCTTGCACTGGAGGCGCGGTCGTTGTGGACTTGGATCGTGAACATCATATGTAACCCATATGATACTTGATACACTTTTACATTGGATATTTTTATATATACGCTTCCGCTAAACATTGATAACTGGCTTATGTTTTGGAAACACCTTTCATATGGATTTGTTCTGAATTATACTGCAATTACTTTTACTTTATACAATGTTCTATATGATTGGTGGCTTGGTCCTGGTCAGTCACGCTCCCAAGCGGTGATACTCCGCGTGTGGATTTTGGGGGTGTGACACGGTTTCCCCTGAAAATGAAACCCTAAGTGCCGTTTTTCCCAAAACAAACCGTCTACCCTTTCGATTTTATCTTTTTCGGTTAAAAAACAAGGGTTTGGGGTTTTTGTGCGAAATCGGACAAATCTATCAACAATACAAGTGGGTTTAATTACTATAACACTAATCTAAACTAATGCTAACAGATTTAAGCAAAAATTTGAGGTTTGATCCAGATGAACTTCAAGAACCCTATATTTTTCCCCAAATTTTTGATGTTTTAACTACATGCAAGTAAATAATCTAACCAATAATGATGATAGAATCATACCTTGATGTTGTTAGGATGAGAGGAGACGTCGAAAATCTGTGGAAAATCGCCTGGACCAGAGCGTTTTTCGGGGAAACGGGGCGTGTGGAATGGTGTAATTGTTATGAAAAAGGGGTTTTATCCCGACAGTTGCGCGGACACGGCCCCGTGCCGAGCAAAGTTTTTGAATTTTTTTTTCATGCTCGTGTGAGTGCCATGTTTTCCCAAAAACTCGGTTAGAAGACTTACCGGTTTTGATGTTTATCCGGTTATTCGTAACGTACCAGGTCTGATGTTGATGCTTTTACTCGTCGACCGTTTGAAGCGAAATCTCTTCCTCCTCATCCTCAATGGATCCTTGATAGAGTTTCAGCCGTTGGCCATTGACTTTGAATGGAATTCCATTCCGAGATTTAATTTCTACTGCACCGTGAGGAAAAATATGGGTGATGGAAAAAGGTCCTGACCACCTAGATTTTAGCTTACCTGGAAGTAATCGAAGTCGTGAATTAAACAATAGAACCTGATCTCCTACTCGGAATTCATTAGGTTTAATGTGTTTTTCGTGTAAATTTTTCATTCTTTCCTTATAAATTTCAGAGTTAGAGTATGCATAATTCCTTAATTCGTCTAATTCATTTATTTGACAAAATCGATTTTTTACCTGCAATTTCTAAATCCAGGTTTACATTTTTTTATTGCCCAGTAGGCCTTGTGAGCTATTTCTACCGGCAAATGACAACTTTTTCCATAGACAAGCTTATATGGGGTTGTGCCTATGGTTGTTTTATAAGCAGTTCGAAAGGCCCATAAAGCATCATCTAATTTGTCGGCCCATTCCTTTCTATTTAAACCTACGGTTTTTTCAAGTATTCGTTTTAAACCTCTATTAGTCACTTCAGCTTGTCCGTTTGTTTGAGGGTGATATGCTGTTGAGACCCGGTGATAGACCCCGTATCTTGTTAAGATTTTTTCGAGTTGATGATTACAAAAATGGGTACCTCTATCACTTATTAATACTTTAGATGTTCCAAAATGAGAAAATATTTTTTTCAGAAATCTTACCACGACTCTTCCATCATTTGTTGGAAGTGCCTCGGCCTCCGCCCATTTAGACAAGTAATCGACCACCACAAGTATATATTTGTTTCCTTTTGACGGTGAGAAAGGTCCCATGAAATCGAGTCCCCACACGTCAAAAATTTCACAAACGAGAATGCCATTTTGTGGCATTTCATTTTTGGAAGAAATATTACCTGATCTTTGGCAAGCATCACATGTCTTGACAAGACTTTGCGCATCTTTGTAAATGGTTGGCCAATAAAATCCTGAATCAAATACCTTTCGTGCGGTACCAACGGCACCATGATGTCCTCCATATGGACCTTCATGACAATGGCAGAGAATCCTTCGTACTTCGTTGCCATGTACGCACCTTCAGATGAGTTGCTCGGCACACATTTTGAAAAGATAAGGATCTTCCCAAAAGTAATGCTTTACATCAGCAAAGAATTTCTTTCTTTGGTGATGTGGCCATCCTTTTGTAACTATACCGCCAGCTAAGTAGTTAGCATAGTCGGCATACTATGGCTCTTGTCTATATTCCGCCATTTCCAGGGACTCTGTTGGAAATTTTTTGTTGGTTTGCTCGTCCCTGGTTGCCTCCAAAGCTGGGTCTTCTAAGCGCGAAAGATGATCTGCTGCTGTGTTTTCTGCTCCTCTTTTGTCTTTGGTTTCAATATCAAATTCTTGCAGGAGTAGAATCCACCTGATCAAATGGGGCTTTGCGTCTTGTTTCTTGAAGAGGTATCGGATGGCTGCATGATCTGTATAGACTATGATTTTAGAAAGAACAAGGTAAGAACGAAATTTATCAAAAGCAAATACCATAGCTAGTAATTCTTTTTCAGTGGTTATGTAATTCTCTTGTGCATCGTTAAGTGTTTTACTAGCATAATAAATTGGGTGGAAATGCTTTTCTTTTCTTTGTCCCAAGACTGCTCCAACTGCAAAGTCACTTGCAACACACATGATTTCGAAAGGTAATTTCCAATCAGGCGCTATCATGATAGGTGCATTGACTAGCATTTCCTTGAGGGTTAGAAATGCTTGATTGCAATTCTTGTCAAAGATGAAAGGCGCATCTTTTTCAAGTAATTTTGTTAGAGGTCTTGAAATTTTCAAAAAGTCCTTGATAAACCGCCTATAAAATCCGGCATGCCCTAAGAAACTTCTGATTGCTCTAACGGATGATGGTGGAGGCAATCGAGAAATGGTGTCTATTTTTGCTCGATCAACTTCCATTCCTTCGCTCGGGATCTTGTGACCTAGTACTATTCCCTCTGTTACCATGAAATGGCATTTTTCCCAGTTAAGGGCGAGGTTAGTTTCCTCACATCGGGATAGCATTCGTTCAATGTTATCGAGGCATTGGTCGTATGAATCTCCAAAGATAGAAAAGTCGTCCATGAAGACTTCCATCGTCTTTTCTATCATGTCATGGAAGATGGCCACCATGCAACGTTGGAATGTTGCGGGGGCATTACATAGATCGAATGGCATGCGTCGATAAGCAAAAGTTCCGTAGGGACATGTGAAAGTTGTCTTTTCTTGGTCTTCAGGCGCTATCGGAATTTGAAAGTAACCTGAAAAACCATCCAAGAAACAATAAAATTTATGACCGGATAGTCGTTCTAACATTTGATCAATGAAGGGCAAAGGAAAGTGATCTTTCCTTGTTGCTTCATTTAATCGTCTATAGTCTATACATACTCTCCATCCGGTGACGGTTCTCGTTGGTATTAATTCATTCTTTTCATTAGTTATTACCGTCATACCTCCTTTCTTTGGGACTACTTGGACGGGACTCACCCAGGGACTATCGGAGATAGGATAAATAAGTCCAGCGTCAAGTAGTTTGATGGCCTCGTTTTTAACCACTTCTTGGATATTTGGATTTACTTTTCGTTGCGGTTGTATTACGGATTTGTAGTCATCGTTCATTAGAATTTTGTGCGTGCACATGGAAGGGATTATTCCTTTTATATCTACAAGCTTCCAAGCGATCGCATTTTTATGTTTTTTTTTTTAAAGTTTAATTAATTTTTCTTTTTCTACACCACTTAATTTAGACGAAATAATTACAGGTGAGTTACCATCTTTGTCTAGAAAAGCATATTCCAAACCTTTCGGAAGTTCTTTGAGCTCAAGGGGTGGGTCTTTAGGAGACTCCTTATTTGGCGGCTCATTTTGATCAAGAACTTTAAAGGGTTGTTCTATGGCGACCTCTTCTTCAACAAAGTGGTCAATCTTTTCTCTTTTATCGGGTGGCTCATCTTCATCTTCAATTAGGGGGTCATTGTTGCCAAAAGGATATTTCATTGAACGCTCTAGATCTATGCTCCTTTTAAATGCCCCTAATTGAAGAGGTAGATTATTAAACTTCCGGTTTTTCAAAGCTTCGTGAGTTTTTACAAAAGGTCGTCCCAAAACTAGAGGAGCGTCATCGAGGATGACAAAATCGGTTGGAATAACCATTTGATTTGTTTGAACCAGGACATCCTCAACTACACCGATTGATTTTATTATTCTCCGATTGGATAGAAAAATGGGTATTTGAAGTGGAGCAAAATCACTAATACTCAATTTCTCGGAAATGTAGTTAGGCATTATGTTAAGACAAAGATCCTTATCAATGGTGACGTTACTAATAAATGAATTTTGAAAAAAACATGGAACCGGTGTAATGTTAATTTCAAAAGGGTCTTCTTTTATTAGCGAAGTTTGATCATTAGTTAACTTAACACTTATCATTTCCTCAATTTTTGCGTTAGTGTTTACCTCTTTTAAAAACTTAGCATGAGTTGATACTAAACAATGATTTTCAAAAGAAGGTGACAAGAGATTAATTTCTTCGAAATTAGACTCTTCTTGAATTTTAACGCTATCGTCCTCACCTCCTTCGTTGTTTAACTCATGTGTCGGTTTTTCACTTATTTGTTCTTCCATTTTTAACTCTTCAACTATCGTTTCTTTATTTAATTCTTCTCTCACGCGGGACTCCTCTTCCCTTGCGCGAGATTCTTTTATGTATCGTTCGATAGTTTTAAGTTTTTCTATTATCCTATCGGCCACTTCGGTGATAGAGAAAGGATCGGGATCCTCAAAGCTTGAATCCAGTTGTTTGATCCTTGGTTCCTCATAGTACTCATATGAAGTAGATGGTTCACACCATTGTTCTTCATTGTAAGCATATGATGGATAAGGGTCGAAATTTTGTTCTTCATAGTACTCATATGAGGTGGGTTGTTCACGCCATTGTTCCTCATAATAATAGTATGAAGGTGGTGGCTCATATCTTGACTCCCCAAGGTATGAGTATGAAGGTTCATACCTTGGTTCATCAAAATATGAGTATGAGGGAGAAGGTTCATACCTTTGGTCTTCATAGGATGTGTATGAAGTTGATGGCTCGTACCTGGGCTCCTCATAATAGTTGTCTGAATTGGATGGTTGAAATAAGTTACAATATTGTACCGAGTGCGGGTTACCACAATTAGTGCAATAGTCTCTCATGTAATCATCCTCCTCATAGGTGTAGTTGTAGCCTCTTGAGTATTGATCCATAAGAATCACTCAACAGACCACAACCGAGTCTCGGGACCAGAAAACAAAAATAAAGGCGGAAACAGAAGCTGGACACGGCCCCGTGTTCAGTGGACACGACCCCGTGTTTAGGATCTGTATCTGGGCGTTTTAATAAAAGTTACTGGTCTCGTTGAGCACAGGGGCGTGTTCAGTGAGCACGACCCCGTGTTCAGACTCTGTATCTGGGTGTTTAACTGAAAATATGCAACACGGCCCCGTGTTCAGTGAACACGGCCCCGTGTTCAGGCTACTGTTAATGCAAACTAAACTAACATGCAGAAAAATGTGCGCGCGTTTTGAAAAAGTTTTAAAAAACAGATTAGGCCATCGATTTTAAGCTTTCTTAAAATCCTTGTGTCCCCGGCAGCGGCGCCAAAAACTTGATGTGCGTTAGGTGTAATATGTTTTAGGTTTATATTTTAAGCCCTTTTTACACTTTTTAACCAAGTTTTAAATTTATAAAACACAATATTTACTAACACTAAACACACATATGGGCAAGTGCACCCATCGTGGACGTAGTATAGTGTTGGTAAGATATCGAGGTCGTCCAAGGACACAAGAGCTTTTAGTACCGGTTTATCCTCAACGTCTAATCAAATCAAAATGTTAGAAAAAGGTTTTTTAAACCAAGAAAATAAAACTAAATAAAATGCTGAAAAAGAAAATAAAAATAAAAACAAAAACAGATAGACAAGATGAATCACTTGGATCCAACTCGTGTGTAGTGTAACCTTTGATTATTTTCGCACTTTTGCACTTGTTAAAGAGATTATCTTAGTTATTGTAGTAGGCCCCTCTTTTGAAGGCGACGTTACCCTCAACCCAGTAGCTTGAGTCAGCAAGGATACAATCCTAAAGGGTCGGATTATTGAAAGATAATTAATTAAGTTATTAATGCATAATGTGGTAGGCCCCTCTTTTGAAGGCGACGTTACCCTCGGCTAAGTAGTCTGAGTCAGCAAGGTACAGTCCTAAGTAGCCGGGTTAAAGTTTTAATAGTAGTTTAACTTATGAGGGGATCAAAGAGTTTGGACCCCCGCCATCCAATACCGTTGGGTATTGAAGGAGGTCCTACTAAATTTGATCCAGGTCCTTTGCAGGATCTATACACTGAACAATGGCAAGACTCTTACCAAACCGTTCCCTTAACCCCCGACCAGGTAGCCAACATACCTCCATATAGACCATGGAGATATGAATGGTGAAAATCTTTTATTTTATATAGACAGTAAAATAATGCCAAGACACCACGGACAAACGATAAGGAAGAATCACCTTCAACATAAGAAACTAGTAATTAAAGTCATTAATACAAAACCAATTAAAAAGTGCAAAAGATTAAAAATAAAAAGTATTACCCTAAACACTTGTCTTCACCAAGTGATGTAAGAGACTTAGGAAAACATGGCCTTTGATTGTCAATAACTCTTACGATCAATCTTGGATCCTGAGACGACTCACACACTCTATGATGGACAATGGATGATGTTGGTGGATGATGGTGTGGTGATGGTGGTGGGTGAAGTGTGAGAGAGGTGGTGTGCCAAGTGATGAGTTACAAGAGCTCCAAACACTCCTATTTATAGGCTGAGCAGAAGCCCGGGCACGGCCCGTGTCCACCGGGCACGGCCCCGTGTCCATCCGAGTCTCTCTTTCTTCATTAATTGCAATTCGCAATTTCATTTAACGCGTCTGCAGCAGTTGACCACGCCCCCGTGTCCGCTGGGCACGGCCCCGTGGTGGGCAATAGAAGCTTCTATTACTTTGTCTTTTCTGCTGACACTTGGGCACGGCCCCGTGCTCACTGAGCACAGGGCGTGTTCAGTCTTCTGTCTTCTTTGTTTTGCTTGGGAAGATGTGTCGGGAGGTCGGGCATGCCACTTTTGTTCCTCTTCTTGTATTTATGTTAGATTTAGCTGTCTTTTTGCTTCTTTTGTTCATTTGAGCTCATTTAATCCTGAAAATAAAAAAGGAAGACAAAAGCACACTTTTTCTAACATTAGCACTAAAAAGGGTTAGTTTTATGCCACAATTGATGTAATTTATATGTTGCATTTTGTGCACATCACACCTGAGACACAAAGTCAGTGTCAATTCAGAATTTTTCCAACTGAGCAGACATTTCGGATCTCACCTTTTGGGCTTCAGTAATAGCTTTACGCTCCAGCTCCTCCTGCACACTCTTAGCATGAGCAAGGACCCGGTCCTTCTCCGCTATGTCACGAGCCCATATAAGCCGCTCCTCAGCAAGGTGGGTAGTCACCCTTTTCAAGTCATCCTCGGCCTTGTTTTTCTCTGACAAAAACCTGCTCTCCCTCAACCCAGCAGCTTGGAGTTGACTCTCCAAGCGATACTTTTCATCTTTCAGTTCTTCGATAATAGCCCGCGCTTGGTGGAGCTCATTGTTGTTATGCATCCACCTACGCCGGATCTCTGCAAGCCTCCAGGGCTGACTAACGGAATCGACCATAGTGGAACTCATCAGATTCTAATTGTTCAAGCCTTCAACATACGCCGTTTCAGCCGGAGGGTAAGCCCGCTCAACCCAGTGCTGAACCACTCGGGGGAAGATCAGCCTAGAAGACTCCGCAATTTTCCACTGGGGCTGGTAGCGTTTATCTCGAGCACTTGGATCCCAGTTGATACTAGGCAAATAAAGGTCATCACCTAAGCGGGCCCCATCATCAGCGATGCCACTGCTGGACCCCCAGCATCGCTGGCAGCAGCACCTCCAGCACTAGTCGGCTCATGAATAAGGGACACAGCAGGCATCTCCTTCTCGGTAGCAGAAAATATATTCAATGGAGAATCAAACAAGGAGGAAGGAGTGACACTGGAGGGCAACGGCTTAGATACTGGACTAGTTGTTACAGTCACAGCAGCGGTAAACATGGGCGGCGGCATGGTACAACTAATAGCGGCGGTAACACTCGCCTGAGATACAAGCTCTGAAAGGCTGTTTTCGCCAGCAGTGGGAAGCACCACCCCCATAGATGACAATGGGATGGGTGTCACATTTTCAGCTTGAACCCCGCCAGTAGTGCCTGTATTAAATATATCCTTCAATAACATGAAGCTCATAATCCATAATAACATCCAAAGGCAAAAAGTACATACCAAGCGGCAAGGCATAGGCGACTTGCACAGCCTCGAACGCGGTCAGAGGAGGTGCAATAAATGTTTTCCGTTTCTTCGCCACATGGGTGGGACTTGTCAATTCAATAGCACCAGGAGTATCACCCCTGGCGGAGGCTGTCCCACCGGTGGAGGAGGTTGCCGCACCAGCCGCCATATATTTCCTCCTGATAACCTTTATCCAGACGGGTCTTTTCTCTGGAACAGCAACACTACTTCCCCCACTGGGGGGAGGGTGGGATATA
This sequence comes from Helianthus annuus, assembly GCF_002127325.2. Taxonomy (NCBI): domain Eukaryota; kingdom Viridiplantae; phylum Streptophyta; class Magnoliopsida; order Asterales; family Asteraceae; genus Helianthus; species Helianthus annuus. The sequence continues at coordinate 54,938,580 of NC_035439.2, forward strand.
TACACAGCTGGGTCCACCGGCACATCGGGCAACAAGAACTACTCTAGGTGAACTTGCAAAACATCCGGCTCTTGTTCACCAAGCACGCGGTCTGCGGACCTCAACTCGGTATGCCGCGGGGGGTCGACAAAGTCAAACAAGCTCCACTCCCCTACGGCATGTACACATGTTATTTCATAAATAGCAACATATATGGGTAGCAAAAAATATGTGTACCTTCATCATTCCTCCGAAACTAAGGATACTACTTGATGTCACACCATAGCAGGCTCATCCCTGCCATTACCAAGGCCCCTTCTGGGATTACTGTGCACTCAAACGGGCGACCACACAACCTCGTATACAGGGCGTTTGCTATGTAAGCATCTTTTGGAGGACTATCATCCTTAACCTTGCCTTTCGGCTCCGTATCCCTCTAGTGCATCTCGCCAGGAATCACACCAGCATCAATATAGAAAAATTTCTTCTTCCAATCTTTGTCCTTGGAACTGGTAGGAATATCCCTCAAGCAAGACACGTCGGTATCCCTCCAGTTGAAGGTAAAAAAGGGGGATTTCCACACAAGGACGAAGAAAGCCCTAAAACCAATAAGTTCAGGAATGTGCCCTAAGGCCGTACAAGCAAATTCGAACTGTCGGAGTTTCACTAATCCCAGTGGATGCAATTGGGAAATGTGGATACGATAATGGTCAAGGACCAACGTGGAAAACTTGGTAATGGGCAATCGGAAGTTGCAAAATTTGAAAAAAAATCACTAAACAATGTGATTTTACCTTCCTTCAAGGGAAATGCCATGTCAGTTTTCGATGGTAGCACCGGATTCCACTCAGCTCTAATGCCATAATCTTGCACAAGGTTGTTGTACGACACAACTCCCCATTTGCAGAACAGGGCATCGGAGCCAGTTGAGGTAGAAGAAGAGGATTCGCCGGTCTTAGAGGCCATTTGTTCGAAATAGGAAATTAAGAGAAATGGTTATGAGCAAGAAAGGAAGTAGAATTCAAAACCCACAAACAGGAGTACTATTTATACAAAAGGGCAACTTTTCAAATTCGAAAAGATGAACAGATGGGAACACGCGTCAGAACAGGGTGAGTACAGTTGTCATCCCAATGATGACTTAACTGTCACATCCTATCCCATCGCCGCCATTTTTTCAAAACACACAACGGTACTTCAATCGATAAAACTTGCCCTAAATGGGGTATGCTGACTTTTCTTTCTTTTAGTCCGATCTCATGAATTTCATTTCATAACTTCGGACTGGGGGGACATGACGAGGTATGACCCGAATCGGCTAACCCGACCCGGTCATTACCTATTATTTTATTATAAATAATCATAAACATTTATTCTAGAACATTCCATCCTGCATGGATAAGTCACGTAACTAAATCCCCAACTTTTTGGGAAGATTATGCAAATCCCTAACTTATCGGAGCCCAACCTAAGTTAAGGGAAACCCTAATGGTAAACTATAAATAGAAGGAAACATCTAAAGTATGGATCATTTTGTTTTCATTCTACTCTCTTCTCTACGCATACTTTTTTACTCCCAAAACCGAGACTTATTCTCACGCCGGAGGGTGGTTACAGGAATAACCCCATTCCTGTAACGAGTCCTAACAGTGTTCTGTTTTGCAGCTAAGATTTCGGGTCGCCAAGAGTTGAAGTCTTAGTCGGATACTACCGCAAAGGTTAGTGTTTCTTCAATATTTAAAGACCAAGTGAACACCAAAGTTATACGTTGCAATCGAATCTAAAATAAATACATAATCCATATGTGAGATAAAGCTTTTTTTTTTTTTTGCTTTCAACCTTAATATTATCGAGTCTGAGGTTAAACTTATTAGTGTTAATACTAAATTATATGTAGCAATAATAAAAATATTTTATAAGATGATAAAGTTTGGTATTTATCATATACCCTTAATTTAATGGGTGAGAAATTTTGAACAAGTTTTTTGCTTTTAAAACAGTAAAAGGTGCATATTAAGGATTCATTCGTGTTCTGTACCATCTGTAACATGGCCCTCTTCGACCACTTTCTCCTTCTCGCTCTCTAATAACAGAGACCAACTGCACACAACAGTTGTCGAAGATAGAATCGAGAAAACTAGCAACTGAAATGAGTAAGGCGTTGAAGGGAGTTGACTGCAGTGCATACCCCATGCTATGATTTTATCAGCTCCTTTCAGAGCCATCACCATCCACTATCGCCATAACGCCTACGTAACGTTCACAGCAACGTAACACCCACATACTAGTGAAGGTGCCTCATGATGGATAGTGGTATAAATTGGCCAAATAAAATCGAACCAGAAGTATTCGGGACTGGTATGAGGTTAATACATCATATATATATATATATATATTAATTAAAAACCATAGTAAATACTATTTTGAAGTTGATAGAAAACAAACTTTACATAAAAATTGTCCAAAATAGAGAATTAGAAAATACACTTGTGCAATTAATAAGTCAGTTTCTAGGGTGGATAATATGAATCCTAATTGCTATTTTTAACCAGTTGGGATCGATTGTCACACCCCGACCGCGTAAAACAACAAATCACGGCGGAATAGTCGGGGAGTGTTGTAACAGAATCGTTGTTTCAAAACACACGGAAATTTGAAGTTTCGTTTTATTAAACATTAAACATTTACATCATCTTGAAATTTAAACAAACAAGTTAAACATAGTCTATCGTTGTTATTAAGTCACTAAGGCCTCGTCCAGTCCTATGTGAGCATGCATCCTAGCAATCAACATCATTCAACAACACCTGAAACATATGTAAAAACAAAGTCAGCAAAGAAATGCTGGCGAGTACATAAGTTTATGAGAGTGTCGGATTCATAGCTAGTTTACATGTTGCAATACTTAATTAAAAACCTTGTTTTAAAAAATATAGTATTGCGACATAACTAACCAACTGAAATCAAGTTGGTTATAATTTATAAAATCTCGTAGCCATGATTCTTAACCCCAAAACATTTATTTAATTAAATCAAATTGTAAAACATCTCGTAAAAACTCGTTAATAAAACTCGTATGGTTTATATCTTTTAGAAAACATCATTGTGTGACATCGTTTGAAAATCGTTTACCCAAGTGAACTAAATAACGCCACAAAATGTAATATGATAAGAGCACTTATATATAAGATGTACCAGCGGCGTATCTACCATGCTTTTATCATGCTACAGCCGTCCCATTATCTAATCACAACCCAAAACCAATCGTTTAATCAAATCGTTTATCTCGTTTAAGTCGTTTCAAATCGTTTAAGTCGTTTCAAATCGTTTAACTCGCCCCAAAATCGTCTAACTCGTTTTAATTGTGAAAACTACTTTTGGTCGTCTCGCTAATAACATTCAAACCTTTGTGACTCGACTATCTCGCTTCTCGCATTAACAAACCACCAAAGGGTAAGTTAACTATCATCAGATTCAGTCGTTACCCACAACCCCCACACATAACCATGGGTGCAGTCTGATAACGGGATTTGTCAGATCCTATGGTACCATAACCTAATACTGGTCAGCTTGATCAATGCTAATGAATGTCATTCGCTATGTAATTACAACCAACAAGTTTGTTCACTTTATCGAAATCGTTATTAATTTAATATAAACCATTTTAATCACTTTTGAAACCTTCGTTTAAACCTCGAAAATCGTTTAACACATATGAATCATCCCAAAACAATTGAAAACAGTAAAATAGGGGAACTATGTATCACACCCCAACCGATGGCGGAAACATCGGAGTGAGACGAAAACGAGATTGCAAGAGACTTCATAACACTATTTGTGACATAATAAAATTTCATTTCATTTCTAAAGTATCAATTACATAGATTTGAACAAATACAACATGAATAATGAAATACAATTCAATAAGAATACAAAATTTAATGTGTGCATCTAGGCATCCTACTAGATTCCATGCGTCATCAACTTTATCTCAAAACCTGCAACATGTTTTAAAAAGCATAGTTCAATACAAAAGTATTGGCGAGTACACTAGTTTTAGACACGTGGCAAATGTATAAAAGTATTTTCAATCCAACATAGCATTTAGTATACAAGGCCAATCTATCATGCATAACTAAAAGTCGTACCCAAGTGTCCACTAGTATAATAGCATCCCTTGATACCGCAATATCAAGATCGTAAAGTATTAGCATCCCTCGATAAATCCATATCGAGACCGTATAGAATATAACTTAACAAAACCCCGTCGGGTGGTGTGCTACTCCTATAGTGCTATATTTGTTAAGGCGGGTTAACAAGTAGTATGTATTCTAGCATGAACCTAAGCATAACAAAGCATGTATAAGGATTGAATGAATAATATCATGTTTGTAATTCGTGCATTTTAACAATGAAAACATGTTTCACCCAAAGTGTATTAAAAGGAAAATGGGTCAAGTGTACTCACAAAATTGCTAAGTCTTCCGATTATCCAAGTGTTGACGAGTGTACGAGTTTAGGAGGATGGAACACCGAGGTCACCCTATATGGGAAACGAAGGTGTAAGAGGAATCGGGATTACGACGAAGGATTTGAATTAGAATTTAGAGTATAATAGGTTGATATATATGTATATATATATATATATATAAATATATACATATATATTTTATAGCTTCAGTAATATTTTATAATTTATTCCTTCAAAAGTATTGTTGAAATATTGTCCAAAAATAAAAATAATTATACATTTATATCTATTTTATAAAAATTAGACGAATTTGATAGGTTTCGTTTTATAAAATTTACACCTTTTGTTTTACGGAATTTTACAAAAAACAGGCAGAGTTTCCTCTGTTTTTGGACGATCCCGACAACCACAGTGTCGATATAGATTTCAAAAAATTCAACAACGACAAATAAACATATAATTATATAAGTTTCTAGGTATTTTTATAACGAAGTATATATATAATGCGGTTTTGCATTAACGAGATGTATAAAACAACATAATTGGAATATTTACGTCATTAAAATATCGAGTGCACCGAGACCCGAAGCCGAAACCAGACTGCACCGAGACCTCAGTTGACCAAGTTTGACCAGGGTTGACCCGACAGTTGACCATTTGACCGGGACATTGAACCGATCCTGCTGAACCGAAATAAGAATTAAACCATCCTTCATCGGATTTAAAGAAAATAGTAGAAGCCAAACTGAAAGAATAGAAATGTGGGATTACCGATTGAACTCGACTGAACCGGATCTAAAGCAATCGATCCGAATCTGAACCGAACGGGACACAACTCGAGCCAGTCGACTGAACTGAATATAAACTGGCCTAAACTGACCCGAGAAGAAGACAACTAGAACTTGAAGCCGGTGCCAGAACTGAACGTCACGCGGAACAACCAGGATTGAACTGTCACCGCCGTGAGCGGCGTTGCTGTTGCCGGAGCACCACCACCACTGCCATTGACGCCGGCGTGGCTCCAGTACCGAAAAAGGGCCGAAATCGGGCTAACTCGGGACTCGATTCTAAGCAAATCCCATCCCGAGTCCAATTATTCCCGCTGCCGGACTTGTAAAAGCACGATTTAGTGAAGAACGACTCAAAAAAGAAAAGGGGATGGAGAAGACGATGAGTTTCAAGTGTTACCGCGTAATAAGACTCGAACACGTGGCTGTCGGAGATGAAAACGTCGTTTCCGGCGCTCCGATTATTAAACCGGCACTAGAATCGGACTCAGAAGGGTTGGTTTAGGGGGGGGGGGGTACACCCCAAGTCCGCCGTGAAATTCCTCGCCGGAGCTCCGCCGCGCCACCGTGCCACCGCTGTTCTGCCGCCGCAATCGCCGCCGGCTTTACTGGCCGGAGTCCGGTCGCCGGAAATCGCCGAGAGAGAGGGGAGCGGCTGTGTGTGTGTGAGAGTGTATGAGTTTAGTTTGTTTATATAGCTAGGGTTAGTTAGGTTTGGTTAAGATTGAATGAAGGTATAAATGATATTTGAGTTGGGTTATCATCGATGTCAGGGCCCAGCTCAGCTGTTTTGTGCGAGTGCGTGAGAAGCAGGTGGCCCGGGTTCGAGTCCCGCGGTTAGCAACCTTTTTATGATTTAAAAATTCAGTAATTTATTCAAGCACCCCTTGACTTTAATTAAAACTTATGTTACCTTTTAAAAACAAGAAACTAACTTTACAATTTAACCAACTAAGTTAGTTTATAATAATAGCTTTAAATTCAACGAGACTAACTAGGTTATTATAAAAATAAACTTTTAAATAGTAAAATTAATTAATTTAATTAACTCAACCATGAATAAATACCCCTTTTTTATAACGAATTAAATTTAAGATAAAGATTTTTCGACGATTATAACGAAACGACTAATACAAGGATCCAAAGTTTCCAAAAATACGAATATGAACAATGGTTTCTAAATTTGGAAAGTTATGAAAACACGGAACGTTACACTATGTACTCACATGAGAATGCTTAGAAGTCTTGAATAACTACCAAGCAAAGCTAGAGGGATCACGGAAATCAATCGGCACCTAATATAAGTAACTACGTAAATAAACCGGACCTAAATCGGAAGATCGGATAGGATGAGGTTTCGTAAACCAGATGAGTATTGGAACTCATATGATATGGTTTAACAAAGCCTACATACTAAATCAAAACCTAACCTAAGTGCTTACGACCCATTACGACCCGTTTAGGTAGCTTACGCTACTTTAACGCGTCGTTTGCGTAAAACGTGTTCGGACCGCCTAACTGGTCCTATGACAAGTATTATATGCCTTAACATGTCTAATAATATTACCTAATCAGTTTAGATATAAAAATTTAGGTTACATATGCTTAAAATGAATTTTTGCGTAAAAATGGCATTTTGGTCATTTTCCTAAGGCATATAAACTACCTATCATACAACTAACTAAACGAAGTGACCATAAGGTATAACCTCGGAAGGTTATTCCCTATACAACTACGGTCACTAAACATGCTTGGTCGGATCTGTCACACCCCAACCGATGGCGGAAACATCGGGATGAGACGAAGTGTGTATAGATTGCAAGAGACGTCATAACACTATGTGACAATATTTAATTTAATTCAAATTTCATTGCAATACTAAATGTCGTACAAGGTTTAAAAAAAAGTAACAACATTGTTTCATAACATAACATAACAATAAAAGATAGATTAATCTAGGTGTGTATCTAGTCCACCCTAAATCTTGTTTCGTCTTGAATATCATCTCAATAATTAACCTGCAACATGTATTAAAATAGAGTTCAATGCAAAAGCAAAGGCGAGTATACAAGTTGGGTTACATAGCATAATAGAATAAAAACTCATATCCAACATGTTACTAAGTGAATAAATTTACTAGCAATGCAATTTTTGGCGTACAATATGATCAAACCCAAGAATACAACGCATAACAAGCCTAATCCCAAAAGTTTAGCGGGATGGTAAAGTTTAACTTAACAATACCCACAAGAATAACGGGCGGGGCGTCAATCCTATAGCGCTATAATTGTTAAGGTGGGCTAGCAATGTTAATGAGCATATAACGTTCCAAATCGTTCATAGAGCATACAAGCATAGTAAATATTCACAATAGTTTCATGTCACGTTCATAGATAGAGTATGTTTTGTTTAAGAATAAAAGTTGTTTTGAATAGGTATACATGTTGCATCCCAAAGTGTAAAGGGGAAAAAGGGATCGAGTATACTCACATTGGTTGCGTATGGGGATTTCTTAAAATAACGCACGAGTAAAGATTGGAGAAGTCCAAGAGAGAACGAAATGGTTATCCTAGATATTTGAAATAACACACAACGAACTCGTTATTATTAAATATTAATAGGTCAATAGAAATTCTAATGTTTTTGCTTAAACTTCCATAAATCAAATCATTAATTATGTAGGTTTTTATAATTAAATCTTAATCTTAATTTTAATCTTAAATTATATCATAAAAAGACAAAAAAAAGGCAAGGAAATCAGGGTCGCTTGGGACCCTTTTTATTCAGTTTTATTAAAAAGAAAGAAGTAATGTTGCTGTGAATAAAATGGAGAGGCCGGGACTCGAACCCGCAACCTCACGTTCAGCTTTACACGCGCCCACCACTGGGCTACTCAATCAATTTGTGAAATGTTTTGGTTTTTAAATAATTTAAATATTTTGTCAATTCGTTTTCTTCATTTAGTAAAAGAACTACAGTAGCAGTTCATCATTTCATTTTATAAACACAACATCCTACTGAATATATGTATTTGTTTAAGGTTCAGTTCATGTGTTATTATATATAGGCTATAGTTTCTTAGTATTAAAATAAAACAAAAGACAAAACAATAGAAAAGTATACCGAATTGGCGAGTTAATGTCCAACGTGAATGCGAGTCAAAATCTGATTGGGCCGAAACTTAACATTGACTCGCACCCTGAATCTGACCCGTGCCGTGACGGAACCCAAAACCCGAGCCGACCATTCCGCGAATACTAAACCGTACCGGAGCTTGACCCGAGTCGACTCAAAACGTTCACCACCATCACTGCCGTCGGAGCCGGAAATCCAAACACCACCACTGTTGACCCAAACCGGAACCGAGTCTGACCCGCCGTCGGCTGTCGGACGCGAACCTGAACCACCGCCAACATCTTGTTATCAGCGGCGCTGCCGCTGCGGAATCGATGCTGGAGCCATCCCCAATCGAACTCGTTACTATTACGAGCACCACCGCCGTCGATCCCTCTCTCTCCGCGTCTCTCTCTCATACACTGCAGGTCTTTCTCTCTCTCTCTCCCTACCTTTCTAAGGTGTGCGTGTAAGGTGGTTCAAGAAGGGTGTTTGACAGAAAAAGGAGCCGGCGCCGGTAGTCGGCCGGAGTTGCTCCGGCGACTGGTTTCAGCAAAGGGAAGGGTTTCAAAGAGTATTAACTTGTGGTTGAAATGTGCTTAGGAAGGTATGTACACAGTTGGCGGCAAAGTAGCTTTTAAAGTAAAACAAGGAGTTTCAGTTGTATTGAGAGGAACAAGACATAAGTAGCGGCTATTATAAAGAAGATTAGGGTTGTTGCACTTGTATTAGGAAAGACCATTCTAACCCCTAAACTTTGAAGGGTTAAGTAAATTAGTTGAAATAACTTAGTTTAAGTTATAAAACATATTTGACCAAACTAACTAGGTTAGTTTGTTATCTGACTAGCTTTAAAAGTCAACGAGACTAAATAAATTTATTATAGAAGTAAACTTTTAAATAGTAAAATTAATTTATTTATAATTAATTAAACTATTTATAAATTATCATTTTTTTACGATTAGAGAGAAACGACGAACACAAGGATACAAAGTTTCCAAGAATAGGAATATGAACAACGGTTTCTAAATATGGAAAGTTATGAAAACGCGGAGCGTTACAGTCTCCCCTCCTTTAGGAAATTTCGTCCCGAAATTTATTCAAGAGAAAGTCCCGAAAGGGTTTTTGGCAAAGCGAAGAGGATTGTTTAAAATTGAAGCTTTGGTGCTTGAGACGTTTTGAAAAGTATGAAATTTGAAGGATAAGAGATAGGTTTGACGTCTCACATAAAACGGTGTTGGATGTGACGACCAACTACGGGTCCTTGCACATGAATAGAGAGTAAAAGGGTAGTTTTAATAGTAGGAAGGTGGATTAGGATTTGAACGTTTAAACGTACTAGATTGTAAACGGGAAATAATGGAGGTATCGGTGTAAACGATTGATCTAATGAACGAATACGAGTGTAAGGATGGCGTAAGTATTGGATAAGTGAAAATGATGAGTTAAGAATGATGTTTCGCCGTGAATAATAGGATATCGCGCGCTTAGCAATGCGTTTGTGAGTTGTTAAAGTTTACTTATTAGGTCTAAATAGGTCTGCAAAACACCGAATTTCTCATGGCACGTTTTACGAAAGTTTGGTAGCATGATGAAAACACTTATGTATAGGAAGTACCAACGGCGTATCCACCATGTTTTGACCATGTTACGTCCGTTTCGTTATTCGTGTCCTGTTACGTTCTGTGTCTTACCATACACAATAGTACACTCTACGATTCTCATGCGCCTATCACTATAATCCCGTGTGCACCCGTGATTATAACAATCGTCACATGATTCTCATAGCTTATACTAGTTGCGTATGAACCAAGGTATGCATGAATTTTGAAAATAAGATTGCGTGCGCATAGAAATGTAACATATAAGCATGATTGCGTTCCAAATAGTATAAAACCAACGTAAGCGAATCCCTCGGGTTTCGCTCGCGTATAGGTGCGAAAGTATAAAATTTTGTGTACGAATAAAGCATGAGCATAGTATAAGTTTAAATATGAATGCGCATGCGAGCATAAACACAAAACGCGTGATAAGAGTATGAGCACCAGCTTAACGTATATGAAAAGTGAGTATAAACGTAAGTAAAAATTCGAGCATAAACGAATGAATGTGAGTATGAACATAAATCGTATAAATGAGTACATACATATGAGTATGATTATAACATAAATTGTATAAATGCGAGTATGAATACGAGTATAAGTGTGAGTATAACCTTAAGATGCATGTGTATGGATGTAAATGTGAAAATTAAGTGTAAAGCATGAATGTTTAAGTACGTATGGAATATATAAGTATAAACATGAATACGAATATTAGTGTAAACACAAACGTATAAACGTGAGTGTAAGTATAATTGTAAGAATATGAATATAAATTTGAATATAAGTGTAACATATGAGTATAACGTAAAATGTATGAATCATGAATATTAGTGTATGAGATAATGATTAATCGTAGTATATAAATTTAAATACGTAAAAGATCAAGAAGTTTTGAGTATGAAAGAAAAGGGAATGAGTGACATGCATGAGATTGTTGTGAGATATTGACTAAAACGTGTAAAATGGTATGCATATACAGTTGTTTGCGCAGAACGTGAAGTTAAAATAGATTGAGTTGTCACGAAATGTAGACTCCAGTTTGTGAATGTAACGAGAGTATAAAACGTTTATTGGTTATGCGAAAAGGTACTTTGTAAAGGAATGGAAATGCTACTATGGTTTTTGAAAAATTGATATAGTTGATAATTATTGGTTCCTATGAAGTTTCATTGCCCACGTGTTTTGAATAATATTGACGTATCGAGTGAGGTTTTGAAAAGTTCTAGAGATTAATAAGTTTGCATCGTAACTTTGTATTGTAAAATTTCGAAGTTTACCGATTCTTGTGAAAAGTTGATCCTTAGAAGAAGGAATTTGGTAAATGTGTTTAGTGATCATGAAAGGTGTTCTTAATAAAATATTTTGTTGGTTTTGAAAAGGGTTTTGCTAAACAATCGAATAATATTTGTAATATTTTGTGTGAAAAGTTGGTTTGATTTGAAAAATATCAATCTTTAGTATAATGATGCGAGATGAGTGCGTTTTAGTAATTACGTGGAATACGAAATTTTGTGGGCAATGGGTTGATAAGTAGCATTTCATGAAATTTCGAAAATCAAGGAATAAGCATTTACGGAAAGGTTAAAAAATTTTGTATGTGAGCTATATGAAAATAGATTGTAGGATAAGAATTTTGTTCGTATAAACAATGCATGTTAGAATAATTAGATATTCGACTAATGATAAACGATTTCGATATAAATATGATCGTGTTTACATAATATAGTCTATTAAAAGAAAGTATCGGTAACGATCACCTAGGTAAGGGAATCACCCCTAACCCATTGGCGAGGTCGTTGTAAGATGAGAAAAAGAAGCGGAGTTAATCGTCAAGGTAAGGAAATCACTCCTATCTCGATGATATGTCTCAACTGGTTGTTACAAAAAGCGTAAATGAAATTACGTGAAATTATGCATGTTAATAATGTATAATTGTAAGAAAAGTAATAGAATGATGTATGCGCAAAAGTGAAATATCAAAATGGTTCAAAATTGACAAAAGATCGAGAATAATAAAGCGTGAGTTTGATAAAAGAAACTTGGATGGTTCCAAAATGGAACGTTGACTAACCAAAGTTGTCGAAGAGTCTTTTGAATCTGAGAGCATGCTTTGGCCTAATAGGTGAGATACTCTCGCCGACACGTCGGTTAACGGTATTTACCCTTCCGGTTATTACATGTTCCAATTCAATCGACAATTCGAGACTTGGCGGGATTTATAAAATCAAGGAGTGGGACTAGTCGACTAGGTGCGGGTTTCACCCCTAGCTTGACGAGTTCGTGCCCTAAGTGTGGTTGGTACTCGTTGGGTCAAAATTTAATTTCGACACGTTAACGAGGGTCCACTAGAAATTGAATTTGAAATTTGAAATTTGAAATTTCCATTAAGATGTGGATTTCAGTCCTAACTTAATGGTGTAATTTCGTGCAACAAAATGAAATCAAGCGGGATGAGAGTTGTTTACCAAATTGTGGGTTTCACGCCTATTTTGGTAAACTCGTCTCTTTTGTACAATATGAGTGTTGTCGGATTTAGATTAATCGAGTAAAATGTAAGAGGAAAAGTGTATGTTAAGGATTAGACGAACAAGTATAAACATGTCAACAATAGCACATAAGGAATGGGATAATGAAACAGTTATTAACACATAAAAATATGTCAAGAATGACACATAAAGGATAGAACGACGAAACAAGTATTAGCACGTAGTAAGGCAAGTGTAGCATGTCAAGTGTTAACGAATAAGTGACATATATGCTTAAAAGATCAAAAGAGAATGAGTAAAGGCAAATAAAGTAGCATGCAATGTAGTTTCAAGCAAAACACAAGAATAAAGCTCTAAAACTATAGACTAGGTTAAAGCATTCCTACTTTTCCTAATTCCCTATAGTTATGGCTCTGATACCAATCTGTCACACCCCAACCGATGGCGGAAACATCGGGATGAGACGAAGTGTGTATAGATTGCAAGAGACGTCATAACACTATGTGACAATATTTTATTTAATTCAAATTTCATTGCAATACTAAATGTCATACAAGGGTTAAAAAAAAGTAACAACATTGTTTCATAACATAACATAACAATAAAAGATAGATTAATCTAGGTGTGTATCTAGTCCACCCTAAATCTTGTTTCGTCTTGAATATCATCTCAATAATTAACCTGCAACATGTATTAAAATAGAGTTCAATGCAAAAGCAAAGGCGAGTATACAAGTTTGGTTACATAGCATAATAGAATAAAAACTCATATCCAACATGTTACTAAGTGAATAAATTTACTAGCAATGCAATTTTTGGCATACAATATGATCAAACCCAAGAATACAACGCATAACAAGCCTAATCCCAAAAGTTTAGCGGGATGGTAAAGTTTAACTTAACAATACCCACAAGAATAACGGGCGGGGCGTCAATCCTATAGCGCTATAATTGTTAAGGTGGGCTAGCAAAGTTAATGAGCATATAACGTTCCAAATCGTTCATAGAGCATACAAGCATAGTAAATATTCACAATAGTTTCATGTCACGTTCATAGATAGAGTATGTTTTGTTTAAGCATAAAAGTTGTTTTGAATAGGTATACATGTTGCATCCCTAAGTGTAAAGGGGAAAAAGGGATCGAGTATACTCACATTGGTTGCGTATGGGGATTTCTTAAAATAACGCACGGGTAAAGATTGGAGAAGTCCAAGAGAGAACGAAATGGTTATCCTAGATATTTAAAATAACACACAACGAACTCGTTATTATTAAATATTAATAGGTCAATAGAAATTCTAATGTTTTTGCTTAAACTTCCATAAATCAAATCATTAATTATGTAGGTTTTTATAATTAAATCTTAATCTTAAATTATATCATAAAAAGACAAAAAAAAAGGCAAGGAAATCAGGGTCGCTTGGGTCCCTTTTTATTCAGTTTTATTAAAAAGAAAGAAGTAATGTTGCTGTGAATAAAATGGAGAGGCCGGGACTCGAACCCGCAACCACACGTTCAGCTTTACACGCGCCCACCACTGGGCTACTCAATCAATTTGTGAAATGTTTTGGTTTTTAAATAATTTAAATATTTTGTCAATTCGTTTTCTTCATTTAGTAAAAGAACTACAGTAGCAGTTCATCATTTCATTTTATAAACACAACATCCTACTGAATATATGTATTTGTTTAAGGTTCAGTTCATGTGTTATTATATATAGGCTATAGTTTCTTAGTATTAAAATAAAACAAAAGACAAAACAATAGAAAAGTATACCGAATTGGCGAGTTAATGTCCAACGTGAATGCGAGTCAAAATCTGACTGGGTCGAAACTTAACATTGACTCGCACCCTGAATCTGACCCGTGCCGTGACGGAACCCAAAACCCGAGCCGACCATTCCGCGAATACTAAACCGTACCGGAGCTTGACCCGAGTCGACTCAAAACGTTCACCACCATCACTGCCGTCGGAGCCGGAAATCCAAACACCACCACTGTTGACCCAAACCGGAACCGAGTCTGACCCGCCGTCGGCTGTCGGACGCGAACCTGAACCACCGCCAACATCTTGTTATCAGCGGCGCTGCCGCTGCGGAATCGATGCCGGAGCCATCCCCAATCGAACTCGTTACTATTACGAGCACCACCGCCGTCGATCCCTCTCTCTCCGTGTCTCTCTCTCATACACTGCAGGTCTTTCTCTCTCTCTCTCCCTACCCTTCTGAGGTGTGCGTGTAAGGTGGTTCAAGAAGGGTGTTTGACAGAAAAAGGAGCCGGCGCCGGTAGTCGGCCGGAGTTGCTCCGGCGACTGGTTTCAGCAAAGGGAAGGGTTTCAAAGAGTATTAACTTGTGGTTGAAATGTGCTTAGGAAGGTATGTACACAGTTGGCGGCAAAGTAGCTTTTAAAGTAAAACAAGGAGTTTCAGTTGTATTGAGAGGAACAAGACATAAGTAGCGGCTATTATAAAGAAGATTAGGGTTGTTGCACTTGTATTAGGAAAGACCATTCTAACCCCTAAACTTTGAAGGGTTAAGTAAATTAGTTGAAATAACTTAGTTTAAGTTATAAAACATATTTGACCAAACTAACTAGGTTAGTTTGTTATCTGACTAGCTTTAAAAGTCAACGAGACTAAATAAATTTATTATAGAAGTAAACTTTTAAATAGTAAAATTAATTTATTTATAATTAATTAAACTATTTATAAATTATCATTTTTTTACGATTAGAGAGAAACGACGAACACAAGGATACAAAGTTTCCAAGAATAGGAATATGAACAATGGTTTCTAAATATGGAAAGTTATGAAAACGCGGAGCGTTACAGGATCCTAATGATCGACCAAACGGGTCTAGTTCGAAAGTCTAAGCGGTTGATAAGACCGTTTGACTTACGACTCCATACAAGCACTATACTAAAAGTGAAGAGCTAAACATGTTAAAACATGTTAAGTTAGAAAACAGGTTTTGATATCAAAACCATACCCAAGAGTAGTTTGGTTACAAAATACGCATGAATACGCATTTTGGCCGAAACTACGACTCGTCATTACGCCTAATCAACGTGGTAATCAGTAGGTTTAGTCACACGGGACTAAAACCATCGTGATTACGCTCATGTTCCGAAGTTCAATGAATTTCGTGTTGACCAACTCGTGGTCAAAGCAGAAAGTCAAACACTGTTTGACTTTCGTGCTAAAAACGCATAAAAAGCACGAAAGAGACTTACAAAGGGTCCAAGCTATGAAGTTTTGATTCAAACAACTCAGGTATTGATGTGTGTAAAATGCAACATATAAAACACATCAATTAAGGCATAAAACTAACCCTTTTTAAGTACTAATGTTGGAAAAAGAGTGTTTTTGTCTTCCTTTTGTATTTTCAGGATGAAATGAGCTGAAAATCACAAAAGAAGCAAAAAGACCACTAATTCTACCATAAATACAAGAAAAGGAACAAAAGTAAACTGCCCGGACCCTCAACGGCACCTCCCAAGACAAAGAGAAGAGAACAGAAGTCTGAACACGCCCCGTGTCCAGTGAACACGGGGGCGTGCCCAGGAAGCAGCAGAAAAGACAAACCAGTAGAAGCTTCCATTGCTCACCACGGGGCCGTGCCCAGCGGACACGGGGGCGTGTTGAAAGTACAGCAGGCGCATTAATTGTAATTCGCAATTACAATTAATGAAGAGAGAGAATGTCAGACGGGCACGGGGCCGTGTCCAGCGGACACGGGGCCGTGTCCAGCGTTCTGTTCAGCCTATAAATAGAGGAGCTTGGTTTCATTCTCTCTCATCCCTTGGCACACCACCTCTCTCACACTTCATCCACCACCCATCACCACCATAACACCATCATCCACCACCATCATCCATTGTCCATCATAGAGTGTGTGAGTCGTCTCGGGATCCAAGATTGATCGTAAGAGTTCTTGACAATCAAGGCCATGTTTGCCTAAGTCTCTTACATCACTTGGTGAAGACAAGTGTTTAGTATAATACTTTTTATTTTTAATCTTTTGCACTTTTTATTTGGTTTTGTATTAATGACTTTAATAACTAGTTACTTATGTTGAAGGTGATCTTTCCTTATCGTTTGTCCGTGGTGTCTTGGCATTATTTTACTGTCTATATAAAATAAAAGATTTTCACCATTCATATCTCCACGGTCTATATGGAGGTATGTTGGCTACCTGGTCGGGGGTTAAGGGAACGGTTTGGTAAGGGTCTTGCCCTTGTTCAGCGTTTAGAGGTCCTGCTTGGGACCTGGGTCAAATTTAGTAGGATCTCCTTCAATGCCCATAGGTATTGGATGGCGGGGATCCAAACTCTTTGACCCCCTCATAAGCTAACTACTATTAATACTATAACCCGGCTATTTAGGACTGTATCCCTGCTGACTCAGACTACTTAGCCGAGGGTAACGTCACCGCCAAAAGCGGGGCCTACCATAATTTGCATTAATAACTTAATTCATTATCTTTCAATAATCCGACCCTTTAGGATTGTATCCTTGCTGACTCAAACTACTGGGTTGAGGGTAACGTCGCCTTCAAAAGAGGGGCCTACTACAATAACTAAGATAATCTCTTAAACAAGTGCAAAAGTGCGAAAATAATCAAAGGTTATACTAATACACGAGTCGGATCCAAGTGATTCATCTTGTCTATCTGTTTTTATTTTATTTTATTTTTCAGCATTTAGTTAGTTTTTATTTTTCTTAGTTTAAAACATTTTTCTAACTTTTTGATTTGATTAGACGTTGAGGATAAACCGGTATTAAAAGCTCTTGTGTCCTTGGACGACCTCGGTATCTTACCAACACTATACTACGTCCACGATGGGTGCACTTGCCCATATGTGTGCTTAGTGTTAGTAAATATCGTGTTTTATAAATTTAAAACTTGGCTAAAAGTGTAAAAAGGGCTTAAATAAACATCTAAAAACATATATACACTAACACGCATCAAGTTTTTGGCGCCGCTGCCGGGGACACAAGGATTTTAAGAAAGTTAGGAATCAACGGCCTAATCATCTTTTTATTTTTCTTTAATTTTTTAGGATTTTTTTTAGATTTTCCAGCTTCTGCAGAGCTCAGCACGGGGCCGTGCCTGGTCGGACACGGGCCGTGCTCAGCAACGTTACTGGCAGTTTTTGTTTTTCAAAGTAACAGAAGGCTGACCACGGGGCCGTGTCGGTGCAACACGGGGTCGTGTCCAACTTCCAGTAACTGGGATCTGAAAAACAACCACTGTAACTCCGACCACGGGGCCGTGTTCGCTCGACACGGGGCCGTGGTGAACCTTCTGACCAACATTCTTTTCTGTTTTTATTGCAGGACTTGGAACCCGACGCCAACCTCGCGTAGTGTATGAGCTCCAGTTCCAATAAAGACATAAAGGAACCATTAGAAGAACCCGAACGCTTTCTCAGAAAAAGGTTAAAAGCCAAAAACCAAGAGAAGGTTTCGGGTGACCCACCCCCAATGGCGGACCAACGTACCCTCATGGATTACTTACGGCCCACCGTAGGTAATCTCGGCGCCGCTATCAATGCCCCGAATGTCGAAGCCAATAACTTCGAACTTCGACCGCACTTGATACAAATGCTCCAAAACTCCGCAACCTTTCACGGGCTCGCGGACGAGGATCCCCATCTACATATAACTAATTTCTTAGAAATATGTGATACATTTCGGATCAATGGAGCATCAAACGACGCCATCCGCCTTCGTATGTTTCCATTCTCACTAAAAGACCGAGCGAAAGCTTGGCTCAACACCCTCCCAGCTGGATCGGTAAACACCTGGGATGAACTAGCCCAAAAATTTCTATATAAGTATTTCCCTCCTTCCAAAACTGCTAAATTAATGGCTGAAATTAACACATACTCACAAGAGGACGGGGAATCCTTATATGAAACCTGGGAAAGGTTCAAGGAGCTATTACGCAAGTGTCCCCATCACGGCCTCGCAATATGGCAACAAGTATCCACTTTCTACAATGGGTTGTTGCCACATACTAGGCAGACACTTGATTCTAGCTCCGGGGGACTTTTAGGTAATCGACGCCCACACGAAATATATAATCAGATTGAGGAAATTGCTCAAACCAATTTTCAATGGCACACTCCCCGGGGAAATAAAACTATCGCCCCGGGCGCCCATAAGGTAGACGAAAGCACCTCTTTACAAGCCCAAATCGAGGCCCTTTCTTCAAAAATAAAAAAATTAGAAATGACAAAAACAGTCTCGATTATGGCTTGTGAGGGGTGTGGTGGGTCACATGAAAATTGGAGTTGCATGAAAGAAACGGACGATCAACAAGAAATGGTAAACTACATTGATAATAGACCTAGGCCGTCGGGTCCTCCAACAGGGACCTTCAACCAAGGATGGCGAAACCACCCAAACCTTGGCTGGAGGGAGCCCGGCAATAGTAGTAACCAACAACCACAACGAACAAACTTTCAGCAATCAAGAAATGAGTCACAAAATTTCACTCAACAACAAAGTGGAAGAGAAAGGCTAGAAGATACTATATCTCGCCTCGTCTCTGACACTGACAAGAAAAATTCGGAAAGATTCCTACAATTAGAATCAAACTTTAGGAATCAACAGGCTAGCATTCAAAACATAGAAAAACAAATAAATCAACTAGCTCAAAATTTTTCCGAAAGACCACAAGGCGCATTACCCAGCAATACCGAAACCAACCCGAAGGCGCAAGTTCACCTCATCACGCTACGTAACCGGACCGTAGGGCCTGCAGAAGTACCTCCAGCCGCGGAAGAATCAACGCCAACAAATCTGCAGGAGAAGGACCCTCCCCCATCAACAGAGCCTACCAAGGCTCCTCGGGTTCCGTACCCCGGTAGGTTAATTCGTCAGAAAACCAACGAGCAATTCGCAAAATTCGAAAGTTTGCTAAAACAATTGCATGTCAATATTCCTTTTATCGAAGTCCTAACCCAAATGCCCAAATACTCTAAATTTATGAGGGACTTCCTTACACATAAAAAGAAAATTGAAAATTTGCAATTAGTTAATTTAGGCGAAGAATGCTCTGCCCTCATGCTCAATAAACTACCCGAAAAAAAAATCGATCCCGGAAGTTTCACGATTCCGTGCTCAATAGGGGAATCTCCCGTTCGCAATGCCTTGGCCGACTTAGGGGCTAGCATTAACCTCATGCCCTCTTCAATGTTCAAAAGGCTTGGCTTGGGAACCACAAGCCCCACAAAAATAAGCATACAACTCGCGGATCGATCGGTCAAGTTCCCGCAAGGTGTCATCGAGAATGTCTTGGTAAGGGTAAGCAGATTCGTTTATCCTGTTGACTTTGTCATACTCGACATGGAGGAAGACACCGAGGTCCCTCTTATTCTAGGGAGACCTTTCCTTGCCACCGCACAAGCAGTAGTGGACATGAATGACGGGACACTAACTTTGAGATATGGGGACGATGAGGTAAAGTTCGGAGTTGGGAAAAGAATAGAGGATGACGACCCGATCCACTACATGAAGGTTATCGACTCGAGCTTGGATGCCGCTCTCCGACGGTGTAACTTGGGAGGCAAGGCACCCCAATCAAAAGACGTGTGACCGGGAATTGGGTCTAGCCAAGGACCCTTATAAACGTGGCGCACCACGGAGGCATTCCGCGGACCTATCCTTAGTTTAGTTTAATCTTTTAGTTTTTGCAGAATAAATCACACTCATGGTGGTAATGGATGAAAAAGGGAACGAGAAAAAATGGAACCATGCAGAAGAACAGAACAAACCGACAAAAATCTCCATAACAGAAGGCTCCACACGGGCCGTGCCCAACCAACACGGCCCCGTGCTGAGCCCCCTGCAGGAAATCACCCAGTTCAGGTAATTGGACACGGGCCGTGTACAGCGAACACGCCCCCGTGTCCAGGCTTCTGTTTCACTTCTATAATTTTTGTTACTGGCACTTGACCACGGGGCCGTGCCCGGTCAACACGGGGCCGTGTCCAGAGTGCCAGTAACACAAATCTTTGTTTTTAAACACACTTTTACATATTCTAATCAACCAAAAAATTTATTTTTGGACACATTGAGGACAATGTGTAATTTAAGTGTGGGGGGGATGCTAAAACCTTGGAATTTTGCAAAATCCTAAAACAAGCCTTACACAAAACTCTATTGGAACCGCTAAACACCCCAAATTTTTTTTTCAAAAACTTTTTCATTTTTTTTTATTTACTTGTCTTAGTTTAAGTTGGGAATAACAAAGTATAAAAGGGTTATATTTTTACAAACTTACAACCGATAGCGTCGTGATAAAAAGAACTAACATAAGAAAATTATGAAACGGTATAACAAGTCTAGCTAAAATTCGATTATATATGCTTGGTCACATTAAAAACCCATTCCCACAAAAAGTGAGTTTTGAGCCTTTATTGAGCATAAAAATACACATATTTAGATTAAATGCTCATTTTTCGTTTCTTGTGTGAATAGCCGCTCGGTCTTTACAAATCTAGAACTTGCCACGACGATACATTCCCGGTCCTTACCAACTTAAACCCAAGTAAGTAAATGATGGAGGCATTAGGACTAACTATTTTTCTTTCAAAACCATTATTTTTCAAATTTTTTTTACCTACCCAAAATCCCCCTAGAAAACCCCTTTGAGCCTAAACCTTTCATTTCATTACCCCCAAAACAATTTTTTTTACCCACCAAAAACCTTTTTCATTTTTTCACATTTATTTTAGTAACAAACTCGGTTTTTCATAAACATACCCTTTACGTGACGAAAAAAAAAAATTTTGAATGAAGTCAAAAACAAACATAAGCTACAAAAAGCTTGTTTGGAGAAATACTTCAAAAATAAATGTCACCAAAAATAAGGTATTTCACGAAAACCGACACTTGTTACGATTTTCGCCTTTTTTTTTTTTTTACTAACCACTAACCAACCACCCACCTTTAAACCCAAGCCTTCACCCCAAAAGACCTCTTGATATTTACAAAGGTAAAAAGTTAAAAAGGAGGAGGATTGATCGCTTGGCAAGCATATGGAGAATGTAAATCCGTGCCGCTCTCGAGCGATTCACTTAAATATGCACCTTCGGCCGAGTGATTGAGTGATCTCCCGTGAGGTATGTGAACTTGTATATAAATGGAATTTTAATAAGGCATGCTATACCCAAATAAGTAGTTTATCTTATGAAAAGTTCAAAATAAACCATGACGAATAAGATTGTAAATAAAATAAAAATAGAACCTATACAAACCTTGGATTCCCGACACTCTAGGACAAGTTAAAAAAAAAAAAAAAACTTCTCTTCTACCTATTCCATTTGGGAGTGTAAGCCACATTAAAAGAGTTTTGCTTGAGGACAAGCAAAAGTTCAAGTGTGGGGGTATTTGATGTGTGTAAAATGCAACATATAAAACACATCAATTAAGGCATAAAACTAACCCTTTTTAAGTACTAATGTTGGAAAAAGAGTGTTTTTGTCTTCCTTTTGTATTTTCAGGATGAAATGAGCTGAAAATCACAAAAGAAGCAAAAAGACCACTAATTCTACCATAAATACAAGAAAAGGAACAAAAGTAAACTGCCCGGACCCTCAACGGCACCTCCCAAGACAAAGAGAAGAGAACAGAAGTCTGAACACGCCCCGTGTCCAGTGAACACGGGGGCGTGCCCAGGAAGCAGCAGAAAAGACAAACCAGTAGAAGCTTCCATTGCTCACCACGGGGCCGTGCCCAGCGGACACGGGGGCGTGTTGAAAGTACAGCAGGCGCATTAATTGTAATTCGCAATTACAATTAATGAAGAGAGAGAATGTCAGACGGGCACGGGGCCGTGTCCAGCGGACACGGGGCCGTGTCCAGCGTTCTGTTCAGCCTATAAATAGAGGAGCTTGGTTTCATTCTCTCTCATCCCTTGGCACACCACCTCTCTCACACTTCATCCACCACCCATCACCACCATAACACCATCATCCACCACCATCATCCATTGTCCATCATAGAGTGTGTGAGTCGTCTCGGGATCCAAGATTGATCGTAAGAGTTCTTGACAATCAAGGCCATGTTTGCCTAAGTCTCTTACATCACTTGGTGAAGACAAGTGTTTAGTATAATACTTTTTATTTTTAATCTTTTGCACTTTTTATTTGGTTTTGTATTAATGACTTTAATAACTAGTTACTTATGTTGAAGGTGATCTTTCCTTATCGTTTGTCCGTGGTGTCTTGGCATTATTTTACTGTCTATATAAAATAAAAGATTTTCACCATTCATATCTCCACGGTCTATATGGAGGTATGTTGGCTACCTGGTCGGGGGTTAAGGGAACGGTTTGGTAAGGGTCTTGCCCTTGTTCAGCGTTTAGAGGTCCTGCTTGGGACCTGGGTCAAATTTAGTAGGATCTCCTTCAATGCCCATAGGTATTGGATGGCGGGGATCCAAACTCTTTGACCCCCTCATAAGCTAACTACTATTAATACTATAACCCGGCTATTTAGGACTGTATCCCTGCTGACTCAGACTACTTAGCCGAGGGTAACGTCACCGCCAAAAGCGGGGCCTACCATAATTTGCATTAATAACTTAATTCATTATCTTTCAATAATCCGACCCTTTAGGATTGTATCCTTGCTGACTCAAACTACTGGGTTGAGGGTAACGTCGCCTTCAAAAGAGGGGCCTACTACAATAACTAAGATAATCTCTTAAACAAGTGCAAAAGTGCGAAAATAATCAAAGGTTATACTAATACACGAGTCGGATCCAAGTGATTCATCTTGTCTATCTGTTTTTATTTTATTTTATTTTTCAGCATTTAGTTAGTTTTTATTTTTCTTAGTTTAAAACATTTTTCTAACTTTTTGATTTGATTAGACGTTGAGGATAAACCGGTATTAAAAGCTCTTGTGTCCTTGGACGACCTCGGTATCTTACCAACACTATACTACGTCCACGATGGGTGCACTTGCCCATATGTGTGCTTAGTGTTAGTAAATATCGTGTTTTATAAATTTAAAACTTGGCTAAAAGTGTAAAAAGGGCTTAAATAAACATCTAAAAACATATATACACTAACACGCATCAGGTATGAAGTAATAACTTCAACTTAGAGCTGATTGAACCAAAGTGTGAGTTGAAATGAAGTGAAGGCATGGGTTTATATAGGATTCGGTAAACAGTTAGGATCGTTCCTCGCATTTCTTGCTTTGATCTTGGCCCTCCACTTGGGCTCATGGTTTTCAAAACCATGGGAATGTTTAAAACCAACAAATTTGAGCCATCCAAAACCAGCCACTAAAACCATCAACACTTCAAAATTGGACTAGGTTCATTGAATCTGGCCAGAAATTTCAAAAATGGTCCTTGCACTTGTAAAACTTGATTTTTCGCACTTTTAAGCCCCGTTAACCCCATTTCAAAGCTCTAAGATGATGTTAAAGTATAGGGAACTTAAAATATGCTCAAAAACATCTCGGATGTCGGTTCATTTGGTCGTATGGTTGCGTTGTTCGGTTAATTACGACGGAAGTCGTAACGAACGCAAAAACGATCCAAATTAAGCGACGAATGGAATTTTATCATGCCAATCACTAAAATAAAATATTTTAATGATTAAATAAATTTTTGGATGTCCGGATATATTCAGAACGTAAGATATGCGCGAAAATGAAAACTTATGCACTTTTTGACGCTTTTAGTCCCTGTTGATCAAATAAGTTTATTTTTGCGCACCAAACACCTCAAAGCCTATCTCTAAGCTATGTAAAGGATATTTATGGCATGTTTAACTTATGATCATATTCTGGAATGTTCGTTACAGTACGAGTCGACATACTTTCGCAGTTTGTCGAAATTAGTCCCTGTAAGCGAATAAACTTTATTTCGACACACCAAACCCTCCACAACTTATATTTAAGTTATGTAAAGGTTATTTAAGGTATGTTAAGCCTATGTCACTATTCCGGAATGTTTGTCGCATTAAACTGATTACGTTTATGCATCAGTTCGCGTATAACTTTCCAGAAAGCGATTTAGAGCTCGAAATCGAACAAGAATTGATATGTGCAAACGATACAAATATTTATACAAATACCAAGATTGAAACACAATATTTCATTGATTTGATATTTGTTTGATGGCCGTGGAGGCACGGATGTCACAGTCTCCCCTACTTCAGGAAATTTCGTCCCGAAATTTATTTAGAGGAAACTTGTGAGAGCTCGAAACATGAAGTCGAAAAGATAAGACAACACTGGTTAGGGTTCTGAACTTCTAGTAACTTTAAATAACATCATGCTTGCAATGTAAGAGGGATACTCATATACAAGTATATGAAGCGCCATTGGTGCGTCCACCGTACCTCCATTACATTGTTCACGTTTCGTTATTGTTGCCATTATAGGTTCTTACACATGATAAATTTTACTGAGGCTCTTGTGCACTGAATTTCATAATTATGTACGCGTCCATAGTTACGTAATTCCTTGCATAGTCCACACAGTGCATTTTATAATGTGTAGGGGAAAACCAAATGAACAAACCTGTGATGGCGTGACTAGACCACCCTAGGGTCCTTTTTAATTAAACCAATAAATGATCTTTTTAAATAGACCACCAAGGAGTCTTTCCAGCTATATCATCAGATGCCATTCTTAACCCGGTTCTGAATCAATCTTTTTAACCAACCACACAAAGGGTCTTTTTTCGAATCATGGAATGGTACTATATAATCCAAGGGTCTTAACTATCATGTAGAAGCCCATTAAGGATTTGAGGTAGTACCTCTGGATATCCTACTATGAATCCCTCATACGAAGATATGGAAGATTCTACGAGGATTTGGATAGCGAAAATTCGGATTACACAAAAACATAAAAGAGAACACATAAACACATAATCACATAATCGCATAATCGCATAATTGTTTAATTTGACCTTTAATTTGTTATCTTTGGACACGGGTATTTAAAGCACACCAGGAATCCAATCCGTGGATTTCATTTGGCACTTTAAACATTTTCAAGAATCTAACTATGAAGATAGGAAGATTTTAATAGGAATTCAGCTTTGTCCTCATTGAATTGTAATGTACGTATTAAGGAGTACGAATAATTCAATTAAGGGCTCCGATTTGAGCGATAATCATCCACAAGGATTCTTAAAATAGGGCAACCCATCACCTTTCGTTTCGAGTTTAAGCTCAAGTTGAAGTGGTAGCTCATATTTCAATAAACCTTCGTTTACACAAGATCGTTATGCTTGAAGGACACGAGATTAAATATCAGATGGAGTTTGAACAGAATGAAGCTTGACTCGCTCCTTTCGACTAAGCGCATCGGCTACAATATTTGCCTTACCAGGAAGGTAGCGAATCTCGCAATCGTAATCGTTCAAGAGCTCAACCCATTGTCGTTGCCTCATGTTCAGCTCCTTCTGATTAAGAATGTGCTGGAGACTTTTGTGGTCTTGTGAAAACCACACACTTCGTTCCATAGAGGTAGTGTCTCCAGATTTTGAGAGAAAATACCACAGCACCTAACTCAAGATCATGATCGTGAACTTTCAACTGTCTTGACGCATATGCTATGACTTTACCTCATTGCATAAGAACACAACCAAGGCCTAGATTCGACGCGTCATAAAAGACAACGAAATCATCGTTTCCATTGGGCAAGGACAAAACAGGAGCATCACATAGCTTTCATTTCAGCGTTTGGAACGCTTCTTCTTGCTTAGATCCCCACTCCAAAGGCTTATTCTTCTGAGTTAAAGCATTAAGTGGCACTGCGATCTTCGAGAAGTTCGAAATAAAACGACGATAATAACCAGCGAGACCAAGAAAATAACGAATTTCTGTAGGTGTCGTTGGTGTATTCCAATCCTTCATTGCAACAAACTTTGATGGATCCACATGAATACCCTGCTTGTTGACTATATGACCCAAAAACTGAACTTCTTTAAGCCAGAATTCACACTTGGAAAATTTAGCAAAAAGTTGTTCCTTCTTCAGGAGTTCCATTGTCAAACGAAGGTGTTGCTCGTGATCGGCTCGAGACTTTGAATAAATAAGAATATCGTCTATGAACACAATGATGAATTTGTCTAAATAAGGTTTACATACCCTATTCATTAAATCCATGAAAATGGCTGGAACATTCATCATACCAAAAGGCATGACGGTGAACTCGTAGTGTCCATATCTCGTGCGGAATGCAGTTTTGGGAATATCTTCTTTGAGAACACGAAGTTGATGATACCCAGAACGCATATCGATCTTGGCAAAACAGGTAGCACCTTGCAGCTGATCAAGGAGATCATCGATTCGAGGTAGGGGATATCGATTCTTGATGGTAAGCTTATTAAGCTCACGATAATCGATACACATTCGAAAAGACCCATCTTTCTTCTTCACAAAGAGGACAGGATCTCCCCAGGGCGAAAAGCTCGGTCGGATGAATCCTTTATCAGATAACTCTTGAAGCTGTTTCGATAATTCTTGCATCTCAGACGGTGCAAGACGACAAGGTGCTTTCGCAATCGGGTTGGCATTGGGTACAAGGTCAATATGAAATTCGACTTGATGAACTGGAGGTAAACCAGGCAGTTCATCAGGAAACACCTCTGGATAATCTCGAACAATCAAAATATCCCGAATACTCTTGCTCTTGTCTTTCTCCTTGGTGACATGTGCCATAAAGGCAACATATCCTTTTCGTAAATAACTTTGGGCTTTCGTACACGACATAAGTTTCAAACCAACATATGGTTTCTCGCCACGAACTTCCAGAACCTCGCCAGATGAAAGTGGAATACGAACAATCTTATCGAAACAAACCACCTCAGCATGATGTTCAGCTAACCAATCCATCCCTATTATAATGTCGAAACTCCCAAGTTGCATCGGTGTGAGGTCAATAGGAAAAAGGTGATTATCAAAGTTAAATTAACAGTCGCAAATAACAAAATTGAGTACAAGAGGTTTACCAAAAGCAACTTCGACAGATAAGGGTTTCCTTAGTTTAGTGCAAGCAAAGGCTCAAATGATAATGAAACAAAACTCCTATTGGCACCAGAATCGAAAAGAATCGATGCAGGTTGATGGTTAACAAGGAATGTACCATTAACAAGGAACGTACTATTGACAACGAGGTTGTCAGCTTGAGCCTCTTTTGCATTTAGATTGTACGCCCGTCCACGGGCGGGATTCACATTTGCGTTTGCATTCGGATTTGCATTCGCGTTCACCAACCTTGGGCAGTTGTTGCGGAAATGACCCATTTCACCGCAGTTGTAACATGAACTAGGTGGGAATCTAGCAGCATTCCCCTGAACTTGTGTTGGATTCTGCGCAGTGACAGCAAAATTTTGGGAAGCCTTGCGCTTCCTCGACTTCCCTGAAGACTCGCCCTTCTTCTTTCCCTTACCTTTACCCTTGTCTTGAACAGAATCGGCTGACTACTTCTTGTCACCCTTGCGGGTAAGTTTACCCTTCCTGACTTGAGACTTAGTCAGGGTTGCAGCCAAATCAATCGCTTGACGCACAGTGACAAATCAAAGCAAATGGGTCAATATAATGTATCACCGAAGACATGCTCGCCTATAACTGAACACTCACCCCAAGAGTTCCCTGGTAATATTTATTCTAGAACAGATGATTGGTTTTCAAGGCGGTTTTGAAATTTGTGTTCTTGTTGTGGTTGTCACCTAAGGATAACTGACGGTATTGTTTTAAAATCTAAACACAAGAATCTTGTGTTAGGGTCCTAGGAAGGTTATAGACTAGGTCAAAGCATTACTAATAACCTAATTCCCTATAACCATGAGCTCTGATACCAACTTTGCTGTCACACCCCGACCGCGTAAAACAACAAATCGGGGCGGAATAGTCGGGGAGTGTTGTAACAGAATCATTGTTTCAAAACACACGGAAATTTGAAGTTTCGTTTTATTAAACTTTAAACATTTATATCATCTTGAAATCTAAACAAACAAGTTAAACATAGTCTATCATTGTTATTAAGTCACTAAGGCCTCGTCCAGTCCTATGTGAGCATGCATCTTAGCAATCAACATCATTCAACAACACCTGAAACATATGTAAAAACAAAGTCAGCAAAGAAATGCTGGCGAGTACATAAGTTTATGAGAGTGTCGGATTCAAGGCTAGTTTACATGTTGCAATACTTAATTAAAAACCTTGTTTTGAAAAATATAGTATTGCGACATAATTAACCAACTCAAATCAAGTTGGTTATAATTTATAAAATCTCGTAGCCATGATTCTTAACCCCAAAACATTTATTTAATTAAATCAAATTGTAAAACATCTCGTAAAAACTCGTTAATAAAACTTGTATGGTTTATATCTTTTAGAAAACATCGTTTCAAAATCGTTTACCCAAGTGAACTAAATAACGCCACAAAATGTAATGTGATAAGAGCACTTATATATAAGATGTACCCGTGGCGTATCTACCATGCTTTTATCATGCTACACCTTTCCCAT
Source organism: Helianthus annuus (assembly GCF_002127325.2). Lineage (NCBI taxonomy): Eukaryota > Viridiplantae > Streptophyta > Magnoliopsida > Asterales > Asteraceae > Helianthus > Helianthus annuus. The sequence continues at coordinate 54,967,539 of NC_035439.2, forward strand.
TATCTAATCACAACCTAAAACCAATCGTTTAATCAAATCGTTTATCCCGTTTAAGTCGTTTCAAATCGTTTAACTCGCCCCAAAATCGTCTAACTCGTATTAATTGTGAAAACTACTTTTGGTCATCTCGCTAATAACATTAAAACCTTCGTGACTCGACTATCTCGCTTCTCGCATTAATAAACCACCAAAGGGTAAGTTAACTATCATCAGATTCAGTCGTTACCCACTACCCCCACATATAACCATGGGTGCAGTCTGATAACGGGATTTGTCAGATCCTATGGTACCATAACCTAATACTGGTCGGATTGATCAATGCAAATGAATGTTATTCGTTATGTAATTACAACCAACAAGTTTGTTCACTTTATCGAAATCGTTATTAATTTAATATAAACCATTTTAATCGCTTTTGAAACCATCGTTTAAACCTCAAAAATCGTTTAACACATATGAATCACCCAAAAACATTCGAAAACAGTAAAATAGGGGAACTATGTACTCACATGAGAATGCTTAGAAGTCTTGAATAACTACCAAGCAAAGCTAGAGGGATCACGGAAATCAATCGGCACCTAATATAAGTAACTACGTAAATAAACCGGACCTAAATCGGAAGATCGGATAGGATGAGGTTTTGTAAACCAAATGAGCATTGGAACTCATATAATATGGTTTAACAAAGCCTACATACTAAATCGAAACCTAACCTAAGTGCTTACGACCCATTACGACCCGTTTAGGTAGCTTACGCTAGTTTAACGCGTCGTTTGCGTAAAACATGTTCGGACCTCCTAACTAGTCCTATGACAAGTATTATATGCTTTAACATGTCTAATAATATTACCTAATCAGTTTAGATATAAAAATTTAGGTTACATATGCTTAAAATGAATTTATGCGTAAAAAGGGCATTTTGGTCATTTTTCTAAGGCATATAAACTACCTATCATACAACTAACTAAACGAAGTGACCATAAGGTATAATCTCGGAAGGTTATTCCCTATACAACTACGGTCACTAAACATGCTTGGTCGGATCCTAATGATCGACCAAACGGCTCTAGTTTGAAAGTCTAAGTGGTTGATAAGACTGCTTGACTTACGACTCCATACAAGCACTATACTAAAAGTGACAAGCTAAACATGTTAAAACATGTTTAGTTAAGTTAGAAAATAGGTCTTGATATCAAAACAAAGGGTTTTGATACCCAAGAGTAGTTTGGTTACAAAATACGCATGAATACGCATTTTGGCTGAAACTACGACTCGTCACTACGCCTAATCAACGTGGTAATCAGTAGGTTTAGTCACACGGGACTAAAACCATCTTGGTCAAAGCAGAAAGTCAAACACTGTTTGACTTTCGTGCTAAAAACGCATAAAAAGCACGAAAGAGACTTACAAAGGGTCCAAGCTAGGAAGTTTTGATTCAAACAACTCAGGTATGAAGTAATAACTTCAACTTAGAGCTGATTGAACCAAAGTTTGAGTTGATTTGAAGTGAAGGCATGGGTTTATATAGGATTCGGTAAACCGTTAGGATCGTTCCTCGCATTTCGTGCTTTGATCTTGGCCCTCCACTTGGGCTCATGGTTTTCAAAACCATGGGAATGTTTAAAACCCACAAATTTGAGCCCATAGCATCCAAAACCAGCCATTAAAACAATCAACACTTCAAAATTGGACTTGGTTCATTGAATCTCGTCAGAAATTTCAAAAATGGTCGCTGCACTTGTAAAACTTGATTTTTGGCACTTTTAAGCCCCTTTAACCCAATTTCAAAGCTCTAAAATGATGTTAAAGTATAGGGAACTTAAAATATGCTCAAAAACATCTCGAATGTCGGTTGGTTTGGTCGTACGGTTGCGTTGTTCGGTTAATTACGACGGAAGTCGTAACGAACGCAAAAACGATCCAAATTAAGCGACGAATGTAATTTTATTATCTGTTTCACTAAAGTAAAATATTTTAATGATTACATAAATTTTTGGATGTCCGTATATATTCAGAACGTAAGATATGCGCGAAAATGCAAACTTATGCACTTTTTGACGCTTTTAGTCCCTGTTGATCAAATAAGTTTATTTTTGCGCACCAAACACCTCAAAGCCTATCTCTAAGCTATGTAAAGGATATTTAGGGCATGTTTAACTTATGATCATATTGCGGAATGTTCGTTACAGTACGAATCGGGAGACTTTCGCAGTTTGTCGAAATTAGTCCCTGTAAGCGAATAAACTTGATTTCGACACACCAAACCCTCCACAACTTATTTCTAAGTTATGTAAAGGTTATTTAAGGTATGTTAAGCCTATGTCACTGTTCCAGAGTGTTTGTCGCGTTAAACTGATTACGTTTATGCATCAGTTCGCGTATAACTTTCAAGAAAGCGATTTAGAGCTCGAAATCGAACAAGAATTGATATGTGCAAACGATATACATATTTATACAAATACCAAGATTGAAACACAATATTTCATTGATTTAATATTTGTTTGATGGCCGTGGAGGCACAGATGTCACATCGATCATAATCAGGTACACTGTACACCTGATATGATACCCATACATGCTTGAGACACAATTTTACAAAGAGGTATGATGTTGATCAGTTCTGTTTAAACACAATGGAAAACATAAATAACGTACCTGTTACAGCAGACAGGCCAGCAGAGAATCCAGTCAGAGATGCAGCCATCGAGTTCGGCATACTTGTCAGGATGATCTGGTTCCTCCTTAGGGTGTATGGTTATGATGGTGATGAACCGAAACAAGGGAGGGTTTCAGTTGGGAGAGAGAGCCGATTGTGATGTTATGAGGGTTGTGAAATTGTCTAACTTGTGTAACCCTTAAACTCTCTAATAATCTCCTTATATATACACCCAAGTGGAAACCCAATTAGTTAATAAGGGTAATATGGTCCATCAACAATTACCAACTAATTATTAATAGGTTATTAATATATTTTGATCTATATAATATAAATGATTATAATGGCTACAAGATTAAATATTATAACAATAATATATTTAATATCACATTCTCCCACTTAGCCGAGTAATCATTTATCATGAGTATTAGATGAGCCTGGCTAGGAGTTAACACTCATTTTAGCCTTAAACCAAGAACTATAGCAGAGAAATACCGCCGCTGAATCATGATTCGACTCAGGACCTCCATTAGTCATACTATAGCCTCAATTTAAAACCTAACAGTTATGATCAAAATACACATAAGCCCTTTAGCGTCTGATTCGTATCTATATTTGTCTATATGTCATTACACCGGCAGAACATATGTTAGAGACATACAAAATCAAACTGAGAAAATTTTATTAATTAAAACATAAGCTAGTACAATATGCCATTATATAATGTCTTTAGTAAGTCCCATATTCGATACATGTTCTTCGAAAACTTTAGGTGGGAGACCTTTAGTCATCGGATCCGTAAGCTAATTTTTAGTACTAATATACTCAATACAAAGATTATTTTCCTCAACTCGTTCACGTACGAACAAATATTTTGTATCGAGATATAAACCAGCTCCAGTTGAGCTGTTACTGTTCGAGAAACTAACTGCAGCTGAGTTATCACAGTAAAGCTTCAATGGTCTAGAAATGTAATTAACGATTTTGAGTCCAGTGATCAGATTTCTAAGCAACATTCCATGACAGGTTGCGTTGTAAATAGCAATGTATTCTGCCATCATTGTGGAAGTTGTAGTTAATTGTTGTTTATGACTCTTCCATGAGATAGGTCCGCCTGCTAACATAAAGATGTAGCCCGAAGTGGATTTCTTGTCATCTTTGCATTTGGCAAAGTCAGAATCAGAATAATCTACCACTTCTAAGTGATCACTTCTTCTATAAGTCAGTTTATAGTCTTTTGTCCCTTGCAGATATCTAAGGACCTTCTTAGCTGCTTTCCAGTGATCTTGACCAGGATTAGTCTGATAACGGCCTAGCATTCCAGCAATATAAGCGATATCTGGGCGAGTACAGACTTGAGCATACATCAGGCTCACGACTACTGACGCGTAAGGTATCTGGCTCATTTGCTCCTTTTCAACCTCTGTTGTCGGACACTTGAATGAACCGAAAACATCTCCCCTAAGTACTAGAGCGATGGAGGGTTTGCACTGTTGCATGTTGTAACATGTAAGGACACGATCTATGTAAGTCTTCTGAGACAATCCTAAGATCCCTTTGTGTCTATCTCGGTGAATTTCGATGCCAATGACATAAGAAGCATCTCCGAGATCCTTCATGTCGAAGTTATGTGAGAGTAACCGCTTCGATTCATGCAACATGTCTAAACTATTACTTGCCAATAGAATGTCATCTACGTAAAGGACAAGTATAGTAAAGTTACTTCCACTCATCTTGAGGTAGGTGCATTGATCCACTTGATTCTTTATAAAACCTTGTCTCTTCATGACTTCATCAAACTTAAGGTACCATTGACGTGATGCTTGTTTTAACCCGTAAATGGATTTCTTCAACTTACAGACTAGATGCTCCTGACCTTCAGGTTTAAAGCCTTCAGGTTGTTTCATGTAAACATCTTCATCTAAGTCTCCGTTAAGGAAAGCAGTTTTGACGTCCATCTAATGCAGCTCTAAATCAAAATGAGCTACTAGGCCCATAACGATCCTTAATGAATCTTTACGAGAGACAGGTGAAAACGTCTCTTGATAGTCAATTCCCTCTTTCTGAGTGTAGCCCTTTGTAACTAATCTCGCTTTATAGCGTTCAACATTCCCATTCGGATCCAGTTTTGTTTTGAACACCCATTTACAACCTACAGGTTTAACACCGTTGGGTAATTCTACCAAATCCCAAATGTCATTTTTCTTCATGGATTCAAGCTCATCAATCATTGCTTTGTTCCATTCAGAAGACTGATCACTGCTAATGGCTTCATTATAAGAGGTAGGATCATTGAGCTTTCCTGCATCCATTTCAGTCAGGTAGGTAACATAATCATCCCAATTAGTAGGCCGTTTTTGCCTAGATGACCTCCTAAGTTGATTATTGGGTTCAGCGTTGTCTTGGTTTTGAGCGTTTGATGTGCCTTCGTTATGAGGTATAATGGGGTTTGATTGTGGAGATGGAGTTTGTGCAGTAGCTTCAGGTGCAGTTGTTGCATGGGGTACAAGAGGAGTAAACGGAGTAATGGTAACCGACGAGTCTCTCCCCCCGCGTCTTGTACTTCGTGCACTTCTTCGTAAGGTTTGGTACTTCTCCCACTGACCTTGAAATCCTCCAGGAACACAGCACGCTTGGTTTCAACAATAAGGGTGAGATGGGAAGGACAATAGAAACGATAACCCTTCGAATGATCAGGATACCCAATAAAGAAACAGGTAACTGTTTTAGGGTCAAGTTTCCTTAGGAAAGGATTATAGAGTTTTGCTTCAGCAATGCAGCCCCATACTTTCATATATTTAAGACTCGGTTTCCTTCTTGTCCAAAGTTCATAAGGAGTTTTAGGGACAGACTTAGAAGGAACTCTATTGAGTACATGAACAGCTGCTTTTAACGCTTCAGTCCAGAGGAATAATGGTAAATTAGTGTTGGCTAACATACTGCATACCATGTTCATAAGGGTACGATTTCTTCGTTCAGCGACACCGTTCTGCTGAGGTGTTGTAGGACCGGTTTTTACGCCGTTCGATTGCGTAACGAACGTTTCACGTGCGGAATCCGTGAACTAACGTGACCGAACACACAATAACGTACTACTAACGTGATTCCATTGCTAGATTTGACGATTCCGGTACAAGATTCACGTTTACAATCACTTTCTCTCTCTAGACTTTCTCTCTCTAAACTTGGATCTCCAAAACCCTAAATGTGGAGGAAAGTCTTCAACTTTTCACTAACTTCTAATCTAATGACATAACAAGCCTATTTATAGCCCTTGGAAATTAATGAGGATTCTCATTAATTACCAAAACGCCACCTTGTTATTTCTAATTGATTGGACATTATGATCTTGATTTCTTCCGGCTTTTCACTATGACTTGAATTGACGAAGGCGATAGACAAAATATGCATCAACAATCTCCCCCTTGGATATTGCCGTAGTCAATCTCGTAGTGAAACTCGTAGCGACTTTTCTTTCTCTCTCTAAAACTCGAACGAAGATGTAATCGACAGACAACTGCACTAACAAACTCCCCCTTGGATGTTGACGGAATCTTTAGTGAGAGTCTTCAAATACTCTTGCTCGAACAGAATCCCGGTGGATCTGTCTTCAGCTTCCGTTGCTCTTTTTCTTCAGACTCTTCAGGCTCCCCCTTTCGTCAAGCTTCCGTGCTTTTGGGATCGACGCCTGGCTTTCCGTATCAACAGATTCAGAAACCTGCACATCTCAACCTCTCTATTACAAACCAATAAAGTTGTGATTCAACTTAATGAATCAGCTAAACATTTGAGAATTTTCACATTTAAAGCTGATAAAATTTGAAACATTCCAATTTCTAATTCAAATTAATGAATTATCTTAAACATGTCAAACCATTAACCAACCTGTCTGTTCATCATGTTTAGCCTTTGAGATTTTGAAAATCAGCTCTCCAACATCAGTTGTCGAAAATCTTTTTGAATTTTTGAAAATAAGAAACATAAATGCAAAGACAGAAATTAAATGCAGAAATGAAATATGTACAAACATATTTTTGTGAGTTTGTGTAAGAGGATCATATCAGTTTTTGAGACACATCACACGCACCGTTAAGCTTTTAATCGTTTTAAGTTCTAAACAATTCACGTAGATTGACGATATAGTTGTCCTCTTAGATTTTCATACAATTTTCAATCTATTCAGGATACTATTTAAGTGTTTTATGAACTTAGTTCGATTCATGTGTCCCACCTCTTGAATATACTCCCGTATCCAGAATCCCAATATTCAGTCTTACAGGCAAGAATACTACAATGATATCTGTACATAAATTAGGGGTTAAATGCGAGAACTGAGGGATCTCAGGTCAGAACTTCCGTTCAGCAGAGAGATATCAGCTTCGACTTAGCAGTGTGTCCCCTTTAGAGGATCTTTTCAGTTACAACAGATGATTATCAATTTTATTGTCTAATCAGCTGAGGGCTTTATGCTATGTTTCAAGCATTTTGCGGAAAGTATTAGCCAAGGACTAGGTCAGAACTACCGTTCAGCAGAAGTCCCGGAATAATACCCCAGACATCATAGAGTATAAACACCTAGTATATCAGAATACGAGACCTTTCAAACGAGATTTCAGGGGTTACCTATATATCCAAGTATTGTTCCCCACGAATTTCACAAGTTTGAAATTTTAGGTTTATATCCCGAATAAATCTACTAAATGTACAAAAACCTACCGTCACATCATTAGTGAGACCGTTTATTACATTTGACATTACATTTCTTCAGCGTGCTGTGATAGTCCACAGATTTACTATCATTTCCTCTTGTTTCAGCAAAACTCATTTTGAAATTTTTCAATGTTTTTGACATTTTCAAATTTTCTAATTTTTTTTTTAAAAAAATTTTCTCCCCCTAAAATCAAAATATGTTTCAATTTTGATTTTCTGGGAAAATTTGAAACAAACTGTACAAACTTGACAACTTGATGAGAATCGCATCAATTCTCCATCTACCTGGCATAAACAATCAGAACTCCCCCTCACAACAAACTATTTTCTCATTATGATTTCAAAACACTTAAGTTTGTTTTAATCAAAATGGTTTTTCCGGAAAACTCAGTTTGTTTACCAAACATTTTAGGTACGGGGTTACTTCATCATCTTGTTTTTCGATCATATGTAGGAAAATCCAAGTACAAGTTAATGTCCTTGATTTACCATTTGCAGTTCAGAATCCTTTGTACCACTTGCAAAACATAAACTCGTCTAATACCTCTTGTAAGAAAAACACAAACAAACCTTTTTACCGTTTGTTTGATTGACGTTACCGATTAGAATTTTAGAAAGATGCCGATTCATGATCCACGATACCATCTTGGGATCTCCGGCAAGTCAGGATTTTAAGCAACGAATGTAGGCACCCAAGCCTGACTAGCCTTGGGTGTGACCTTTTCAATTTCACTCGGGGTTTGATCATTCCTTTTTGCTTCATAAAATTCTTTTACCCCTTTTATGTGACAACTCGAGCTCCACGATTCCATATTCGCATTAATTGCGCATTGACTCTTTAGTTGTTTGATTGTTTGACTTGTAACTGTACACTAGATTATAATTCGAGATGATTGTTTGACATGTGTGTGCTGAAGGAATGAACTGTTTAAATAATTATTTGGTTTTAATTGTGTGCGATTGATGAATACTTGGAAGTATGGTCACATTTGGTTGATACGAAAGTTTAGGAACCGATTATGCTGGATGTTATATGTGTATGAGTAGCATTAATGGGCCGCACCTCAAACCCGCGCTATACACATGGGCCTAAGGCCACACCCCCTCTTATTAATGTTAGTCCGGCCCATGTATAGTAAGCCCAAACCAAACCGACCCCAAAACCCCCTCTTAGGTGTTAATACCTTGCGTAAATATGGGAGGATTGGCACAATCACATTTGTTTGTATTTCACTCAAAGAACACAAACCCTAGCACTATCTGATCGACATCAGCATCATTCTGGGCGAAGCTTCTTTACTTTCTATTCTAGTTTACCCCCAACAATAATTGGTTAGTGATTACAATTATTTTGCTTTCGTTGATTTCTTTCAATTGTATGCAGTTTGTGGATTAGAGTATTTGAACTTGATGGCTATGTAATAGTGTGGCGGTTGTGCGATTAGGATGCATGATGGTTAATGAAATCACTGTGATATTAATTGCGATGTGTAAAAACTTGTGAATGATGATTTATATGTATGAGACAAACAATTGATAAAACAATAACATGGCCGACAAATCAAATGAAAATATCATATGCATATCAACTGTGATTGGACCAAATTATCCACTAAATTGTTTGGAAACAATTCAAATGAAAATATCATATGCATATCAACTGTGATTGGACCAAATTATCCACTAAATTGTTTAGAAAATTCATGGCTGGCAAGTAAAATGAAATTTAAATGCTATTGGACCATCATTAGTTAGTGGCCTAGTTGTGATGAGTGTGCCATCAAGTGTTATTGAATAATATCACATATGCTATATGTTAGTAGTTTAACCATTGGGTGATGAAACGGCTATGATCATTGGGTGATGAAACGGTTGTTATAAATTGATAGTGACTATTTGGTTTGACCGAGTATTTGTAACTGGTGCACACAAGTCCGACTTTTACAAGATTTCAAGGGCTATCCGACTTTTAAACTTGTGTTAGATAGTCTGACTTTAACATGTGAATGTGGTCCGAGCCTTGCTTGTTCTTGATGGTCCGAATTTCTTTAGTGGGTGGCCTTGGGTCCGAGTTTTTAACCCCCACCCCCATGTCCGACTTTTGAAGGAGAAGCCCTTGTCCGAACTTTTCCCTTGGCCGAGGTTAAATTGCATGATCATGTCCGATCTTTATATTACTTACACAAAGGAGTCCGAGATTTGTGATGTGATCTTGTCCGAGAATCTGCTTGTTTAAGTGTTGTACGACTTTTGAATATACATACATGTTAGCCTGTCGTTTGTTATACAATTCCGACTTATGTTGCTGGTTTGCTATGCCCTTGTCCGAATTTCCCAGTAATGTGTGCTTAGTTCAAGCTTCTTGTCATGCTACCTAGTCTGACTTCTGTGTTATAACATACCTTGCGATATAGCGAATAGTCGGATTTTTATTAGGTGTCACCTGGATTGCATGCTGATAAATCCGAATTTCTTTGCAATGATGCTTAGTATGATCTCTGTGTTAATGCTATTATTATCTGAGCTTACTATCTGTATACCGTATGATACAATAACTGCATGCTACTGTGTGATATGATTTTGTAAGTTGCCGCTTGAACATCAAGAACCTGTAAACCCTAACTGAACGTCAACACTTATCTTGGATTTATGTGCAATATACTTTAGGTCGTGAGTAACGGACTTAAACACTAGTTAACCTTTGAAGCAATAACATACCGAGCAAACCAAGGTGAGTTCACACTCTTACCAAGGCATGGGATTCCCGGGGTGTTGGGAATGGGATTGAAAGGTTGATTAGATACTCTATTGACACTATGACTAGACTACCACATTACTATCCTCGGTTGTGAAGGATACTTTTAGTTACGAGTAGTCTAGTGGTTATATAACGTGGAACACCACCACCAGTAACGTGGAACACCACCACCAGTAACGTGGAACACCACCACCAGTAACGTGGAACACCACCACCAGTAACGTGGAACACCACCACCAGTAACGTGGAACACCACCACCAGTAACGTGGAACACCACCACCAATAGAACATACAATCGGCCCAGTAGAGCCACCTGTTACAAACGAACTTACTATTACGCATTTACTTTCTGTGAACTCGCTCAACTAGTTTGTTGATCATTCTGTTACATGCCTTGCAGATCGTTAGGTACTTGGAGCTTGCACTGGAGAAGCGGGTCGTTGTGGACAAGGATCGTGGCTTTTCTGTTGAGCTATTATGACACTTAAAACTGTTAACTACTACTGGTTTATTTACTATGCTTCCGCTACATTTTGAAATGATGAATTGTTTTGATCACCTTTTGTATTGAATGGATGGTTTTCATTTATTTTACTTAATATTAAATGCATGTTCAATATGATTGGTGGCTTGATCCTGGTCAGTCACGCTCTCAAGCGGTGATACTCCGCAGGTGGATTTTGGGGGTGTGACAGATTGGTATCAGAGCCATTGGTTATAGAGAACTTGGTTTTAATATGGGAAAACGTTTTTATTAAAACCAGACTATAACCAGAACAGTGCTCTCAACGATCCACAACGACGCTTCGCTCCACGTGCAAGACTCAACATCTTAGGTAATAAGGTTTATGTTTATTGCCTACATGCTAGAATTTGCATAGAACTTTGCTCGTAGTATGCTTACATTATTTTGCTCACTACTTGTTATTGCTTAAGAACACCTATGTGCCTACACTTTTCTGTCATCGCACTACTCGCGAACCATTCATACTTATGCTACCTTTACTGTTCGATCATGTCTAGACGTGTTAACAGGACTCAAGCCCAGTTGACGGCTCTCATTAACGAACAAGTTACTGCGGCACTTGCAGCCGCACAAGCAGGAGGTATAACCTGCTATTCCAAACCTATCCTAGGACGTTAGATCCTACTCTCGTGACCCAACTCTCGCGCTTAACCTTGACCTATCTTTCTCGCGCAACGGGTCAGAACGCGCAGCAACCTGTCTACACATTCAAGAACTTCACGGACTGTCGTCCAAGCACATTCAGTGGCACAGAAGGAGCGGTGGGACTACTCCATTGGTTTGAGAAGCTTGAGTCAGTATTCGAGATGTGTGAATGCCCTGAGGCACGCAGGGTCAAGTACGCCACTAGTACGTTGGAAGGAATCGCGCTAACCTGGCGGAACGCGCAAGTACAGATTCTCGGGTTGGCAGCTGCTAACGCCACCCCCTGGAACGAATTCAAAGAACGCATTGAAAGGGAATACTGCACGCGTGATGACATCCACCAGTTGGAAGTGGAGCATTACCATTTGAAAATGACGGGGTCAGAAATTGAAGCTTATACGAAACGGTCGAACGAACTGGCCATCTTGTGTCCAACCATGGTGGACCCTCCAAGCAAGCGTATCGAATTGTACCTCAAGGGTCTAGCCTCAGAGATTCAGAGCCATGCTACATCGGCTAACCTCGACAAAAATCCAAGACATTCAGTGTCTTGCTCATCGCCTCACGGATCAGGCAGTGGAACAGAACAGGCCGCCTAGTTGTATCAGCGCTATTACTACCGCTACCACTTCTGCTACTCCCGCTACTCCTAGTGACAACAAGCGGAAATGGGATGGGTATCCCAGCAAGGGTTCAGCTACCGTTCGATCTCAAGCACAACAGCAGCACAAGAATAGTGGTCGCCAGAGCACAGCAGAAGCTAAGGATTCAGGAGCCCACGGCTTGCAAATCGGAATCGCCAGCAGCAACAGCAAGCAGAGATCCTATGCAAAGAAAAGATTGTTCGCATTCCTCGTTCTGGTCCAGAATCTCTCGAAGTTCAAGGCAACAAGAGTGGTGCCGTGGTTGACATCACCTCTTTCTTGAAGGCGCAGAAATGTTTACGAAAGGGGCATACTGCAATTTTGGCTCTCGTTACTGACACATCAGTGAAAGAAGAGAAGTTGGAAGACCATTCAGTTGTACGCGAATTTCCTCATGTGTCTCGCAAAGATTTACCTGGTTTACCTCCTCATCGTCAAGTCGAGTTTCAGATTGAGTTAGCTCCTGGAGCAGCACCAATAGCCCGCGCACCGTATCGTTTAGCTCCAACCGAACTAGAAGAACTGTCGAAGCAGCTACAAGAGCTCTTGGAAAAGGGCTTTATTCGTCCAAGCTCTTCGCCTTGGGGAGCTCCAGTGTTATTTGTAAAGAAGAAAGACGGTACGTTCAGGATGTGCATCGACTACCGCGAACTCAATAAGGTGACGGTGAAGAACCGTTATCCTCTTCCGCGTATAGATGACCTATTCGACCAGTTGCAAGGGTCGTGTTACTATTCCAAGATTGATTTAAGGTCAGGGTATCATCAGCTGAGAGTCCGGGATGAGGACGTCTCCAAAACCGCTTTCAGAACTCGCTACGGTCATTACGAGTTCCTTGTCATGCCATTCGGGCTTACGAACGCGCCTGCAGTCTTCATGGATCTTATGAACAGGGTGTGCAAACCGTATCTTGATAAGTTTGTTATCGTCTTCATCGACGACATTTTGATTTACTCCAAGAGTCAGGAGGAGCACGAGCAGCACTTACGCCTTATCTTGGAACTTCTTCGAAAGGAGCAACTGTACGCAAAGTTTTCAAAATGCGACTTCTGGCTTCGTGAAGTCCACTTCTTAGGCCATGTGGTGAACAAGGATGGGATTCATGTCGATCCATCCAAGGTTGATTCGATCAGAAACTGGCCAGCACCGCGTACACCGACAGAAATACGCCAATTCTTGGGTTTGGCGGGTTACTACAGGCGATTTATTAAAGACTTCTCCAAGATCGCGCAACCACTTACTATGTTAACACAGAAAGGTGTCGTTTACAGATGGGGTAATACGCAAGAGACCGCTTTTCAGTACTTAAAGGACAGGCTTTGCAGCGCACCTATACTCTCACTGCCCGAGGGCACGGATGACTTCGTGGTTTATTGTGACGCATCGATACAGGGGCTTGGTTGCGTATTGATGCAGCGGGATAAAGTTATTGCATACGCCTCTCGGCAACTCAAGGTTCATGAACGGAATTATACGACGCACGATTTAGAGCTGGGAGCTGTTGTTTTCGCGCTTAAGATATGGCGACACTACCTGTACGGTACCAGGTGCACGATTTACACCGATCACAGGAGTCTCGAGCATATTCTTAAGCAAAAGGATTTGAATATGCGTCAACGGAGATGGGTTGAACTTCTGAACGACTACGAATGCGCCATCAAGTATCATCCAGGCAAGGCCAATGTTGTGGCTGATGCCCTCAGTCGGAAAGACACCCTACCTAAGCGCGTGCGAGCGCTACAGCTTACTATTCAGTCCAGTCTGCCTGCACAGATACGAGCTGCTCAGTTAGAAGCACTGAAACCCGAAAACGTTAAAGCTGAAACCTTACGCGGCTCAAGGCAACGCATGGAACAAAAGGAAGACGGCGCCTACTATGTAACGGGGCGTATTTGGGTCCCACTTTATGGCGGTTTACGCGAACTTGTAATGGATGAAGCTCACAAGTCTCGCTATTCGGTACATCCAGGGTCGGATAAAATGTACCACGACATCAGCACAACATACTGGTGGCCAAGTATGAAAGCCCACATCGCCACCTATGTTGGAAAATGCTTAACCTGTGCGAGAGTCAAGGTTGAATATCAGAAACCAGCTGGTCTACTTCAGCAGCCCAAGATACCGCAGTGGAAATGGGAAGAAATTTCCATGGATTTCGTTACGGGCTTACCTAGATCCCAGCGTGGGAATGACACTATTTGGGTGATCGTTGATCGACTCACAAAGTCTGCTCACTTCTTGGCTATCAAAGAAACGGATAAGTTTTCTACCTTAGCAGACATTTACTTGAAAGAAGTTGTTTCGAGGCACGGAGTGCCAACCTCTATCATTTCGGATCGCGATGCACGATTCACGTCGGAGCTTTGGCAAGCGATGCACAAATCTTTCGGCTCACGATTAGACATGAGCACAGCATATCATCCTCAGACGGATGGGCAGTCTGAGCGAACTATCCAAACTCTAGAAGACATGCTTCGAGCGTGTGTCATCGATTTCGGCAACGGCTGGGAAAAGCACCTCCCTTTAGTGGAGTTTTCATACAATAACAGCTATCATACCAGCATTCAAGCCGCTCCATTTGAGGCATTGTACGGACGTAAATGCCGGTCACCTCTCTGTTGGGCAGAGGTGGGGGATAGTTAAATTACGGGTCCAGAGATTGTGGTGGACGCCACAGAAAAGATAGCACAGATACGTCAACGCATGGCGGCAGCACGCGACCGTCAGAAAGCCTACGCGGACAAGCGTAGAAAGCCATTGGAATTTGAGGTCGGGGACCGGGTTTTATTGAAAGTTTCACCCTGGAAGGGTGTGGTTCGATTTGGTAAACGAGGCAAACTGAATCCGCGGTACGTCGGACCATTCGAAATCTTAGAAAAGATTGGCAAAGTAGCCTACAGATTAAACCTACCAGCTGAACTCGGTGCAGTTCACAATGTATTTCACGTGTCGAATCTGAAGAAGTGCTTGTCAGATGAGACCCTCATAGTTCCTTTTAAGGAACTCACTATCGACGAGCGGTTGCAGTTCGTCGAGGAACCAGTTGAAATCACGGACCGGGATGCTAAGGTCCTCAAGCACAAGAGAATCCCTCTTGTTCGAGTTCGTTGGAACTCCCAGCGTGGTCCAGAGTATACCTGGGAACGCGAAAACCAGATGAAAGAAAAGTACCCCCAGCTATTCGAAACCAATGCATCCACTTCTGAGGCTGAAGCTACTACTACTGAATTTCGGGACGAAATTCCAAATCAACGGGGGGATGATGTGACACCCCAGGAAAACCAGTGAACGATGTAACTTACCTAGCTTCCTCAGTGAGTGCGTACCAAATTTCGGGACGAAATTTCTTTCAAGTTGGGGATAATGTGACAACTCGAGCTCCACGATTCCATATTCGCATTAATTGCGCATTGACTCTTTAGTTGTTTGATTGTTTGACTTGTAACTGTACACTAGATTATAATTCGAGATGATTGTTTGACATGTGTGTGCTGAAGGAATGAACTGTTTAAATAATTATTTGGTTTTAATTGTGTGCGATTGATGAATACTTGGAAGTATGGTCACATTTGGTTGATACGAAAGTTTAGGAACCGATTATGCTGGATGTTATATGTGTATGAGTAGCATTAATGGGCCGCACCTCAAACCCGCGCTATACACATGGGCCTAAGGCCACACCCCCTCTTATTAATGTTAGTCCGGCCCATGTATAGTAAGCCCAAACCAAACCGACCCCAAAACCCCCTCTTAGGTGTTAATACCTTGCGTAAATATGGGAGGATTGGCACAATCACATTTGTTTGTATTTCACTCAAAGAACACAAACCCTAGCACTATCTGATCGACATCAGCATCATTCTGGGCGAAGCTTCTTTACTTTCTATTCTAGTTTACCCCCAACAATAATTGGTTAGTGATTACAATTATTTTGCTTTCGTTGATTTCTTTCAATTGTATGCAGTTTGTGGATTAGAGTATTTGAACTTGATGGCTATGTAATAGTGTGGCGGTTGTGCGATTAGGATGCATGATGGTTAATGAAATCACTGTGATATTAATTGTGATGTGTAAAAACTTGTGAATGATGATTTATATGTATGAGACAAACAATTGATAAAACAATAACATGGCCGACAAATCAAATGAAAATATCATATGCATATCAACTGTGATTGGACCAAATTATCCACTAAATTGTTTGGAAACAATTCAAATGAAAATATCATATGCATATCAACTGTGATTGGACCAAATTATCCACTAAATTGTTTAGAAAATTCATGGCTGGCAAGTAAAATGAAATTTAAATGCTATTGGACCATCATTAGTTAGTGGCCTAGTTGTGATGAGTGTGCCATCAAGTGTTATTGAATAATATCACATATGCTATATGTTAGTAGTTTAACCATTGGGTGATGAAACGGCTATGATCATTGGGTGATGAAACGGTTGTTATAAATTGATAGTGACTATTTGGTTTGACCGAGTATTTGTAACTGGTGCACACAAGTCCGACTTTTACAAGATTTCAAGGGCTATCCGACTTTTAAACTTGTGTTAGATAGTCTGACTTTAACATGTGAATGTGGTCCGAGCCTTGCTTGTTCTTGATGGTCCGAATTTCTTTAGTGGGTGGCCTTGGGTCCGAGTTTTTAACCCCCACCCCCATGTCCGACTTTTGAAGGAGAAGCCCTTGTCCGAACTTTTCCCTTGGCCGAGGTTAAATTGCATGATCATGTCCGATCTTTATATTACTTACACAAAGGAGTCCGAGATTTGTGATGTGATCTTGTCCGAGAATCTGCTTGTTTAAGTGTTGTACGACTTTTGAATATACATACATGTTAGCCTGTCGTTTGTTATACAATTCCGACTTATGTTGCTGGTTTGCTATGCCCTTGTCCGAATTTCCCAGTAATGTGTGCTTAGTTCAAGCTTCTTGTCATGCTACCTAGTCTGACTTCTGTGTTATAACATACCTTGCGATATAGCGAATAGTCGGATTTTTATTAGGTGTCACCTGGATTGCATGCTGATAAATCCGAATTTCTTTGCAATGATGCTTAGTATGATCTCTGTGTTAATGCTATTATTATCTGAGCTTACTATCTGTATACCGTATGATACAATAACTGCATGCTACTGTGTGATATGATTTTGTAAGTTGCCGCTTGAACATCAAGAACCTGTAAACCCTAACTGAACGTCAACACTTATCTTGGATTTATGTGCAATATACTTTAGGTCGTGAGTAACGGACTTAAACACTAGTTAACCTTTGAAGCAATAACATACCGAGCAAACCAAGGTGAGTTCACACTCTTACCAAGGCATGGGATTCCCGGGGTGTTGGGAATGGGATTGAAAGGTTGATTAGATACTCTATTGACACTATGACTAGACTACCACATTACTATCCTCGGTTGTGAAGGATACTTTTAGTTACGAGTAGTCTAGTGGTTATATAACGTGGAACACCACCACCAGTAACGTGGAACACCACCACCAGTAACGTGGAACACCACCACCAGTAACGTGGAACACCACCACCAGTAACGTGGAACACCACCACCAGTAACGTGGAACACCACCACCAGTAACGTGGAACACCACCACCAATAGAACATACAATCGGCCCAGTAGAGCCACCTGTTACAAACGAACTTACTATTACGCATTTACTTTCTGTGAACTCGCTCAACTAGTTTGTTGATCATTCTGTTACATGCCTTGCAGATCGTTAGGTACTTGGAGCTTGCACTGGAGAAGCGGGTCGTTGTGGACAAGGATCGTGGCTTTTCTGTTGAGCTATTATGACACTTAAAACTGTTAACTACTACTGGTTTATTTACTATGCTTCCGCTACATTTTGAAATGATGAATTGTTTTGATCACCTTTTGTATTGAATGGATGGTTTTCATTTATTTTACTTAATATTAAATGCATGTTCAATATGATTGGTGGCTTGATCCTGGTCAGTCACGCTCTCAAGCGGTGATACTCCGCAGGTGGATTTTGGGGGTGTGACATTTTACCTTTCCCTCAACCATTTTTCCAAAAATATTTTTCACTTTGTTATTAAAAGCCTTTTCGACATTGAATTCTTTCTTTTCAGAATAGTTCGAAATTTTCACTTTACCAACTTTTTGTTTAAAATTTTCAGTTCGCAATGGTGGAAAGTTTGTGTCATCCATTGGCGGAACTGAATTTTCACTTTTGAGCTCAACTTGTGGCTCCTCTGATTTTGTCGAAACAGAATCATCACCTGAATGTGGCTTGTCTGACTTTAATGAGTCAGATTCATCGCCGACATGTGGCTCCTTTGTTTCCGAAGAAACAGATTCATCGCCATGAAATGTTACCTTCTTCTTTATCTCTTCTTTTGTCCTCAGATTTGCATCTGACGAATTCGGTTTACTTGACTTTGCAGTTGAGTGAAGCGATTCATCAGTACTCTTATTCGATCTGTCCGGTGAACCCGAGGACAAAATCTTCTCCAGATATTCTCTCGCCTTCTTCCTCTTCTTTCTCAGTTTGTCTTTTTGCCCTTGAGAAAGCTTCACTTTCTTTTCTTGAACTTTAGGTTCTTGGACCTTCTGTTCTTTGACTTTCTGTTCTGAAACTTTCAGTTCCTTGGGCTTGACAGTGACTGGTTTCTTTGCCAATTTCTGAGAATTAACCCTCAATCTTTCACTTGATTTCCTTGGGCAATCCCTGGCAATGTGTCCTTTGATTTGACAATTATAGCATCTCCTCGTCTCAAATCTCTGTCTCTGGCAGTTAACAGCAATGTGTCCTTGATAGCCACAATTGTAACACACTCTGTTATCGTACCAATCACCAATTTCATACCAAACGCTCAGATCAAAGCACTGTTTGGCTTGTGATACTCTTTCCTCTTCTTGATTGTTGGATTTGACTTTTGAGCACTGTGGTCAAACCTGCACCACTTATTACCAACAATTTTTGAGTTTTCGTTTTTCAATTTTTGTGATTTTTGATTGCGATTGGATGATTGAACTGATGAACTTTTATTATCTTTTTGAACAATTTTCAAATTTTTACCTTTTTGTTTTTGTTCTACACTCTTCTTAACAGGTTTTTGCTTTGAGCATTCACCTGTTTCAGTAGATTGCAAAACAATATTTTTGAATTTTTCTTTTAATTCTAAAAACAATTTTTGTTTTTCAATTTTTCCATTTACATCATCAGATTTCTCATCACAATCTTCAACTTTGACATTATCAAAGTTTGTGACATCGTCACTTATTGAAATTGCATTGATCGGTTTTGGACAAGGAATATTCACATACGTTGAAGAAATTACAAAACCTTTCAATTTATTTTCAAGCTCGTTGATTTTCTTTCGAGCTTGCTCACTTTCCTTTTCAAGTTGGATAATTTTCTGAAGATGAGAATTTATCATTTTTTGCTTTTCGATGTTATTTTTACTGAACACATCTCTCCCATCTTCAAGAATTTTTATTTGACTTTGAAAATCTTTTTCAATTTTTACTTTTTCATTTTCTAAATTTTTTATTTGATTTTTCAAAACATTTTCTGATTTTTTAAGATTTTCATTTTCTAATGACAAACTCTCTAATTCCCTCAAGAGTTTGGCATTTTCAGATTTTAGATTTTCACAGTTTGAGCACTTCTCAATCATTTTTACAGCTTCAGCTTTCGTCTCCACCTTGATAGCTGAAATTTCTTTAACCTGCTCTTCTTCCTGAACAATTTCCTTAGATTTGACTTTTGCTTCATCAATTTCTACATTACTATTCTTTTGAAGTTCATGTTCTCGCTCTTTAATCTTCTCGATGAACAAGCTTAAATTCACTTCTAAGTATATCTTCCTCAAATCTGACAAATACGTTCTCCACCCATCACCCGGTAAAGCATTTCCCAACTTATCAACCCATTCCTCATTGGTCTTGGTTATCTTCAATCTCACCATTTCCCAATACAACTCGACATATCTTTTGATCAATTCTTCAATTGATTCTCCATCGATACCTGAAAAATTTTCAAACTTGTTCAGTGCGATATACATTTTAGAATCCATCTTCGGTATCAAAAGATTCACAATGATGAATTCTCAATCAATAATGAAATTCGGACAAACAAACGACTATTCTATTGAATATCAAAGATTAGGCAACAACAAATCGAGTAAGGATTCTCTCGGGCGAGGATCCTATTCTTGACAAATCACCTTGGATTTCCTGCAAACAATCAAGTAAACGATCAAAGCAAAACAAATTGAATACGTAACTGTGTGTTGATGAACCCAATCTAAGACCCGTTGTCGAAGATTCGTGAACACGTTCCAATAAATGCACACTTTTAATTCAAATATTTTAATGTGGTCGGCAACAAGTAGTGGGCTGTGATTGGGCCTCTCTTTTACTTGATCTTATTAGACCTCACAATATTCACATGGAATGATAATACCACACACAAACTGATAACATCAAAATTTATCGACAAACTAAATTCACATCTCAAATATGATAGGGCCACTAATTAAGTGGTGAATGTGATTGGACCTTTAAACTTTGAAAACAACCCTTAAAGCCGACAACTTCAGTTTCTCATTTTTGACTTTTTCACATGTCTTGAATCAACTGATATTCACGTGACTTTTGGCCAAATTCAATTGTGTTTTTTTTTTAAAAAAAACAATATATCGACAAATTTCATTTAATGTTTCTACACAACTGCTTGTACCACTATTTTTATTCAAAACATATTATAGGGCCAAGTTTAATGGGCGGCAATGATGATAGGGCCATTAAAGGGCTTCACGTGCAAACAAAAACAAACTGACAACAATTTTGGAGCGGTGCAAAGGGCTTCGGTGATTGGGCTATTTTATCAAATGGGGCGGTTAACAAGAAACATCACATGCAGACAAAATGAAACTACTCTTCAACAATTTGACCGTCTTTGTTCACCACTAATATGACAATCCTTTTGTAACTTCACGTGCAAACACTCTGACAACAATCTTCCAACACAATTCAATTTATATGCACCAATCTAATTGGAGCGTCAATTATCCACATGCAGTTTTTTTTTTCGATGTTCAGAAATTTCAAACGAGAGGACGTCAGTTTCAAACGTTAACCTCCATTTCAAACGATAGGACTTGTTTCAAACGGACAAGTTCAAACGGGAACCAATTTTCAAACGGTATGGCTGATTTCAAATGACGGAACCTCAATATTCAAACGATAGATCACTTTTCAAATGGACTAGTGCTGTTTCAAACGGCCAGTCGCTGAATTAAAACGAACTGCGGACCGAAAAACTCGAATATCTCCTAAACGACTTGGAATTTCGATCTGAAACTTGGTAGGGTTTTAGATCAGATGTTTTCGCACCACATATCAAAAAATCAACTAATTCGGACCGTGGAAACCTGTTCAATTTGACGTTTTTCGCTAAAAACGTGATAAAATGAAAAAAAATGAAGAATTTAGATGAAAATCGGATCTGAATTCACTGAAATCTGGTACGAAATGATGTGTTTGACCGTGCAATCGAGCTCCTAGCTCTGATACCAATTGTAGGACCGGTTTTACGCCGTTCGATTGTGTAACGAACGTTTCACGTGCGGAATCCGTGAACGAACGTGACCGAACACACAATAACGTACTACTAACGTGATTCCATTGCTAGATTTGACGATTCCGGTACAAGATTCACGTTTACAATCACATTCTCTCTCTAGACTTTCTCTCTCTAAACTTGGATCTCCAAAACCCTAAATGTGGAGGAAAGTCTTCAACTTTTCACTAACTTCTAATCTAATGACATAACAAGCCTATTTATAGCCCTTGGAAATTAATGAGGATTCTCATTAGTTACCAAAACGCCACCTTGTTATTTCTAATTGATTGGACATTATGATCTTGATTTCTTCCGTCTTTTCACTATGACTTGAATTGACCAAGGCGATAGACAAAATATGCATCAACAGGTGTACCAGGCATGGTGTATTGGTTCACAATCCCCTGGCCCTTACAAAACTCATAAAAGGGACCAGGAGCTTAACCCACATCAGTATGTCTTTCATAATATTCACCGCCTCTATCTGATCTTACAACTTTAATCTGACGATCTAACTGCTTTTTAACTTCAGCTTTATATTCTTTAAAAGTTGTAAGAGATTCAGACTTTTCCTTAATAAGATACAAGTACATGTAACGAGAATAATCATCAATGAAAGTGATAAATGAAGTATGTCCTGTGATGCCAGCGATTTGATAGGGACTACTAATGTCAGTATTGTGACAACCCTCACTAAACCAGGTATCCGTACGACATAATTAATAATTAATTACTGCTTAATTACTGTGCTTACCTGATGTCACACCCCCAAAATCCACCTGCGGAGTATCACCGCTTGGGAGCGTGACTGACCAGGATCAAGCCACCAATCATATTGAACATGTAATTAATATTAAGTGAAATAAATGTAAACCATCCATCCAATACGATAGGTGTTCAAAACATAACCATAGTTTCAAAATGTAGCGGAAGCATAGTAAATAATCCAACAATAGTTAATAGTTTTAAATGTCATAATAGTTCAACGTAGAAACCACGATCCTTGTCCACAACGACCCGCTTCTCCAGTGCAAGCTCCAAGTACCTAACGATCTGCAAGGCATGTAACAGAATGATCAATAAACTAGTTGAGCGAGTTCACAGTAAGTAAGTGCGTAACAGTAAGTAACGGGTGGCTCTACTGGGCCAATAGTAAGTTATACAGGTGGGGGGCTTCCCATGTTATGTGACCACTAGACTATTCGTATCAACTACTCGTATCATCCCTGTTCTTCGTCCGAGAACAGTAGCGCGTATGGGGTGTGCGTAGGTTTTACGCACGTATCCTTCACAACCGAGGATAGAAGTAAGTAATGCGTACACGTAGGTTTTACGTGCGTGCCTGACATCCGAGGCAGTAATTGGCATATGACCACGTAGGTGTTATCCTAACCTACGGAACCGTCCTGACATCCGAGGACCATGGTAGGTGATAGTCTAGGAAAAGCATATATACGTTCTTAGTCAATGGTAACCTTTATCCCATTCCCACGACCCGGGAATCCCATGCCTTAGTAGGAGTGTGAACTCACCTTGGTTTGCTCGGTATGCTATGCTCTAGGATTTAACAATTGCCTAAGTCCGTTACACACGACCTAGGATATATTGCACATGGTATAATGTGAGTGTTTGAAACCAATTATCAATTAGGGTTTACAAGTCTTGACGTTCAATCAACTGTGTATGATAATTCGATTACTGACTCAACTAACATGGTTTGCACATAAGCACAGTAATATACCACAATTACAGCAACATAGATATCACATCATGCAGAACAGGACATGTTGTTATTGTATCACACAGTTCATTGTTTCAAATTGAATATCACATAATATCAGACAGGGCCTTGCCCTTCAAAAACTCAGACAGTATGGGGGGGGGTCTCCCCTGTTCAGAACTCGGATAGCACATATAATCATCATACAACCTCAGACATATAATCAGCATTTAAGTTCGGACATGGTTGATCATGTTTTAAACTCGGTCCAATATACATTCCTTATACTCGGCCCAACACATGCTCATTAAACTCGGTCCAACATAGAGTCAATAAACTCGGTCCACTAGCAAATCATTTAAACTCGGACCCCTCAATTCATTTAAACTCGGACTAAGTTAATTTCATTAAACTCGGACCTAAGGTGTGTCCATTAAACTCGGACCAGGCACATTCCTTATGTTCGGACCAAATCAAACTCGGCCCACACATAAAAATAAACTCGGTCCAATCAATATTATACTCGGACCAATACTTAGCAATTATGTTCGGACCATATACCTTCATTAAACTCGGACCAAAGGGACTTGATAACCTCGGACCATATGTTAGACATTAAATTCGGTCCAATTGATTAAACTCGGACCAAGGAGAATTAATTAAGTTCGGACCCAAGCTCACCAAACTCGGTCCAAACATAGTGCATATACTCGGTCCATTTATTAACTAATATACTCGGACCATATTCATGAAATTAAAGTCGGACTAGGGTGAGGGGGGTTTAAACTCGGGCAACTTCAATTCATTTAAACTCAGGCAACATTTCATTATCATACTCAGACAAACATAGCTCGTGAACTTTCAATTTCACATTAACAATCATAAGTTACGTTTATCATTCAATCAAACCCTAATATCAAACACAGTGACGGCAGAATCATAATCAATCCACTCATGCTCAACAACAATCAAACTATATCATTATAGGAACCATCTATCAATCATACGACTAATCATTATCATCAATAGTTCAGAATCAAATCAAAATCACAACCTATCACATGAAGAACTAGGGTTTTATAAGCATCAATCAATCAACAATTAGTCAAGAATTGATACAATCAAATAATCAACGCACAATCATTAACAATTACCTTGAATGATTCCAACGAAATAGAGAAATCGAAAGTGATGAATGCCTTGTGCCAAGGATGGTGGTGATGATGATTGCTAGAGAGATGAATGTACGTGCTTTGGTTTTTGTGCCAAATGATTAGTGAAGTTGAGATTAGGGTTAAGTATCTAGGATTTCACTAATTACCATTTACATCCCTAAGTATTATGTTTTACACATGCACATCATCTCATAACCATTTTCTAATTTTATCACTAAGTTTACACATTTGACAAGTTTCACAAATAACCAACAACTATACACAATCAAACAATCAAAACATATATAATTCCATGTGAATCAATACATGATCGTGCAATAAATACGAAATAGAAATCTTGGAAATTTGAGTTGTCACATTATCCCCAACTTAAAAGAAATTTCGTCCCGAAATTTGGTACGCACTCACTGAGGAAGCTAGGCAAGTTACATCGTTCACTTGTTTTCCTGGGGTGTCACATCATCCCCCCCGTTGATTTGGAATTTCGTCCCGAAATTCCGCAATAGTAGCTTCAGTCTCAGTAGTGGATGCATTGGTTTCGAATAACTGGGGGTACTTTTCTTTCATTTGGTCTTCGCGTTCCCAGGTGTATTCTGGGCCACGTCGGGAGTTCCAACGAACTCGAACAAGAGGAATTCTCTTGTGTTTGAGGACCTTAACATCCCGGTCCGTGATTTCAATTGGTTCCTCGACGAACTGCAACCGCTCGTCGATAGTGAGTTCCTTAAAAGGAATGATGAGGGTTTCATCTGATAAGCATTTCTTCAGATTCGACACGTGAAATACATTGTGAACTGCACCGAGTTCAGCTGGTAGGTTTAATCTGTAGGCTACTTTGCCAATTTTCTCAATGATCTCGAACGGTCCGACATACCGCGGATTTAATTTGCCCCGTTTGCCAAATCGAACCACACCCTTCCAGGGTGAGACTTTAAGTAAAACCCGGTCCCCGACCTGAAATTCCAATGGTCTCTTACGCTTATCCGCGTAGGCTTTCTGACGGTCGCGTGCTGCCGCCATGCGTTGCCGTATCTGCGCAATCTTTTCTGTGGCGTCCACTACAATCTCTGGACCCGTAATTTGACTATCCCCCACCTCTGCCCAACAGAGAGGTGACCGGCATTTACGTCCGTACAATGCCTCGAATGGAGCGGCTTGAATGCTGGTATGATAGCTGTTATTGTATGAAAACTCCACTAAAGGGAGGTGCTTTTCCCAGCCGTTGCCGAAATCGATGACACACGCTCGAAGCATGTCTTCTAGAGTTTGGATAGTTCGCTCAGACTGCCCATCCGTCTGAGGATGATATGCTGTGCTCATGTCTAATCGTGAGCCGAAGGATTTGTGCATCGCTTGCCATAGCTCTGACGTAAATCGTGCATCGCGGTCTGAAATGATAGAGATGGGCACCCCGTGCCTTGAAACAACTTCCTTCAAGTAAATGTCTGCTAAGGTAGAAAACTTATCCGTTTCTTTGATAGCCAAGAAGTGAGCAGACTTTGTAAGTCGATCAATGATCACCCAGATAGTGTCATTCCCACGCTGGGATCTAGGTAAGCCCGTAACGAAATCCATGGAAATTTCTTCCCATTTCCACTGTGGTATCTTGGGTTGTTGCAGTAGACCTGCTGGTTTCTGATATTCAACCTTGACCCTCGCACAGGTCAAGCACTTGCCAACATAGGTGGCGATGTGGGCTTTCATACTTGGCCACCAGTATGTTGTTTTGATATCGTGGTACATTTTATCCACACCTGGATGTACCGAGTAGCGAGACTTGTGCGCTTCGTCCATCACAAGCCCTCGTAGACCGCCATAAAGTGGGACCCAAATACGCCCCGTTACATAGTAGGCGCCGTCTTCCTTTTGTTCCATTTGTTGCCTTGAACCGTGTAAGGCTTCAGCTGTGACGTTTTTGGGTTTCAGAGCTTCCATCTGAGCAGCTCGTATCTGAGAAGGAAGGCTAGACTGAATAGTAAGCTGTAGCGCTCGCACGCGCTTCGGTAGGGTGTCTTTCCGACTGAGGGCGTCAGCCACAACATTGGCCTTGCCTGGATGATACTTGATAGCGCATTCATAATCATTAAGCAGTTCGACCCATCGTCGCTGACGCATATTCAATTCCTTCTGCTTGAAGATATGCTCGAGACTCCTGTGATCGGTGTAAATTGTGCACTTGGTACCGTACAGGTAGTGTCGCCATATCTTAAGCGCAAAAACGACAGCTCCCAGCTCTAAATCGTGCGTCGTGTAGTTCCGTTCATGAACCTTGAGTTGACGAGAGGCGTAGGCAATAACTTTATCCCGCTGCATCAATACACAACCAAGCCCCTGTATCGATGCGTCACAATAAACCACGAAGTCATCCGTGCCCTCGGGCAATGAGAGGATAGGTGCGCTGCATAATCTATCCTTCAAGTACTGAAAAGCAGTCTCCTGCGTATTACCCCATCTGTAAACGACACCTTTCTGTGTCAGCATAGTGAGCGGCTGCGCGATCTTGGAGAAGTCTTTGATAAACCGCCTGTAGTATCCCGCCAAACCCAAGAATTGGCGTATTTCTGTTGGTGTACGCGGTGCTGGCCAATTTCTGATCGAATCTACCTTGGATGGATCGACATGAATCCCATCCTTGTTCACCACATGGCCTAAGAAGTGGACTTCACGAAGCCAGAAGTCGCATTTAGAAAACTTTGCGTACAGTTGCTCCTTTCGAAGAAGTTCCAAGATAAGACGTAGGTGCTGCTCGTGTTCCTCCTGACTCTTGGAGTAGATCAGAATGTCGTCGATGAAGACAATGACGAACTTGTCAAGATAGGGTTTACACACCCTGTTCATAAGATCCATGAAGACTGCAGGCGCGTTCGTAAGCCCGAATGGCATGACAAGAAACTCGTAATGGCCGTAGCGAGTTCTGAATGCGGTCTTGGAGACGTCCTCATCCCGGACTCTCAGCTGATGGTACCCTGACCTTAAATCAATCTTGGAGTAGTAACTCGACCCCTGCAACTGGTCGAATAAGTCATCAATACGAGGAAGAGGATAGCGGTTCTTCACTGTGACCTTGTTCAGTTCGCGATAATCGATGCACATTCTGAAAGTGCCATCCTTCTTTTTCACGAATAGTACTGGAGCTCCCCAAGGCGAAGAGCTTGGACGAATGAAACCCTTATCCAAGAGCTCTTGCAGTTGCTTTGACAGTTCTTCCAATTCCGTTGGAGCTAAACGATACGGTGCACGAGCTATAGGTGCTGCTCCTGGAGCTAATTCGACTTGAAATTCGACCTGACGATGAGGCGGTAGGCCAGGTAAATCTTCTGGAAACACCTGAGGAAATTCGCGTACAACAGGAATATCCTCCATTCTTTTCTCCTTCGAAGCTGCATCAGTAACCAGTGCCAAGATAGCAGTATGACCCTTTCGCAAACATTTCTGAGCCTTTAGGAAAGAGATGATGCCAACCACAGCACCACTCTTGTCGCCTTGAACTTCGAGAGGTTCCTTCCCCGAACGAGGAATACGAATGATCTTCTCCTTACATAGAATCTCTGCCTGCTGCTTGGATAACCAATCCATGCCAATGACGATGTCGAAACTACCCAGAACTATAGGAATAAGGTCGATGGAGAAGGTCTGACCAGCTAGGACAATGTTACAACCCTTAACTATCTGTGTGGCTTCTACACTTTTACCGTTTGCTAGTTCTACGACATGTTTGGTGCTTAAGGGTGTTGGTGCACGTTTTAACAATTTGCTCATTTTCAAAGACATATAACTTGTATCCGCACCCGAATCAAACAAAGCAGTAACATAAATATCATCGAGAAGAAACTTACCCATAACGACGTTGGGATCATTTCTGGCATCACCCTGCCCCAACACAAACACACGGCCCCTTGCATCATTGCCATTGTTGTTGTTGTTTCCCCCGTTATTGTTATTATTGTTCCCGTTGCCCTGATTGTTGTTGTTGTTCTGGTTCCTGTTTAGCTGAGGGCAGTGTCTCTTGATGTGACCTTCAGCACCACAATTATAGCACCCCTTGTTGCCCTGTTGCTGATTCTGCTGTGCCGGTGGCTGCTGCTGATTCTGATTCGCAGGACGAGGGCTTCTACAGTCTTTGGCCTCGTGACCCATCTTGAGGCATCTTTGACAACGGCCCCTGTTACACTGGCCGCTGTGGTGACTGTTGCAGTTGTTACACTTTGGAAGGTTTCCGCGATATCCACCCTGCCTGTGGCTACCTGACGACTGCTGGTTAGGGCTTTGATAATTGCCAGTCTTTCGTTGCTGATTCTGGGACTGAACCGAAACTGATGCTTTGCTTGAATCCCCCTCCCATTTCCTCTTGTTGTCACTGAGGGTAACGGGAGTAGCAAGTGTAGTAGAAGCAGTAGCGGTAGCAGTAGCACTGATACGCTTTGGCAGTCTGTTCTGATCCACTGCCTGATCTGTGATACGGTGAGCGAGGCGCTGAATAGCCTGAATGTTGTCGAGATTAGCCGATGTTACGTGGCTCTGGATTTCTGGCACCAAACCTTTGAGATACAACTCGATACGCTTGTAGGGAGGGTCCACCATAGTTGGACATAGCACAGCCAACTCATTCGACCTCTTAGTGTAAGCCTCGATTTCTGACCCAGTCATCTTCAAATGATAAAACTCATCCTCCAGCTTGTGGATGTCTTCCCGAGTGCAGTATTCACGCTTAATCAATTCCTTAAAGTCATTCCAAGGGGTGGCGTTAGCAGCTGCCAACCCTAGGATCTGCACTTGTGCGTTCCACCAAGTGAGCGCAATCCCTTCAAGTGTGCCAGTGGCGAACTTCACCCTGCGAGCCTCAGGGCATTCACACATTTCGAAAACCGACTCGAGCTTTTCAAACCAGTGGAGGAGTCCAACTGCTCCCTCCGTGCCACTGAACGTGCTAGGACGACAATCCATGAAACTCTTGAAGGTACACACAGGTTGTTGCTGAGCGGGTTGACCTATTGTGTACGAATAGGACAAGGTTAAATACGAGAATTAATGTAGGATCTAAAGACCCTAGTATGAGTCTATACTGCAGGATATACTACCTGCTTGAGCGGCTGCAACTGCCGCAGCAATGAGAGCCTCTAGCTGGGCTTGAGTCATGTTAATTCGTGCGGCCATTGATCTTCACATCAAAGGCAACATAAGTGAGAAAAGTTCGCGAATAGTGCGATGACAGAAGAGTGTAAGCACGTAAGTGTTCTCAAGCAATAACAAGTAGTGAGCAAAGTAATGTAAGCATACTACGAGCAAAGTTCTATGCAATTCTAGCATGTAGGCAATAAACATAAACCTTATTACCTAGGATGTCGAGTCTTGCACGTGGAGCGAAGCGTCGTTGTGGATCGTTGAGAGCACTGTTCTGGTTATAGTCTGGTTTTAATAAAAACGTTTTTCCATATTAAAACCAAGTTCTCTATAACCAATGGCTCTGATACCAATCTGTCACACCCCCAAAATCCACCTGCGGAGTATCACCGCTTGGGAGCGTGACTGACCAGGATCAAGCCACCAATCATATTGAACATGTAATTAATATTAAGTGAAATAAATGTAAACCATCCATCCAATACGATAGGTGTTCAAAACATAACCATAGTTTCAAAATGTAGCGGAAGCATAGTAAATAATCCAACAATAGTTAATAGTTTTAAATGTCATAATAGTTCAACGTAGAAACCACGATCCTTGTCCACAACGACCCGCTTCTCCAGTGCAAGCTCCAAGTACCTAACGATCTGCAAGGCATGTAACAGAATGATCAACAAACTAGTTGAGCGAGTTCACAGTAAGTAAGTGCGTAACAGTAAGTAACGGGTGGCTCTACTGGGCCAATAGTAAGTTATACAGGTGGGGGGCTTCCCATGTTATGTGACCACTAGACTATTCGTATCAACTACTCGTATCATCCCTGTTCTTCGTCCGAGAACAGTAGCGCGTATGGGGTGTGCGTAGGTTTTACGCACGTATCCTTCACAACCGAGGATAGAAGTAAGTAATGCGTACACGTAGGTTTTACGTGCGTGCCTGACATCCGAGGCAGTAATTGGCATATGACCACGTAGGTGTTATCCTAACCTACGGAACCGTCCTGACATCCGAGGACCATGGTAGGTGATAGTCTAGGAAAAGCATATATACGTTCTTAGTCAATGGTAACCTTTATCCCATTCCCACGACCCGGGAATCCCATGCCTTAGTAGGAGTGTGAACTCACCTTGGTTTGCTCGGTATGCTATGCTCTAGGATTTAACAATTGCCTAAGTCCGTTACACACGACCTAGGATATATTGCACATGGTATAATGTGAGTGTTTGAAACCAATTATCAATTAGGGTTTACAAGTCTTGACGTTCAATCAACTGTGTATGATAATTCGATTACTGACTCAACTAACATGGTTTGCACATAAGCACAGTAATATACCACAATTACAGCAACATAGATATCACATCATGCAGAACAGGACATGTTGTTATTGTATCACACAGTTCATTGTTTCAAATTGAATATCACATAATATCAGACAGGGCCTTGCCCTTCAAAAACTCAGACAGTATGGGGGGGGGGTCTCCCCTGTTCAGAACTCGGATAGCACATATAATCATCATACAACCTCAGACATATAATCAGCATTTAAGTTCGGACATGGTTGATCATGTTTTAAACTCGGTCCAATATACATTCCTTATACTCGGCCCAACACATGCTCATTAAACTCGGTCCAACATAGAGTCAATAAACTCGGTCCACTAGCAAATCATTTAAACTCGGACCCCTCAATTCATTTAAACTCGGACTAAGTTAATTTCATTAAACTCGGACCTAAGGTGTGTCCATTAAACTCGGACCAGGCACATTCCTTATGTTCGGACCAAATCAAACTCGGCCCACACATAAAAATAAACTCGGTCCAATCAATATTATACTCGGACCAATACTTAGCAATTATGTTCGGACCATATACCTTCATTAAACTCGGACCAAAGGGACTTGATAACCTCGGACCATATGTTAGACATTAAATTCGGTCCAATTGATTAAACTCGGACCAAGGAGAATTAATTAAGTTCGGACCCAAGCTCACCAAACTCGGTCCAAACATAGTGCATATACTCGGTCCATTTATTAACTAATATACTCGGACCATATTCATGAAATTAAAGTCGGACTAGGGTGAGGGGGGTTTAAACTCGGGCAACTTCAATTCATTTAAACTCAGGCAACATTTCATTATCATACTCAGACAAACATAGCTCGTGAACTTTCAATTTCACATTAACAATCATAAGTTACGTTTATCATTCAATCAAACCCTAATATCAAACACAGTGACGGCAGAATCATAATCAATCCACTCATGCTCAACAACAATCAAACTATATCATTATAGGAACCATCTATCAATCATACGACTAATCATTATCATCAATAGTTCAGAATCAAATCAAAATCACAACCTATCACATGAAGAACTAGGGTTTTATAAGCATCAATCAATCAACAATTAGTCAAGAATTGATACAATCAAATAATCAACGCACAATCATTAACAATTACCTTGAATGATTCCAACGAAATAGAGAAATCGAAAGTGATGAATGCCTTGTGCCAAGGATGGTGGTGATGATGATTGCTAGAGAGATGAATGTACGTGCTTTGGTTTTTGTGCCAAATGATTAGTGAAGTTGAGATTAGGGTTAAGTATCTAGGATTTCACTAATTACCATTTACATCCCTAAGTATTATGTTTTACACATGCACACCATCTCATAACCATTTTCTAATTTTATCACTAAGTTTACACATTTGACAAGTTTCACAAATAACCAACAACTATACACAATCAAACAATCAAAACATATATAATTCCATGTGAATCAATACATGATCGTGCAATAAATACGAAATAGAAATCTTGGAAATTTGAGTTGTCACACCTGAAATTGTGGATAAACTGCTACTTGAATGTTGATACATGTACATACTTGCATCATACCCTATTTACCGTCACTACATTATTTACATACTGAACCTTAGTGACAAACATGATGCACAAAAGCACAGTAGCACAATGAACGGATAACCTATTGAACGTGCTGTCATAACTAGCACCAGACAGATACTGCCTCTAAGGCCTGTATGAGCCCGAGATAGTTAACTACACTAATAGTAAGTGTGAAGATACAAGGGTTGTAGAACTGCGTCTCTAGGAATAAGTTACAGTGATCAGATGTGCCTAAAACGTACTCTAAGTACAAAATTCAGCACATTAACTAAAAATTCAGCATTTGGTTAACTCATAAAGTGCCAAAACATGAGAAAAATATTAGACACTTTCCAAAGTGTCGGGAATGAGTTGTGTCACAAAAATTAATATTAACGACACTCTAAAGCTTTGTTAAGCGCTTTAACGGATTACTATCCAACCGAACAACCGGACTTTACCCGGGACATGAAAATATTGCCATTTACATTGTTCATCTTTTTCTGAGCCAGTTAGGGTCCCCGAATACCCTAACACCCACTGTAATACACAACACACTAGTAACCGGGTTAATCCCTAAACTAACTTAACTTAACCTATCTAATATCTAACTAATGGTTGGATTTGAACTAGGAACCCCCCTCCCTAACCAAACCGTCCCCAAGAGGGGGACACACATTGTCCTTAACTTGATTATTTTAATCTCCATGTTCCATATCAAGCTAGCACTTAAACCCTTGGATAATAATCATTCTAATTGTCTATAAGAACAAGGTTTTGCACATCATAATCTTTCACCACTCAACTCACAACAACACTCCCTCTCTCTCTCTCAAGAAGCTCTCGGCCGAACCCCCTTCAACATCCATCAAATTTTCGAGTTTAGTTCAAGCCATTCCAAGATCATTCAAGTGTTAAGGATCACGTAAGAGGAGGCTTGGTGCATTCGGAGCTCGAAGGACGTCATCTCTTTGCTTTTATCCACTCATTTTGCATCTAGATTCTTCCCTAGCCTCGAGCTAGTAGTAAGTTGCTTAAATCACCTTCTCGAACTATTTTAAGATGGTTAAAATGATATGTAACGGTTAAAACACGTAATCTTACAAGAAGATACATAAAAGTCTACTAAAAATGCTTGTAATGATGGTTAAAAGCTTGAATGTTGTGTAAATCTTGTAGTATTTGATTTGTGTAGTTATTTAGGCCCGATCTATGTTGTGGTAGCTCGGATCATTGTTTAACCCGGATTGGTTATGATCATGGATCATGACATAAAGCTTGTTTAAATGTAACAAGGGTTAAGTGATGAAACTCTACCACACATCAAACTTGAACTTGTGTAAAAATGATTTTACTTACGAAATAGTGTTTAAAACTAGTAGATCTACGGATCTACAAGCGGTATTTTCAAAGAACCAAGTATCAATGAAATCATATTTTCTAAAAATGGATCTTACACTAACAAGGATGATTTTTAGAACACACGAGTGTGTAAACACATGTGTAACACAAAGTTTCGACAAAATAACTATTTTTGTAAAAATTGACAAGAAGTTGTAAAGATGGAATTTCTTTAAAAGCGAGGTTTTTACGAAACCGGATTGATTTATATAAAGATCCACTAAAAGTAATGGGATTTACTTCATATTTTTGGTTAAACCACAAGTTCATGTAATTTATGCGATTTACATATTTATTGACTAGTTTGTTGTTCTGAACATTGTTTGGTTGAATAAAGAAATGGTTGGGTTGATTTATAAAAGAAAATGATACGCTTGAAAGCGTGGCCACCTCCCGTTACAGAGGAAACTCTGGCGAAATTTTCCCAAAAACCTAACACTTAGAATTATTTTCACTACAAGTGTTAGAAATACTTTTCGACTTGTTTTCAAATTATAGATTTCGCCACGACTTTATTTACAAAATATCGGAGGTGGGATTTCACAAAATAAAACTTGGTAAATATATATTTAGTATATATTTTTTCATAAAGTCACTTGATATGTGTTTATGATTATTTTGTGAAGTACACAAATATTATTTTTAGGGTAAAAATAATACTATCGAATGTTAACGAATCCAAAATAATACGAACGCTTTCAGGATAAATATACAAGTTACACCGGTAATTATTATTACCACTCGATCGTTAAAACGTAACTTACGCATTATTAAGAATATACTTATGAACGCGTATTTTGTCAAGGTATTATTTTGGGAATTTCATGTAATAGAAAATATAATAATTTTGAGAAGAATATTTATATTTTGGAGTTAGAAATAAAATATATTTTAAGTGAGACTTAATAATATATTTCGAACACGCATGTATTAAATCCCCCATCCTTGGGAAGGAAAATGATTACCAAGTATATACAGAATGTAAACACGAAATAGTTGTCTAACTATTTCCCAAAAACTTAAACCATAAAGCTAAGGCACGGCCGTCCGTCTAATAGAGTTAGTACGTGTAGGTCGTCGCACAGCTGCTTTAGCAGGAGATATACTTGGTAGAGACGCACCACTGTGAGTTCATGTCCCCCTTTTCTCTTAACTGTTTTCAGTTTTATAAACTACGGGGGTGAAATACATGTTACTATGATTACAAGTACCTTATACATGGTATGGTTAGCGTAAGGAGGTTTACTACTTAGATCATGTGAGTGGGTAGGAGCAACATGAGGCCATTAATCCTCATGGTAGGACCGAGGGACAGGAGCGGTAGATCTATCTGGGTGTAGCGAGCCCAGCCCCAGGCCAAACTAGAAACGGACCTCGGGGTGACTTTGTGCCCAACGCATAAATCTGCTAGGTTTGAGTCTCCCTACTTGCACTTCACACATATCGATGACCTTGCAAACCATTGGTGATCTCTTTTTCCTTATTTGCTACATACCAGGAGTTGTATACATACAAAGGTTTATTTACTCACTTACACATGAACTCGCTCAACATTATTGTTGATTTTTAACTTACATGTATTTCAGGGAATTAAAGGATCTGGCGCGGTATGACACGTTTTCCCGCTGCACTAGTTACGAGGTCATCCGGTTTAGGGAATGTGGCTCTTTCCTGGACAAGTCACAGTCCTTAAACTGTGTTTATGTTATGTTGACGTTTGTGTTTGAGAACAATGTTTTATGTTTTTAGATTTTAATTCACGTTGCATGTGTCAACGTCATCAGACAATGTTGTGTTACGTTTGTTTTAAAACTTAATTAAATGGATGATCTTGCATGGTTTTTATTTCATATAGCTTGTTATGGTTAAGCTATGGTATTAAGAAGTCACACCAAAATTAACCACGCTTCCGCAAAGCCAGGGTGTGACAGCTTGGTATCAGAGCTCTGATCATAGCGAACTAGGATTCCTTCTCGAGTCTAGACTATGATCACTAGGGCTCTCACGAAAACATTTTTACTGCATACCACTTAAGTCCAGATCCAAAACGTTTTTATAAACAAATGTTGAGCACATTTTATTTATTATTTATAGGCTCAGTCTGGGAGGCTGAGGCTCAGTCTGGGAGGCTGAGGCTCGGTCTTGGAGGCCGAAGCTCGGTCTAAGAGATCGAGGTAGATGGCTAGTGAGACTAGGAAGAGCAGTCTAAGAGGCTGGGAGAATTTGGCTAGTGAGACTAGGAGTATCAGTCTAGGAGACTGGGAGGCTAGTGGGACTAGGAGAATCATTTGATTGCTTACTTGGTGACTAATGTGTTTACCTGATTGTATGACTGCTTATTTGTGCATATTTGTGTTTATGTTACAGACACATGGACTCGACCGGCACTGGTGATTCAGACACCACAGGCCCTAGACCTATAGTATCAGACGACCTAGAGTCTTCAGAGCGCGAGGTTCACACATCCGACGTTACTAGCACAGACGAGGATGACTCTCAGCCCTTTGCGTTACCTGATGGTGCTGATGAGCTCGCTGATGGCCCTTTGGCCGGGGACCTACCGCTTGTAGAGATCCCTGCTGTGACACCCCAGGAAAACCAGTGAACAATGTAACTTACCTAGCTTCCTCAGTGAGTGCGTACCAAATTCCGGGACGAAATTTCTTTTAAGTTGGGGATAATGTGACAACTCGAGTTTCTGACTTTCACTTTCGCATTAAATGCGCGTTGACTTTGACTGTTTAGTTGTTCGAAGTGGTGGACTTGAAATTGTACGCGTTGTGTTTTAATGAAACGTATTGTCATTTTGCCTATATGTGATTACTTGCTGTGGTAGAAAATAATATTAGAATTATTATTAAAACACTTAGTCTAGATCACGAAACATGACCTACAGTTCGAAGGATCTCGAAACATATCCTTCGATTCGAAGGATCAACTTTCGGTTCGAAGGATCACGAAACATATCCTTCGACCAAGGACTCTATCCTTCGACATCTTTCGGCCCAGTCTTTCTAATGGGCTTGGCCCATTCCTGTGAAACGATTTATAAACGTGAATGCATGTAAGTCGTGAGTTAGTTTCAAAAAAAAAAAAAAAACCCTAGTTCTATTGTGTGTGTGTGACGGCAGCAGACCCATTCTCTGTTCGAAGGATTTCATTCCGTAATCCAGATTTCCGGTTAGTGTTTAATTGTATTGTTTTGATTGATTAAATGATTTCATGTTTAATGTTACGAATTGGTTTGTTAATCGGCTAGTTAATCAGGTCAAGGTGATCGACCGGATAGGAATTGATGTTTGTTAAATGGGTGATTGATAATACGATTTGATGATAACATGTTGATTTAGCTTTGTTGATCGGCCGGATATGCCTGATAACCGGCCGGACTTGCTTGTTAATCGTTAGAATGTTGTTAGAACCGGACAGTATTTGCACGATGATCGGATAATATACGAATTGAATTGTCATGGTTGTTAAGATGTTTATGTTAATCAGGTTTATAATCGGCCGAATATTGTAATCGGACATGTTTATGTAATCGGCACCTATGTGTAAATCGGATAGTTTGAATGATCTTGTTATTCAGATTAGGGTTCTTGATAAACATGGGAATTATGCTTGTTTGATCTTGTTGATGTTAGCTGATTTGTGAAATTGGTGTTAATTGATAATCGGATAAACTTGGAAACTTGGAATAAACGTAACTGTTATTTGTCGAAAGATGGTAGTTATTCGAAACATAGTTGTGACCGAAAGATACTTGTCCTTCGAACCATAGTAGTGTTGACCGAAGGATAGCTTTGACCGAACCATAGTAGTGTTGACCGAAGGATAGCTTTGGTCGAAAGATGACATTAGGTTCGAAACATAACTTTTGGTCCGAAAGATAACCATGAATCGTAAGATGATAACTGTGTATCGAAAGACGTGTCGAAACATAATTGTGATAATTGTGATAACTGTTAGACCGAAGGATGAGCAATGTATCGAAGGATGGGTAGTGTGAATCGAATGATAGCTGATGATTTAATGAGAAATAATACGTGTTGTGCCGATATGCAAACTGACTGTTATGTGAACATTAAATTGCATGCGTATCATTGTGAACATGAACTGATTTGTTATACGTGCATACAATAGGACTTGATTAATTACTTGTGAGTGCATAACCTAGCATACCGAGCAAACCAAGGTGAGTTCACACTCCTACTAAGGCATGGGATTCCCGGGTCGTGGGAATGGGTTAAAGGTTTCAATTGACTTATAACGTACAAACGCTTTTACTAGACTATCACCTATCATGGTCCTCGGATGTCAGGACGGTTCCGTAGGTTGGGATAACACCTACGTGGTCATATACTAATTCCGTAGGTTGGGATAACACCTACGTGGTTCCGTAGGTTGGATAACACCTACGTGGTCATATGCCATTACTGCCTCGGATGTCAGGCACGCACGTAAAACCTCCGTGTACGCATTACTTACTTCTTCCGTAGGTTGGGATAACACCTACGTGGTCATATACTAATTACTATCCTCGATACAAAGGATACGTGCTACGCACACCTCATACGCGCTACTGTTCTCGGACGAAGAACAGGGATAATACGAATAGTCTAGTGGTCACATAACATGGGAAGCCCCCACCTATATAACTTACTATCGGCCCAGTAGAGCCAACCTGTACTTACTGTTACGTACTTATTTACTGTGAACTCGCTCAACTAGTTTGTTGATCATTCTGTTACATGCCTTGCAGATCGTTAGGTACCTGGAGCTTGCACTGGAGAAGCGGGTCGTTGTGGGCAAGGATCGTGGTTTTTACGTTGAACTATTATGACATTTAAAACTATTAACTATTGTTGGTTTATTTACTATGCTTCCGCTACACTTTGAAACTATGGTTATGTTTTGAACACCCATCGTATTGAATGGATGGTTTACATTTATTTTACTTAATATTAATTACATGTTCAATATGATTGGTGGCTTGATCCTGGTCAGTCACGCTCCCAAGCGGTGATACTCCGCGTGTGGATTTTGGGGGAGTGACAGATTGGTATCAGAGCCATTGGTTATAGAGAACTTGGTTTTAATATGGGAAAACGTTTTTTTTTTTTTTATTAAAACCAGACTATAACCAGAACAGTGCTCTCAAACGATCCACAACGACGCTTCGCTCCACGTGCAAGACTCGACACCCTAGGTAATAAGGTTTATGTTTGTTACCTGCTTGCTAGAACTGCATAGAACTTTGCTCGTAGTATGCTTACATTACCTTGCTCACAACTTGTCATTGCATGAGAATACTTATGTGCTTACACTCTTCTGTCATCGCACTATTCGCGAACCTTTCTCACTTATGTTGCCTTTGATGTGAAGATCAATGGCCGCACGAATTAACATGAATCAAGCCCAGCTAGAGGCTCTCATTGCTGCGGCAGTTGCAGCCGCCCAAGCAGGTAGTATACCCTGCAGTATAGACACTAGGATCTTTAGATCCTACATTAATTCTCGTACTTAACTTTGCCCTATTCGTACACAATAGGTCAACCCGCTCAGCAACAACCTGGGTGCACTTTCAAGAATTTCATGGATTGTCGTCCTAGCTCGTTCAGTGGCACGGAGGGAGCAGTTGGACTCCTCCACTGGTTTGAAAAGCTCGAGTCGGTTTTCGAAATGTGTGAATGCCCTGAGGTTCGCAGGGTGAAGTTCGCCACTGGCACACTTGAAGGGATTGCGCTCACTTGGTGGAACGCACAAGTGCAGATCTTAGGGTTGGCAGCTGCTAACGCCACACCCTGGAATGATTTCAAAGAACTGATCAAGAGGGAATACTGCACTAGAGAAGACATTCACAAGTTGGAGGACGAGTTGTATAACTTGAAAATGGTTGGTTCGGAAATCGAAGCTTACACCAAGAGATCGAATGAGTTGGCTGTGTTATGTCCAACTATGGTGGACCCTCCATACAAGCGTATTGAGTTGTATCTCAAAGGTTTGGCACCAGAAATACAGAGCCACGTTACCTCGGCTAACCTTAACAACATCCAAGAAATCCAGCGTCTCGCTCATCGCATCACTGATCAGGCAGTAGACCAGAACAAACTGCCAAAGCGTGTCAGCGCTACCGCTACCACTACCACTACTGCTTCTACTACACCTGCTACTCCCAGTGAAAGTAAGAGGAAATGGGATGGGGATTCTAGCAAAGGGTCAGCTTCAGTACAGTCACAAGCCCAGCAGCGAAAGACAGACAGTTACCAGAGTCCAAGTCAGCACTCCTCAGGCAGCCACAGACAGGGAGGGTATCGAGGAAATCTCCCAAAGTGTAACACCTGCAACAAACATCACAGTGGCCAGTGTAACAAGGTTCGTTGTCAAAGATGCCTCAAGATGGGTCACGAGGCCAAAGACTGTAGAAGCCCTCGTCCTGCGAACCAGAACCAGCAGCAGCTACCAGCACAGCAGAATCAGCAACAGGGTAACAAGGGGTGCTATAATTGTGGTGCTGAAGGTCACATCAAGAGACACTGCCCTCAGCTAAACAGGAACCAGAACAACAACAACAATCAGGGCCACGGGAACGACAACAACAACGGGGGAAACAACAACAACAATGGCAACGAGGCAAGAGGTCGAGTTTTCGTGTTAGGAGGAGGAGACGCAATGAACGCTAATTGAACTTATAACTTGTCTTGGGTTTTCATTATTATGTTTACGCTACTCAAACAAAGTTTGGTTTGAACATTAATCGTGTTGGGTTTTATGAATTATTTTACCTGTATATTTTATGTTTGGTATGATGGATGGTTTGATATTATTGAGCGCACCTGCCGTATTTATGGACCTTACAAACAGGGTGTGCAAACCCTACCTGGACAAGTTCGTCATTGCCTTCATCGACGACATTTTGATCTACTCCAAGAGTCAGGAGGAGCACGAGCAGCGCTTACGTCTTGTCTTGGAAACTGTACGCAAAGTTTTCGAAATGCGACTTCAGGCTTCGCAGTGCCCCTATTCTCTCATTGCCAGAGGGCACGGACGACTTAGCAGTATACTGTGATGCATCCATCCAGGGTCTTGGATGCGTGTTAATGCAGCGCGACAAGGTCATTGCTTACGCTTCACGGCAACTCAAGATTCATGAACGGAACTACACGACGCACGATTTAGAGCTGGGAGCTGTTGTTTCGCGCTTAAGATATGGCGACACTACCTGTACGGTACCAAATGCACGATTTACACCGATCACAGGAGTCTCGAGCATATTCTTAAGCAAAAGGATTTGAATATGCGTCAACGGAGATGGGTCGAACTGCTTAACGACTATGAATGCGCCATCAAGTACCATCCAGGCAAAGCCAATGTTGTGGCTGATGCCCTCAGTCGGAAAGACACTCTACCTAAGCGCGTGCGAGCGCTACAGCTTACTATTCAGTCCAGTCTTCCTGCACAGATACGAGCTGCTCAGTTAGAAGCACTGAAACCCGAAAACGTCAAAGCTGAAGCCTTACGCGGCTCAAGGCAACGCATGGAACAAAAGGAAGACGGCGCTTACTATGTAACGGGGCGTATTTGGGTCCCACTTTATGGCGGTTTACGCGAACTTGTAATGGATGAAGCTCACAAGTCTCGCTATTCGGTACATCCAGGGTCAGATAAAATGTACCACGACATCAGTACTACTTACTGGTGGCCTAGTATGAAGGCTCACATCGCTACGTACGTTGGAAAATGCTTAACCTGTGCGAGAGTCAAGGTTGAATATCAGAAACCAGCAGGCCTACTTCAGCAGCCTAAGATACCGCAATGGAAATAGGAAGAAATTTCCATGGATTTTGTTACAGGTCTACCTAGAACTCAGCGTGGGAACGATACAATATGGGTCATAGTTGATCGACTCACCAAGTCTGCACACTTCCTGCTGATCAAGGAAACGGACAAGTTCTCCACTCTCGCAGACTTCTATCTTGAAAGAAGTTGTTTCGAGGCACGGAGTGCCCACTTCTATTATTTCGTATCGCGATGCACGATTCACGTCAGAGCTTTGGCAAGCGATGCATAAATCTTTCGGCTCACGATTAGACATGAGCACAGCATATCATCCTCAGACGGATGGGCAGTCTGAGCGAACTATCCAAACTCTCGAAGACATGCTTCGAGCGTGTGTCATCGATTTCGACAACGGCTGGGAAAAACACCTCCCTTTAGTGGAGTTTTCATACAATAACAGTTACCACACCAGCATTCAAGCCGCTCCATTTGAGGCATTGTACGGGCGTAAATGCCGGTCACCTCTCTGTTGGGCAGAGGTGGGGGATAGTCAAATTACGGGTCCAGAGATTGTAGTGGACGCCACAGAAAAGATAGCACAGATACGACAACGCATGGCGGCAACACGCGACCGTCAGAAAGCCTACGCGGACAAGCGTAGAAAGCCATTGGAATCTGAGGTCGGGGACCGGGTTTTATTGAAAGTTTCACCCTGGAAAGGTGTGGTTCGATTTGGTAAACGAGGCAAACTGAATCCGCGGTACGTCGGACCATTCGAAATCTTAGAAAAGATTGGCAAAGTAGCCTACAGATTAAACCTACCAGCTGAACTCGGTGCAGTTCACAATGTATTTCACGTGTCGAATCTGAAGAAGTGCCTGTCAGATGAGACCCTTATAGTTCCTTTTAAGGAACTCACTATCGACGAGCGGTTGCAGTTCGTCGAGGAACCAGTTGAAATCACGGACCGGGATGTTAAGGTCCTCAAACACAAGAGAATCCCTCTTGTTCGAGTTCGTTGGAACTCCCAGCGTGGTCCAGAGTATACCTGGGAACGCGAAGATCAGATGAAAGAAAAGTATCCCCAGTTATTCGAAACCAATGCATCCACTTCTGAGGCTGAAGCTACTACTACTGAATTTCGGGACGAAATTCCAAATCAACGGGGGGATGATGTGACACCCCAGGAAAACCAGTGAACAATGTAACTTACCTAGCTTCCTCAGTGAGTGCGTACCAAATTTCGGGACGAAATTTCTTTTAAGTTGGGGATAATGTGACAACTCGAGTTTCTGACTTTCACTTTCGCATTAAATGCGCGTTGACTTTGACTGTTTAGTTGTTCGAAGTGGTGGACTTGAAATTGTACGCGTTGTGTTTTAATGAAACGTATTGTCATTTTGCCTATATGTGATTACTTGATGTGGTAGAAAATAATATTAGAATTATTATTAAAACACTTAGTCTAGATCACGAAACATGACCTACAGTTCGAAGGATCTCGAAACATATCCTTCGATTCGAAGGATCAACTTTCGGTTCGAAGGATCACGAAACATATCCTTCGACCAAGGACTCTATCCTTCGACATCTTTCGGCCCAGTCTTTCTAATGGGCTTGGCCCATTCCTGTGAAACGATTTATAAACGTGAATGCATGTAAGTCGTGAGTTAGTTTCAAAAAAAAAAAAAAACCCTAGTTCTATTGTGTGTGTGTGACGGCAGCAGACCCATTCTCTGTTCGAAGGATTTCATTCCGTAATCCAGATTTCCGGTTAGTGTTTAATTGTATTGTTTTGATTGATTAAATGATTTCATGTTTAATGTTACGAATTGGTTTGTTAATCGGCTAGTTAATCAGGTCAAGGTGATCGACCGGATAGGAATTGATGTTTGTTAAATGGGTGATTGATAATACGATTTGATGATAACATGTTGATTTAGCTTTGTTGATCGGCCGGATATGCCTGATAACCGGCCGGACTTGCTTGTTAATCGTTAGAATGTTGTTAGAACCGGACAGTATTTGCACGATGATCGGATAATATACGAATTGAATTGTCATGGTTGTTAAGATGTTTATGTTAATCAGGTTTATAATCGGCCGAATATTGTAATCGGACATGTTTATGTAATCGGCACCTATGTGTAAATCGGATAGTTTGAATGATCTTGTTATTCAGATTAGGGTTCTTGATAAACATGGGAATTATGCTTGTTTGATCTTGTTGATGTTAGCTGATTTGTGAAATTGGTGTTAATTGATAATCGGATAAACTTGGAAACTTGGAATAAACGTAACTGTTATTTGTCGAAAGATGGTAGTTATTCGAAACATAGTTGTGACCGAAAGATACTTGTCCTTCGAACCATAGTAGTGTTGACCGAAGGATAGCTTTGACCGAACCATAGTAGTGTTGACCGAAGGATAGCTTTGGTCGAAAGATGACATTAGGTTCGAAACATAACTTTTGGTCCGAAAGATAACCATGAATCGTAAGATGATAACTGTGTATCGAAAGACGTGTCGAAACATAATTGTGATAATTGTGATAACTGTTAGACCGAAGGATGAGCAATGTATCGAAGGATGGGTAGTGTGAATCGAATGATAGCTGATGATTTAATGAGAAATAATACGTGTTGTGCCGATATGCAAACTGACTGTTATGTGAACATTAAATTGCATGCGTATCATTGTGAACATGAACTGATTTGTTATACGTGCATACAATAGGACTTGATTAATTACTTGTGAGTGCATAACCTAGCATACCGAGCAAACCAAGGTGAGTTCACACTCCTACTAAGGCATGGGATTCCCGGGTCGTGGGAATGGGTT
The DNA here is from genome assembly GCF_002127325.2 of Helianthus annuus. Taxonomy (NCBI): domain Eukaryota; kingdom Viridiplantae; phylum Streptophyta; class Magnoliopsida; order Asterales; family Asteraceae; genus Helianthus; species Helianthus annuus. The sequence continues at coordinate 55,012,034 of NC_035439.2, forward strand.
AAAGGTTTCAATTGACTTATAACGTACAAACGCTTTTACTAGACTATCACCTATCATGGTCCTCGGATGTCAGGACGGTTCCGTAGGTTGGGATAACACCTACGTGGTCATATACTAATTCCGTAGGTTGGGATAACACCTACGTGGTTCCGTAGGTTGGATAACACCTACGTGGTCATATGCCATTACTGCCTCGGATGTCAGGCACGCACGTAAAACCTCCGTGTACGCATTACTTACTTCTTCCGTAGGTTGGGATAACACCTACGTGGTCATATACTAATTACTATCCTCGATACAAAGGATACGTGCTACGCACACCTCATACGCGCTACTGTTCTCGGACGAAGAACAGGGATAATACGAATAGTCTAGTGGTCACATAACATGGGAAGCCCCCACCTATATAACTTACTATCGGCCCAGTAGAGCCAACCTGTACTTACTGTTACGTACTTATTTACTGTGAACTCGCTCAACTAGTTTGTTGATCATTCTGTTACATGCCTTGCAGATCGTTAGGTACCTGGAGCTTGCACTGGAGAAGCGGGTCGTTGTGGGCAAGGATCGTGGTTTTTACGTTGAACTATTATGACATTTAAAACTATTAACTATTGTTGGTTTATTTACTATGCTTCCGCTACACTTTGAAACTATGGTTATGTTTTGAACACCCATCGTATTGAATGGATGGTTTACATTTATTTTACTTAATATTAATTACATGTTCAATATGATTGGTGGCTTGATCCTGGTCAGTCACGCTCCCAAGCGGTGATACTCCGCGTGTGGATTTTGGGGGAGTGACACCTGCTCCCGTACCACTTGCTTCATATCCTGCTTACGATTTGCTTCTCGACGCCGACGTTGATGGCGATGTCGATCTGTTTGATGATGAGCCCTTAGAGGAGGATGTTCAGGGCGAGGCCCTACTTGCTGCTAGTGATCTTTTGATGATCGCAGATGCTCCCGCTGAGGAGTCACCTGCACACTCACCGGTCCCAGACTCTTTCGAGTCTGTGGCCTCCGCACCTTCACACACTCAGAGTGCGCAGCACTTTTCCCACGGTTCAGATCCAGATAGAGCATCCTCTATTGCCCCTGTTCCTAGCTTTGCTTTCGACCATGATGATGAGGAGGATTCCGATCCTGTTTTTCCCCCAGGATTCGACCTAGATCAGGATATAGAGTTTATACCCATGGATCAGCCTATGGAGGATCCGGTCGACCCAGTTGATCCCATCGACCCAGAGTTTGATTTTGAGATGGCCTTTGATGATCCCGAGCCTGCCATGGCCCCTGAGCAGGTAGCCGCTCTAGACCCTGCGTTTGAGCATGACCCAGTTCATGCTGGCGCACCCATTATTGAGCCTGTGATTGCTGACCCACCTATTGATGACCACCTGTGGATGCTCCGTTGTTGGAGGGCGATCATGTCGTTGCTGCTGATCATGTTGATCCCCCACTTATTGCTGATGCACCTATTGACCCTTTTGTTGCTCCCCCACCTGATCCCGTTCCCCTGGAGCCCGAGCATGCACTATTCGCGACCCACATTGACCCACGAGATGAGCACGCATAGCACAGGTGGATTCCTGCTGATGATGAGGTTCCACCTATTCCCCCTCAGATCAGTGATACTCGTCACGTTGATACCTCTTTTACATTCCCTCAGTTTACACCTCCAGCGCGACCTGGAGAGGGTTCTTCGGCCCATCTCTTTGGACACGTGCCGACGTCTGTTCCCTTTATGCCACAGTTTTCACCTGTTTTACCCCCTGTTTCTCCATTTCATGTGACACCTTTTGATCCAGCCAGTGAGCCATTCCTTTGGTCATCACCACCTGTTATGCCACCGACCGACCCCTACCATCCTTTCCACATGGGGTACTCCATTGAGGACGTCTTGATGTCCTTTGTCGCCCAGCACGAGGCACACACGCGGCGCATTCAGGAGCTTGAGAGAGCTCAGCCGCCGACATGTCAGTGCCAGGGTCAGACCCACTCTACTTCGCAGCACCCTCGACCTTTACCACCGGACTATGCTGCACGCCTTTCGACACTAGAGCAGCAGGTTGCCTCTTTCTTGCGTACCCAGAGAGCCATGGAGGAGGACTGGCTCCAGTTGCGTCGTTTGTTCTACACCCACTTTCCCCCTCCTCCACCGCCATCAGTGTAGAGCTCTTCAGTACCGTATGGGTAGACGTTGGTGAGAAGACGGCGATTGTTTTGACTGCACAGCATTTTTGGAGACTACCTACTGATTCTGACTTTTGTTGATCATGTATATGGGATGTATTGACACTGATTTGATATAGTTTTTGGACTGGGGTGATGTAGCCTTTAGTCGACTGATGTTGTATGACACTATGATGTACTTGTACACTTACTATGTGGTCTCGATGTATGGCAATCGCAGTATTCTCATCACATTTGATGCTTGATTTGGTTATTTATATTTTTGACATGGGATGTTGTGTGATTGATATAATTGAAACATGAGATGCTATGTGATTGGTCTATTTATAACATGAGATGTTATGTGCTATTACTATTATTATATACGTACGTTTTACCATGGTCTGACCTACGTGAACACACCTTTTAGAAGATGCCGAGACGTCAAACGCCGATGCCTACCAATGAGGCAGAACTCCAGCAAATCATCGCTGCTGCCATCGCACAATACGCCGCCTCTCAAGGAGGGACTAATGGAAGTAACTCTGGCAACACTGGCAACAACAACCCACCTCATGGTAATACTAAGTCATTAAGACATACCATGACCTAATTGGATATCTATAGCAAAGATGCTAATGCCGTTCACATGTTATAATGTATGTGCAGGGTGCACCTACAAGCAGTTTCTAGACCGCAAGCCGGTCAACTTTGATGGCATAGGAGGTGCTGTCGCCTTTGTTCGTTGGGCTGAGAAAACTGAATCTGTTCTTCGCATGAGCAAATGTGCACCAGACCAGCAAGTCACCTACATTTCGGGGCTATTCTTGGATGGAGCCCTATCTTGGTGGAATTTGCAAGTACAGACACTTGGTGAAGCTGCTGCCTACGCGCTAACCTGGACCGAACTGAAAGAACTTATGCGCAAAAAGTACTGCTCTCGCGCGGAGATCCAAAAAATTGGAGATTGAATTCTGGCATTTAAAGATGGAAGGTCCAAAGATCGCAGAATATGTTCAGAGGTTCCATGACTTATCGCATGTGGTACCCTATATGATCACTCCAGAGTTCAAGCGAATTGAACGTTTTATTTGGGGATTAGCTCCTCAAATCATAAGCATGGTGACCTCCTCCAATCCTGCGACAATTACTGAGGCGATTGATCTGAGCGTGGCTCTCACTGAGGAGGCTATTCGCCTGAACAAGTTCGATGAGATCGAGGCAAAGAAGAAAGAGACTCACGTCGAGTCATCAGGAGGTAACAAGCGGAAGTTCTCAAACTTCAAGCAAGGCACCAGTGGTGTTGTCAAGAAAGGAGAAACAAGCATGCCGGCTCAGGTTGCAGCTGGTAGTGGAAAGAAAGGAAAAGGATATATGGGCACCCAGCCCAAGTGTAATACCTGCCAACGACACCATTCTGGCCATTGTACTGTGAAAGTATGTGAAGCATGTGGAAAACCTGGCCACTTGAAGGATTCTTGTTGGGCCACTGTTGGCCAGGGAGGCCAGGGAGGATTCGGAAGCAGAAACAATAACCGGGGTGGAAATGGAAACCGCCCACAAGGAAACAATGGAGGTAATGGGAATCAAGGCAACAATGCTAATCAAGCGGGCGCTGTGAATCGCAATCAAAGGAATAATCAAGCTGGTGGAAACGTGCAAAGACCCGGATGTTTCAACTGTGGTGATCTTGGGCACTACAAGATGAACTGCCCAGAGTTAAACCAAGCCCGTGGAAGAGTGTTTAATATTGAAGCAAGGGAGGCGCGCCAGGATCCCAATGTCGTTACTAGTACGTTCCCTGTAAACCAACGCTATGCATCCGTTTTATTTGATACTGGCGCCGATTATAGCTTCGTGTCGTTAGAGTTTAAGAATATGCTTGGTTTAGCCGGTAGTAAGTTAGATATTCCCTACTCAATCGAATTGGCCAATGGAAAATTAGTAGAAGCCAATGAAGTTGTCAGAGGTTGTGTGATCGAATTGGGAGAGCGTGAGTTTGCTCTGGACCTACTACCAGTCCAGTTGGGAAGCTTCGACGTGGTGGTAGGAATGGATTGGTTATCAGGCAACAAGGCAGAAATAGTTTGTCATGAAAAGGTCGTTCATATCCCAACCGAAGATGGTGATACAATTGTGGTTCACGGAGAGAAGCGTGATACGCCGTTAAGAATTATCAGTTATCTGAAAGCGCGAAAGTGTTTGCAGAAGGGATGTGCTGCCTTTCTGGCGCACATTGTAGATAAGAAAGCTGCAGAACCAAAGATCGAAGACATCCCTGTCGTGAGGGAATATCCAGAAATCTTCCCAGAGGACTTGCCTGGACTGCCACCTCAGAGGCAAGTAGAGTTTCACATCGATTTAGTCCCAGGCGCCGCGCCTGTGGCTAAGGCACCCTATAGACTTGCTCCGTCTGAGATGCAGGAGCTGTCAACACAACTTCAAGAGTTGTTAGACAAGGGATTTATCCGACCAAGCTTCTCGCCTTGGGGAGCTCCAGTTTTGTTTGTCAAGAAGAAGGACGGTAGTTTTCGAATGTGCATTGACTACTGGGAGTTGAACAAGCTGACGATCAAGAACAGATACCCTCTGCCAAGGATCGATGATCTATTCGACCAACTGCAAGGTTCAAGCTTTTACTCTAAGATCGATCTTCGATCTGGATACCATCAGTTAAGGATACAAGAGGAGAGTATCCCAAAGACAGCCTTCAGAACTTGTTATGGACACTACGAGTTCCTAGTTATGCCGTTTGGGTTAACAAAGGCACCTGCAGTCTTTATGGATTTGATGAATAGAGTTTGCAAGCCGTACTTGGATAAGTTCGTGATTGTGTTCATCAACGACATTTTGATTTGTTCAAAGACGAAGGCTGAGCATGAACAACATTTAAGAGCCATTTTGGAATTACTGAAGAAAGAACAGTTGTACGCCAAGTTCTCTAAGTGCGAGTTTTGGCTACGTGAAGTCCAATTCCTTGGGCACGTGGTAAATGGAGATGGAATCCACGTGGATCCCACCAAGATCGAAGCGATTAAGAATTGGTAAACGCCAAAGACGCCAACCGAGATTCGACAATTCTTGGGTTTGGCTGGCTATTATCGGAGGTTCATTGAGGATTTTTCAAAAATCGCTCAACCATTGACGCTCCTCACGCAGAAAGATAAGAAGTTTGATTGGGGAATCAGACAGGAAGAAGCATTCCAGATATTGAAAGATAAGCTCTGCAATGCGCCAATCTTAGCACTACCGGAAGGAACGGATGATTTTGTGGTATACTGCGACGCTTTGTGTCAAGGTTTGGGTTGCGTGTTGATGCAATGCCAAGAGGTTATTGCTTACGCATCGTGTCAATTGAAAGTGCACGAAAAGAACTATACCACACATGATTTGGAACTTGGCGCAGTGGTTTTTGCTTTAAAGATCTGGAGGCACTACCTATATGGTATGAAGTGTACAATTTTTACAGATCATAAGAGCCTACAACACATATTCAATCAGAAGGAGTTGAATATGCGACAAAGACGATGGGTTGAGTTGTTGAATGATTACGACTGCGAGATAAATTATCATCCAGGGAAGACGAATGTGGTCGCCGATGCCCTAAGTCGAAAGGAGAGGATCAAGCCCATAAGGGTTAGGGCTTTAGAGATGATTATCCAAACCGATCTTTCCTTGCGCATTCGTGCCACGCAAAAAGAAGCTCTTAAGGAAAGAAACCTTGAAGAGGAATATCTCCGTGGGATGGAGAAGCAATTGGTGCCAAACGAGGAAGGAACGTTATGTTTTGAGAAAAGGATTTGGGTTCCTTTGTTTGGAGGTTTGAGGAAAGTTATTTTTGATTAGGCACACAAATCGCGGTACTCTATCCATCTAGGAGCGGATAAGATGTACCAAGATCTTAAAGATTATTATTGGTGGCCTAGGATGAAAGGCGATGTTGCTGTTTATGTGAGCAAGTGTCTAACATGCGCTAAAGTAAAAGCAGAATACCAGAAGCCTTCGGGACTTCTACAACAACCTGAAATTCCCAAGTGGAAGTGGGAACAAATCTCAATGGATTTTATTACAAAGCTGCCAAGAACGCCAAGAGGCCATGACACTATTTGGGTAATAGTGGATCGATTAACGAAGTCAACGCACTTCTTACCTATCAGGGAGAAGGATAATACGAGCAAGTTGGCTGAAATTTACATGAGAGAAATCGTTACGCGCTATGGAGTACCTCTCTCGATCATCTCTGATAGAGACGGAAGGTTCGTATCAAGGATTTGGCAATCCTTCCAAGAAGCTTTTGGCTCACAATTGAATCTGAGTACTGCATTTCACCCACAGACCGACGGACAAAGCGAACGGACGATACAGACTTTGGAAGACATGCTGAGAGCGTGTGTTATGGATTTGGGCGGTAGCTTGGATAAACATTTGCCACTGGTCAAATTTTCATACAACAACAGCTACCACACCAGTATTGGTGCCGCGCCATTTGAAGCTTTATATGGACGCAAGTGCAGGTCACCGCTTTGTTGGTCTGACGCAGGTGATAAACAGTTGGTTGGTCCTGATGTGGTCCAGGAAACCACAGATAAGATCGCACAAATCCGAGATCGCATCAAGGCGGCTCGTGATCGTCAAAAGTGTTACGCGGATCGAAGAAGAAAACCTCTAGAGTTTGAGGTAGGTGATATGGTTTTGTTGAAAGTATCACCCTGGAAGGGTGTGGCACGCTTCGGGAAGCGTGGGAAGTTGAATCCGCGGTATATTGGTCCGTTCAGAATTTTGGAAAGAATTGGGCTAGTAGCATACAAGCTGGACTTACCTGCTGAACTGAATGGTGTTCACGATACATTTCATGTATCCAATCTGAAGAAAAGTCCAACTCAAGATACCGTTGTCATTCCTACCGACGAGATTCTTGTTGACGACACGCTCCATTTTGTTGAAGAACCTGTTGAGGTTACGGATTGGAAAGTGAACAAGACCCGCCGGAGCAGTGTCAAGCTCGTCAAGGTTCGTTGGAATGCCAGACATGGTCCTGAATACACCTGGGAGCGTGAGGACCGGATGAAAGAGAAATACCCCCACTTATTTCCCAAGAACCCTGCATCTAGAAGCAGAACTTAAAATTTCGGGACGAAATTTTTCTAACGGGGGGAGAATGTGACAACCCTCACTAAACCAGGGATCCGTACGACTTAATTAATAATTAATTACTGCTTAATTACTGTGCTTACCTGAAATTGTGGATAAACTGCTACTTGAATGTTGATACATGTACATACTTGCATCATACCCTATTTACCGTCACTACATTATTTACATACTGAACCTTAGTGACAAACATGATGCACAAAAGCATAGTAGCACAATGAATGGATAACCTATTGAACGTGCTGTCATAACTAGCACCAGGCAGATACTGCCTCTAAGGCCTGTATGAGCCCGAGATAGTTAACTACACTAATAGTAAGTGTGAAGATACAAGGGTTGTAGAACTGCGTCTCTAGGAATAAGTTACAGTGATCGGATGTGCCTAAAACGTACTCTAAGTACAAAATTCAGCACATTAACTAAAAATTCAGCATTTGGTTAACTCATAAAGTGCCAAAACATGAGAAAAATATTACTAGACACTTTCCAAAGTGTCGGGAATGAGTTGTGTCACTAAAATTAATATTAACGACACTCTAAAGCTTTGTTAAGCGCTTTAACGGATTACTATCCAACCGAACAACCGGACTTTACCCGGGACATGAAAATATTGCCATTTACATTGTTTATCTTTTTCTGAGCCAGTTAGGGTCCCCGAATACTCTAACACCCACTGTAATACACAACACACTAGTAACCGGGTTAATCCCTAAACTAACTTAACTTAACCTAACTAATATCTAACTAATGGTTGGATTTGAACTAGGAACCCCCCCCCCCCCTTAACCAAACCGTCCCCAAGAGGGGGACACACATTGTCCTTAACTTGATTATTTTAATCTCCATGTTCCATATCAAGCTAGCACTTAAACCCTTGGATAATAATCATTCTAATTGTCTATAAGAACAAGGTTTTGCACATCATAATCTTTCACCACTCAACTCACAACAACACTCCCTCTCTCTCTCAAGAAGCTCTCGGCCGAACCCCCTTCAACATCCATCAACTTTTCGAGTTTAGTTCAAGCCATTCCAAGATCATTCAAGTGTTAAGGATCACGTAAGAGGAGGCTTGGTGCATTAGGAGCTCGAAGAACCTCATCTCTTTGCTTTTATCCACTCATTTTGCGTCTAGATTCTTCCCTAGCCTCGAGCTAGTAGTAAGTTGCTTGAATCACCTTCTCGAACTATTTTAAGATGGTTAAAATGAGATGTGACGGTTAAAACTCGTAATATTACAAGATGATACATAAAAGTCTACTAAAAATGCTTGTAATGATGGTTAAAAGCTTGAATGTTGTGTAAATCTTGTAGTATTTGATTTGTGTAGTTAATTAGGCCCGATCTATGTTGTGGTCATGATCATGGATCATGACATAAAGCTTGTTTAAATGTAACAAGGGTTAAGTGATGAAACTCTACCACACATCAAACTTGAACTTGTGTAAAAATGATTTTACTTACGAAATAGTGTTTAAAGCTAGTAGATCTACGGATCTACAAGTGGTATTTTCAAAGAACCAAGTATCAAAGAAATCATATTTTCTAAAAATGGATCTTACACTAACAAGGATGATTTTTAGAACACACGAGTGTGTAAACACATGTGTAACACAAAGTTTCGACAAAATAACTATTTTTGTAAAAATTGACAAGAAGTTGTAAAGATGGAATTTCTTTAAAAGCGAGGTTTTTACGAAACCGGATTGATTTATATAAAGATCCACTAAAAGTAATGGGATTTACTTCATATTTTTGGTTAAACCACAAGTTCATGTAATTTATGCGATTTACATATTTATTGACTAGTTTGTTGTTCTGAACATTGTTTGGTTGAATAAAGAAATGGTTGGGTTGATTTATAAAAGAAAATGATACGCTTGAAAGCGTGGCCACCTCCCGTTACAGAGGAAACTCTGGCGAATTTTTCCCAAAAACCTAACACTTAGAATTATTTTCACTACAAGTGTTAGAAATACTTTTCGACTTGTTTTCAAATTATAGATTTCGCCACGACTTTATTTACAAAATATCGGAGGTGGGATTTCACAAAATAAAACTTGGTAAATATATATTTAGTATATATTTTTCATAAAGTCACTTGATATGTGTTTATGATTATTTTGTGAAGTACACAAATATTATTTTTAGGGTAAAAACAATACTATCGAATGTTAACGAATCCAAAATAATACGAACGCTTTCACGATAAATATACAAGTTACACCGGTAATTATTATTACCACTCGATCGTTAAAACGTAACTTACGCATTATTAAGAATATACTTATGAACGCGTATTTTGTCAAGGTATTATTTTGGGAAAATTTCATATAATAGAAAATATAATATTTTTGAGAAGAATATTTATATTTTGGAGTTAGAAATAAAATATATTTTAAGTGAGACTTAATAATATATTTCGAACACACATGTATTAAATCTCCCATCCTTGGGAAGGAAAATGATTACCAAGTATATACAGAATGTAAACACGAAATAGTTGTCTAACTATTTCCCAAAAACTTAAACCATAAAGCTAAAGCACGGCCGTCCGTCTAATAGAGTTAGTACGTGTAGGTCGTCGCACAGCTGCTTGAGCAGGAGATATACTTGGTAGAGACGCACCACTGTGAGTTCATGTCCCCCTTTTCTCTTAACTGTTTTCAGTTTTATAAACTACGGGGGTGAAATACATGTTTCTATGATTACAAGTACCTTATACATGGTATGGTTAGCGTAAGGAGGTTTACTACTTAGATCATGTGAGTGGGTAGGAGCAACATGAGGACATTAATCCTCATGGTAGGACCGAGGGACAGGAGCGGTAGATCTATCTGGGTGTAGCGAGCCCAGCCCCAGGCCAAACTAGAAACGGACCTCGGGGTGACTTTGTGCCCAACGCATAAATCTGCTAGGTTTGAGTCTCCCTACTTGCACTTCACACATATCGATGGCCTTGCAAACCATTGGTGATCTCTTTTTCCTTATTTGCTACATACCAGGAGTTTTATACATACAAAGGTTTATTTACTCACTTACACATGAACTCGCTCAACATTATTGTTGATTTTTCAACTTACATGTATTTCAGGGAATTAAAGGATCTGGCGCGGTATGACACGTTTTCCCGCTGCACTAGTTACGAGGTCATCCGGTTTAGGGAATGTGGCTCTTTCCTGGACAAGTCACAGTCCTTAAACTGTGTTTATGTTATGTTGACGTTTGTGTTTGAGAACAATGTTTTATGTTATTAGATTTTAATTCATGTTGCATGTGTCAACGTCATCAGACAATGTTGTGTTACGTTTGTTTTAAAACTTAATTAAATGGATGATCTTGCATGGTTTTTATTTCATATAGCTTGTTATGGTTAAGCTATGGTATTAAGAAGTCACACCAAAATTAACCACGCTTCCGTAAAGCCAGGGTGTGTCAAGTATGAATGAGTTCTAATAAATTAGAGCTCCTAGTGGCACCTTTCTTATTCGCTGATGTCATTTTGCCTTTAAGACATTTGACAGATGTTCCAAAATCAGTAAAATCGAGAGGAGGTAAGACTTCATCCTTAACGAGACGATTTAATCGTTCTCTTGAGATGTGGCCTAAACGTTGATGCCACAACATAGATGAAGTCTCTAAGTCTCGAATCTGTTTCGTCTTTGTGAGTGATTCATTAATGTTATATGAAAACAAAGATTTGGCAAAATTATCATCTAGTTCTAATCTATAGAGACCACCATCCAGAATGCCAGTACCATAAACAATCTGAATCATAGAGAATAGAGAGTTTGCGATGACCATGAGAAACGACAAAACCGTCCATGCCTATCTTTGGTCCTGATACAAGGTTCCGAGTTACCCCAGGAACATAGAAGGTATCATAAAGTTTAATACATAAACTAGTTTTCAAAAATAATTGTAATGTTCCTGTGGCCTTCACTTCTAATTCCCGATCATCCCCAACTTTAAGTGTTCTTTGGTTTCTTCCCAGCTTCCGGATTGAAAGGAATCCCTGAGTAGAGTTGGTTACATGAACCATAGAACCAGAATCAAACCACCAAGAATTAGCAGGAACATTTAAATTAAAGGACTCAAGTATCATGAAAAAATCGTTACCTTTCTTAGCCAGCCACTCCTTGAAGTCAGGGCATTCCTTTTGCTTATGTCATGTTTTCTTACAGAACTTGCAATAGGGTTTGCCTATGGAGCTCCTAGAGCTAGAAGGTGCACTTGTATTAGGATTTGGCTTTTGGACTTTGGAAGCATCCTTTCTGTGATGATTGTTCTTCCTCTTCTTAGAGTTGGAGGTGGTGAAGTTAGCAACATCAGTAGTGCGATCCATCTTCATACGCCCTTCCTCCTGTACGCACATAGCGACCAGCTCACTCATCGTCCATTTGTCCTTCTGAGTGTTGTAATTGATCTTGAATGCTTCATAGGACGAAGGAAGCAAAGTGATGATGAAGTGAATAAGAAAACCATCACTGATTTCCATCTCTAGCCCTTTCAGCTTATTGGCCTTGTCATGCATCATCATGATGTGTTCGCGAATGCCGCTCCCCCCGTCATACTTAGTCGTCACCAGCTTCAGGATAAGAGTGCTAGCATGTGCTTTTGATGTTCCTTTGAATTGAGCCTCCACAGAAGCCAGGTAGGTTTTAGCATCCTCAGAATCAGAATAGCTCCTCTAATTGCATTATGAATGGACTGCTTCATGAACATGAGAGACATGCGGTTACACCTAGTCCATTTTTCATGAACTATCTGCTCAGCAGCAGTACTCTGAGTAGTAAGGTCCGCTGGCTTATTCTCCCTTAAAGCATAATCAAAGTCTAGCAATCCTAGTGTAAGCATGAGGGCATCCTTCCATTCAGCAAAGTTATCACCAGTCAAAGGTGAAATCCCGCAATTGGGTGCTGATAATGGAAATAAGATGAGCAAGTTATGATACTAAGAAAGAAGTCCTAATGTGATCTAAGGGCATGTTATACTAAGGCAGGCATAAATAATGACCATTTTAATTATGAAGCTGTGATATTGTCTATTACTAACATCAAAATAATAGACTTAGTAAAATTCTACTTAAACGAAGACAAATCAGCTTTGGCCAGAAGTGTAATCATTTAAGTATGTGTTTAAAGTAATCGTGACAAATCAGCTTTGGCTAGAAATGAGACAATCACTTTAGTTATGCACTTGTCAAGCATGCTAAACATAAATGAATTAAATCAGCTTTGGCCAGAATTAAGACATTTCACGTTTTTAATGCATACTTGATGTGCTAAAAGTGGTTTAACTAAATTAACTAAATTAAACTCTAAACTAGACTCTCTAAGTTTTAAATTTATAAAACAAAGACTCTCTAAAACCTAAACCACACGACCGACAAGTGTACCGATCGATCCAGTATAGCCTAAGGAAGTCCGAGTATCGAACCCAAGAGACTCTACTAAATTACGCTAATGACTCTATCTAGACTTAGACTGACACGGACTTTAACAAATTGTTTATTTGATGGGGGGTTTCTAAAAATCCTAAATAAATTATTAAACTAGAAAAATCAAAGAGAAGACTAAACACGTATGTGGACGAAGACTTTGACCAAAGGCGATGAAGACTACCTTGGCTAGACGCAAGTTTAACTCAGAATGGATTTCTATTCGATAATTTTGTGGTATGGAACCGGGATCTTTGGATACTAAACCTATTAAGACACCACTAAGCCCCTCAAACACTCTTAAGGGATTCTTGTGGCACTACCTAGGCTGTTATGCTTACCGGTTTTCTAGATTTCCTCACAGTCCTGTAGTTTCTTGAAAGTGCCTATATAAGACGCTCTACCTCACAGCGCGAACGTCTAAAGCAACTACAGGTTTTAATCTTGGTTTAATAGACAATGGAATGTTAAGGACTTATAACCAAACCGAGACCTATTAATAAGCTTGAGCCTCACAGCGACAAGTTTAGCAGAACACTTGATTTTATTAAATTACCGAATATTACTTCTAAGGTTACTTACTAGATTTTCACCCTAAAGGATTAATGATCTATTATGTGATATAGGCACTCGCCTAGATCAAGAACCCTAGCACAACCCTATTATGTGATAAAGACTGTCACCAAGGATCATACGAAGCAATAAACAGCGATAAAACAAATATCAAGCATGCATATATACCAAGTTAAAATTCCATAGCTTTTACAATACAAGAAAGTCCATAAACCACACCAAAAACCGAATAAAAATCCAAACTTTATTTAAACTATTGTCATGCCTAGGTAGTTAAAGGTTTAGCCAAAAATCATAACCACTAAGAAGAAACAAGTCTTGAATGATAAACAATCCATAGTAATCAAGTTTAATAACACAAAGTTATTAAAAATTGAATAGTAATAAATTGCAAACCCGGACGTGAATCTTGATCGCGGCTTGGACGCTCGCCAATAAAGCTCTAAATTGTGTCCCTTCTGATCACGGCTATCCTTCCTTCACGTCTGATCTCCGTCTACAACCCTCTTTTTCGTTCCAATCTCTCGTGTTGAATGATGCCCTCCAATTTATTCCGTTGTCTGATGTTGTATGGATTATATTGAATGAGATTATGGCGGTGCACATGTGGGTTGGGGCCCTTTAAAATTCGTCTCCCCCTGATGTCGACTAGAGCTCTACTCTTGCTTGACCTCCAAGTTGAATTGTATCATTCTTTCAAATATTGATAAAAGGCCCAATTGTCACTAGTCATAAAATTCGCTGGGCTTGATGTCTTTTGCGCCCCAATACAATATTACTTCTTGCTTTTCTTTTAATTCGACCAGAAGATTCATGTCCATTTCTGATGTATATTATTCCAACATTGCTTTTTACATCTGCTGTTTTATTAATTCCTTCAATAGAGATAGCGGGCTCAGTCTACTCACAGAAAATAGCGGCGATTTTAATTCGGTCCCTGGCACCTCACTCTGCCCAACTGGCTGGTTATTTCCATATTACCCGTTTTTGCTCCATTTGCACCAGGACCTGGCAAAACACAAAAGAATATAATATAATACTAAAACTAAATAAAAGCAAATAAAAACTATACAAAAATTATACAATCTACACGGGATAAATATGTGTATTTTACCACTTATCAAATACCCCCACACTTAACCTTTTTTCGTCCTCGAAAAAAGAATTGTGCAAAGCGGAATCATGGACGGAATAATTATTCGGGAACAAAAGCTTAAAATACTTGTTAAAACCGAAACTTGTATTAGCCGCGATTGCAAGTATATTGATCCTTTTAAACCCAACCCGGTTCAAAGTCCTTATCATGCAATTTTAGTTCAAGTACGGTCAATCTAGCTAGGGTCTCACACTAAGACTCACAAGTCCACCTACTCCCCCTCAAGCTTATAGGACAAAAGGAATAACCACTGGGTTATTTCCTAACCGTTTTATATCAAGATCAAGAGAGTTTAAAATCAAATCTATTTTTCATTTTTTTTTCTCTTCTTTTTTTTCATCACTTTTCCATTTTTTTTTTCTTTTTTTTTTTCGAGCGCAGACGTTGCTTTCCCTAACCCAGAGGCATTCCGGCTGTAGAGTCGCTATCCCCAACTCGGATTACTTAGGCTTCGGTACTTTTTATTTTCTTTGCAAGGTCGATTTCACACATGCTAGAGGTATTCCGGTTGTAGAGTCGCTATCCCCAACCAAGATTACATAGAAATGGCTACTTTCATTCGTTTCTAGCTTGTTTATTTTTTCATTTATTTTCAACGAGATAATGACAAAAAACTCTAACGATCTTAGCTTATAACGGCATCCCTTATACTATTATCGGCGGTTTTAATTTCCTCACTTTCCCTAGATGAGAACCCACTAGTAGACCGACAATTAGGTATATTTTAAATCAAAGGAACCCAGAACCGAATAGAGCCTACCCGCACATCCCAAACTAGACACAAGCACAATTATATTATCTCATATTATTATTATTTGAACCCGAACAAAAACCCAACTTTTCTATCATTTTCCGTTTTATTTTTGCAAACTTCTTTATTCAAAAGACATTTTCTATTTTTTCAATTTTTTTTTGGATTTTTGAATTTTTTGATTTTTTTGTATTTTTTCGGTTTTTTATGACTCAAGACTCTACTAACTAGACACTAAACGATAGTTTCCCATCCCCACGCTTAAACTCTACATTGCCCTCAATGTAGGATGGAAACTGACTAAAAAAAAACTAAAAATAAATAAGAAATAAAAAATAACGGGCAAATCGGAAAGGACTTAGCTGGTTTAATCAAAGTGTACGCTCCAAAGCTCTCATCCAATCCAGCTCGATCGTATAGCATTTCATTCGCGATCGGCTTTTGACACTGACTAGTACACTCGATAAATGCCTGAAATCTGATAGGCAGCTCCAAAATCACCCGAATGGAGATTGAGTACGGGTGGTACATATTCAAACCTGCATAAACAAAAACAAGCAAAAACCAAAGCAATACGAACTCGACACAAAAATTGACTCAAAAACTACTAACTAAGACTCAATAAACAAAAACTACGACTCAAAATACAAACTCTACAAAACCTCCCCACACTTGAACTTAATCAGGAGGTTTTTCTTTGATCTGGACCCTATCTAACCCATTTAATTCCACCCGATCCTCAAAAATAATTAAAAATTTATTGGTGGAATTATAAAATATTTTAAAAATTTTAAACGGGTCAGACCACCAGAATTTAAACTTACCTGGAAGAAACCGAATGCGCGGCATGTAGCGAGAAGAGCGGTCGTGGTTGTCCTTCAATTGCTCCACCTTCTGTTTTGCCCCTTTTCGGACCCGGAACCATTTTCGGTTTCCAGGTTCTTTCTTTCTTGCCCTCTCCCGTGGCTTCTCTGATTTTCCAATTTCACCTATCACTAATACCATGGGCCAGTTATGGTGCTCTTCCTCTTCCACCACTCTCGCAGGATGATCCCCACACTTAGTCTCTTCGTCTGGGGTAGGTTCTTCTTCATCAACTTTTAAACTCGCTAACTCTAAATCTAACAACTCATCCTCTCTAGACAACTTAATTTCAACCTCTTCATCTTCTTCCTCTGCACCAAACATTAACCCAAGTGAGTCTCCTAAATCCACTTCCTCCTCCATCACTTTTTCTTTTTCCACTTCATCAAACATCTAACCAGTGGAATCCCCCAATTTCACTTCTTCTTCCATAACTTCTTTCTTCACTAACAACCTTTGAATACGCCGCCCATCCTTCTTCGTCTATTTCATCATCAGATTCACTCCAGTAATTAATAATTGGAACATGTGGAACCGGAGGTGGGACTTTAGCGTCCATTTTCGTCTCCGTAGCTGAAGTGATCTCTTCATCTGACCATTCTTCATATGACAGCTTTTTCCCTTCCGCATCATATGTATAACCAGTCTTTGGCTGTTCTGATATAACAAACTCTTGATCTAATATAGCAGACTGTTGATTTCTCAGAATATTATCGAACTCTGCTAGGGTTTTCTGATTATGCGCCATCATCTGGGCGAACATCTCCTCCATCCTACTCAAACTACCCTCTAAACCTCTATCGCTAGTCTGAACCTGGTTATGTTGTGGCTGCTGATACGGATCATCGTAATATGGCCGATCATCATAAGAATGCAAAGAATACCCCTGTGAAAAATATGGCTGCGACTACACAAAAGGGTTAGCATAATAATCTGTAGAGTACCCCGGTGAATTTGGACAATGAATAGTGAAATGGGCCCCTCCACAAATCTCACACATATTTACAAGACTCAAGAAAAATAAAAGACACAGACAATTAGAATCCCACGACTCAATATACAAAAACAAGTAGCACGTATGATGTCAATTTAGTCCAAATAAAGTAATCAACGCAATTGCCAAAGAGTCCCCGACAACGGCGCCAAAAACTTGATGTGCTAAAAGTGGTTTAACTAAATTAACAAAATTAAACTCTAAACTAGACTCTCTAAGTTTTAAATTTATAAAACAAAGAATCTCTAAAACCTAAACCACACGACCGACAAGTGTACCGATCGACGCAGTATAGCCTAAGGAAGTCCGAGTATCGAACCCAAGAGACTCTACTAAATTACGCTAATGACTCTATCTAGACTTAGACTGACATGGACTTTAACAAATTGTTTATTTGATGGGGGGTTTCTAAAAATCCTAAATAAATTATTAAACTAGAAAAATCAAAGAGAAGACTAAACATGAATGTGGACGAAGACTTTGACCAAAGGCGATGAAGACTACTTAGGCTAGACGCAAGTTTAACTCAGAATGGATTTCTATTCGATAATTTTGTGGTATGGAACCGGGATCTTTGGATACTAAACCTATTAAGACACCACTAAGCCCCTCAAACACTCTCAAGGCTATTCTTGTGGCACTACATAGGCTGTTACGCTTACCGGTTTTCTATATTTCCTCACAGTCCTCTAGTTTCTTGAAAGTGCCTATATAAGACGCTCTACCTCACAGCGCGAACGTCTAAAGAAACTACGGGTTTTAATCTTGGTTTAATAGACAATGGAATGTTAAGGACATATAACCAAATTGAGATCTATTAATAAGCTTGAGCCTCACAGCGACAAGTTTAGCAGAACACTTGATTTTATTAAATTACCGAATATTACTTCTAAGGTTACTTACTAGATTTTCACCCTAAAGGATTAATGATCTATTACGTGATATAGGCACTCACGTAGATCAAGAACCCTAGCACAACCCTATTATGTGATAAAGACCGTCACTAAGGATCATACGAAGCAATAAACAGCGATAAAACAAATATCAAGCATGCATATACACCAAGTTAAAATTCCATTGCTTTTACAATACAAGAAAGTCCATAAACCACGCCAAAAACCGAATAAAAATCCAAACTTTATTTAAGCTATTGTCATGCCTAGGTAGTTAAAGCTTTAGCCAAGAATCATAACCACTAAGAAGAAACAAGTCTTGAATGATATACAATCCATAGTAATCAAGTTTAAAAATACAAAGTTATTAAAAATTGAACACTAATAAATTGCAAACCCGAATGTGAATCTGATCTCCGTCTACAACCCTCTTTTTCGTTCCAATCTCTCGTCTTGAATGATGCCCTCCAATTTATTCCGTTGTCTGATGTTGTATGGATTATATCGAATGAGATTATGGCGGTGCACATGTGGGCTGGGGCCCTTTAAAATTCGTCTCCCCCTGATGTCGACTAGAGCTTTACTCTTGCTTGACCTCCAAATTGAATTGTATCATTCTTTAAAATATTGATAAAAGGCCCAATTGTCACTAGTCATAAAATTCGCTGGGCTTGATGTCTTTTGCGCCCCAATACAATATTACTTCTTGCTTTTCTTTTAATTCGACCAGAAGATTCATGTCCATTTCTGATATATATTATTCCAACATTGCTTTTTACATATGTTGTTTTATTAATTCCTTCAATAGAGATAGCGGGCTCAGCCCACTCACAGAAAATAGCGGTGATTTTAATTCGGTCCTTGGCACCTCACTCTGCCCAACTGGCTGGTTATTTCCATATTACCCGTTTTTGCTCCATTTGCACCAGGACATGGCAAAACACAAAAGAATATAATATAATACTAAAACTAAATAAAAGCAAATAAAAACTATACAAAAATTATACAATCTACACGGGACAAATATGTGTATTTTACCACTTATCAATACTCAGCATAGCTTTTATAATACTTGAACAATAAATAGATGTATTAAATCAGCTTTGGCCAGAAATGATACATCATAAGCTCATTCAAGTTAAGAAATTTTGGTTTTGTAAAAATTATCTGATTCTGATTAGTTAATTAAGTGTTTACAAAACCAAGTATTTGAATAGCAAACCACCTTTAGCGTGGATTGAGGTAATGAGGTTTCGAGTGAGGTCTCGAGTGAGGTCTCGAGTTAAGTCTCTACTGAGTTATGAGATCTCGAGTCAGTTATGAGGTCTCGAGTCGCAACCTTGGTCTCGAGTTGTAGCCTTATGGTCCCGAGTCGCAACTTTATGGTCTCGAGTTGTGACCTTATGGTCTCGAGTCGCAAGCTTTGTCTCGAGTTGTACCTTTATGGTCTCGAGTCGCAACCTTATGGTCTCGAGTTATGACCTTATGGTCTCGAGTTGTAAAGATTTGAGAGCCTTATGATTTCGAGTCGAGACCTTGTAGTCTCGAGTCGAGATCTGATGGTCTCGAGTCGTAATCTGATGGTCTTGAGTCCACTGTTAACAGCTGTTTATTTTGAAAATAACTGAAAACTCGAAATTTGAGGGATTGTGGGATAGTGTTTCCTGTTTTATTGCTGATCTAAACTAATCAAAAGATTTCGAAAATGATAATTGAAAATCTATAAACAGTTTTCGAAGTTTTAAAAGATAAAATTCAGATCAAAACCAGAAAAAACACCCACTAATCCAAATTATATTCCAAAACTTAAGGAATTTTCGAGTTTTCTTAGAACAAATGATGAACCCTAGAAAAATTAAAACATAATCCTGGGAAACCCGAAACCTGAATTTTAATGGTTTTGTAATGGATTTCGGAACAATAAGTTTTACCCATTATGATTTCGAGTCAATTATTAAGATTCTTTTCCGAAAACAGTGATTTCGGCAACAAGGGACTCGAAACCAGCCTTGATTTTATAAGACTTTAAAAAAAAATTCTGTTTTCCAGATTATGATCCCAGAATAATGGATACGAAAACAGAACTGATTTATCAACATATGCTCTAATACCACATGTTGATCAGTTCTGTTTAAACATAATGGAAAACATGAATAACATACCTGTTACAGCAGACAGGCCAGCAAAGAATCCAGTCAGAGATGCAGCCATTGAGTTCGACATACTTGTCAGGATGATCTGGTTCCTCCTTAGGGTGTAAGGTTTTGATGGTGATGAACCGAAACAAGGGAGAGTTTCGGTTGGGAGAGAGAGCCGATTGTGATGTTATGAGGGTTGTGAAATTGTCTAACTTGTGTAACCCTTAAACTCTCTAATAATCTCCTTATATATACATCCAAGAGGAAACCCAATTAGTTAATAAGGATAATATGGTCCATCTACAATTACCAACTAATTATTAATAGGTTATCAATATATTTTGATCTATATAATATAAATTATTATAATGGCTACAAGATTAAATATTATAACAATAATATATTTAATCTCACATATGAAACTTAGAAATCTCATACCCATCGCCTGAAAAGGGTACCAAATGAAATTTCAAGGAAATGTCATAACAGCCAGGAACCCCATGGTCAAGGCAATTTGATTATGTCGAGATTGGCTGGCACTTGCAGTTTTAAGTGTTAGGATTGGATACCAAAGAACGTATTGAATCAAAACTCAATTTTTGATAATTGGTACAATTAGGGTTACAAATAAATCCTTCCATTAATAAACCTAATAACTTGTTAAACAAATAAACCTATCTGACTCAAACTAGGATTAAAAAAACTATCTCAAAAAAAAACCCCAAGTTTATAACCCGGTCACTTTTACCCGAACTTTGTAAGTCGGTCACTTTTAACCCGAACTTACGTATAATATGCAAGATTAGTCTAACAATCACCTCCCTAATTTTGCAATACCGACAAGATATCTCATCTCGATAATCTTTAGTCGTGGCACGACTTTTGTGAGGATGTCAGTCCGTTGCAAATCCCCGCTAATACGTTCCACTTTAACTTGCTCTTGCAATAAGTTCTCGACTTTAACTTGCTCTTGCAATAAGTTCTCCATTTAAGTATTGAAGTGCTGAAAAACTTATTTGTCGCAGACTCGTCGCTAAAAGCTGTCACTGGCTGATCAGATTCTGTCACTGACTGGTTAGATTCTGTCGCTGACTGGTCAAATTCTGTCGCTAACTGGTCAGTCGGGTCGCTATATGTCTGCGGTGTCGCTGACTGCCCAGATTGGTCGCTAATTCCTGTTGCTGACTGATCTGTTTGGTCGCTAACTTCTGTCACAATAGAGACTGGTTGGTCGCTATTTTCAGCCTTGTCATCTTTAGTCTGTATGCAAACTGGAGATACAACCATAAGATTAATCTTGTAAATGCGATTAGGTGAACGAGGTACCTTCATTAGCAAAGTTACATCTTGCTCAAACATCCAAAGTATACCGTCTTGGATTGCGATCTTGTACCCTCTCTCGTCCAGCTGACCAGTGCTTATTATATTACTTTCAAGTGCAGGTATATAATAAACATCACGCAACACCCTTTGTTCCCCAGATTTTCCTTCCAAGACGACCATCCCTTGTCCTTTAATCTTATGCATGACCTGTCTCCAAACTTCACTTTTCCCTTGATGTTGTGATCGAGATTAGTGAACCACTCTTTTTTACCCGTCATGTGGTTACTCGCCCCGTTGTCAAGAAACCATGTATTGAGTTCACTTGGGCTCGAAGCATACATCCTTGGAATAATCCTTTCCTCGTCTAGAAACACATCATTAGCCTCTTCAACGTGTGTTTGCAAGTAAAGAACCGGTTCAACCCTTTGAATAAGATTGTTTTCCTCGTCCTCGTCCTTTTTACGTGTAGGACAATCTGAAGAAAAATGTCCTAATTCATCACATCGAAAACACCTTATCTTAGAATGGTACTTCTTTGGTTTTTGATCCGGTTCCTTGTCTTTATCTTGACCCCAGGTTTTTCCTCGACCGCGACCCCGACCTCTTTGACTAGACTCGGTCGTTCCTTTGCCTCGATTGTACCCTTCCTTTTTTCTAGTTTCCCACTCCTCATACGTCAGCAGTAACTGATGACTTCTAACCGGTTGCTTCTTATCTTTAAGGTTGACGCATTCCTCATAGGCTATCAGACGACCTACGACATCATCAAAACCAACTGTCTTAAGGTCAATGGATTGCTTGAGAGAGGCAACCATGTGAATAAACCTTTTCGGCAAACCATGTAGAAACCTTTTAACCAGTTTCTCTTCTTTAATCACTGTTCCAAGAGAAGCAGATATAGAAGCAATCCCTGAAATCTTTCCTGCGAACTCAGCGACTGTACTTGGTTCCTTCAACTTCAAACCCTCAAATTTCGACATTAAGGTTTGAAGTCTTGCTTCTTTCACACGTTCAGCACCTTGATTGCGAGATTTCACCGCTTCCCACATCTCTTTTGCTGAATCATTGTTCCTAATCTGTAACACTAGCTCTTTGGGTAACCCTTGGAATAGCAAAGCGATTGCTATAGAATCTTTGTGAGTACCGATGGTCGTTCCTGGGTCAATCACATCCCATACCTTGTAAATCTTGAAGATTACCTTCATCTTCATAGCCCAAACGGTGTAGTTTGTATCCGTAAGCATTGGACATGGAAGACTAGGCATCGGTTCCTTCGTTGGAGGTACCCGGTTCGCGTTATCACCCATCCTTCGGTTTCTTCTATTGTATGTTAACGGAGTGCTAGGACTTGGATCAATTTTCTAACCTCAAAATGATTCCTTCCTGAAAATAACCTTTGCTCTATCCTTTTTTTAATCACAAGTTAAAGAAATCAAATCCTTTTGTATCTTTCTTTTAATTGCAATAAGAAGACAATTTTGCTTTTCTTCTTTTAATTGCTTCCCTCGTAAATAAACAACAAGCCCACTGTTGTCTTTTTCTTGAATAAAGTCAAAACCAACCTTGGGTTGTATGTTGACCAAAAGAACCTCCACCTCTTCGAAGCCTTCTTAGCCGCCGCACTTTAATCCTCCTTTTAATTGACAACCAACTTCAATTAATTCCACTCCTTTGAATTAATTCCACAATTTCGTTTCTATTGTTTCAATCACGAAACCTGCCGCAACTGTCTTCGTGATAGTATCAAGTGCTTCTTCAACGATCCTTGGCAACAACACTTGAACCCCTCGCAAGTTCTTGATCAAAACAATTTGTCTTCCTTCTTATGTCTCGATTAGAAACTTGTGCACCAGGTTTCTCCCATATCCCTTCGATCGTCAATGTTCTTGAACACGTCGCACGAATCAGTTCGCACAGTTTTCGTCTGTACTCCGCTCCGATCACAACACTTTGACTGATTTCTACACACTCTTGCACGCCAAGTCTCGTCTGTCGTCGCCTTGTGTGATTGAAACGAACCCGTCACGAGATCTTCTCAACCTACTCCTTTGTACCGGTCACCTATGATTCTGACCGCAACAGCCTTGTTCAATACCAACAACACTTTGATTGATCTGGTCAAATCAGACCTGTGATTGCAGACCCTTCTTCGATTAATAAGTCACAGACTTGGTCGCCAAGTCTTCTTCTGTCGCCGCCTTCTATGATCGCCGGAACCCGTCACAAGATCTCATTAATCGCAAGCCTTCGTCGATTGATTCTTTCTTGCCGGACTCAAGATCAACAGTCTTGATCGTGGATCGAACTCCTTATAGCTCTGATACCAATTTGTTAGAATTGGATACCAAAGAACGTATTGAATCAAAACTCGTTTATTGATAATTGGTACAATTAGGGTTACAAATAAATCATTTTATTTATAAGCCTAATAACTTGTTCAACAAGTAAACCTATTTGACTCAAACTAGGATTAAAAAAACTATCTAAAAAAACCCCAAGTTTAAAACCCGGTCACTTTTTACCCAAAATTGTAAGTCGGTCACTTTTAACCCGAACTTACGCATAATATGCAAGATTAGTCTAACATTAAGATCACCCTCCAATTATATAGTTTTTGATTAAATCTAAGAACATGAAACAGCCAGACAGATGTGGTTCTTCTGAATGTACTTTTGGCTGGCTCAATGGAACAAGTTGGCCCTTTTGGCATTCATGTCAGGGAACAGAAAAGAAAACCACCATCCATAATAATAATTAGTAGTACAATCTCACGCATATTGTATTACAACAACAAGATTATCATAAGTATAACAACACACTTACCTTCTCCACACACATCACAAAATATAAATTATGTCCCCGCCTTTCTACGGCCCACATGAAACCAACCCGCATTTGAGCAACGGATCTTCCAGAACCACACTACAAATGTCAATTTTCAACAACTTATGTTATGCCCCCTACTCTAACCTAAAAACAAAAAAAAAAGGGTTCAAACCGCCCAAAGTGTACTTTTAGTGCATGCAATGCTTTATTAAAAAAAACAAGATATTTAATACAGAGACAAATCCAACCCAACCCGTTTGACCAACACAAAAAGTATGTTACCAAACCAGTCCATATCACCACCACTAGGTTGTAATACATAGAAATGTTATGACATGAAAGTGTTCGTTTCCTAAAGTGAGGCATCAACAACAATTACATAATAAAATAGACACGTAAATATTAGTTTTGGACACAATCTACATCAAGAGAAGAGCGACATTAAAATCAACAAGGCCTAAAATGTTCAAAGCAACCAATCAGATTATATAGACAAAACTAGCAATAAACAAACTGTAACAAATAACAGATAAAAAGAGAAGAAAATATCAGCCAAAATATCAAAATTGAACATTCAGATGGCCTTGACAACTATGTAATTAATATCCCGATATATCAACGATACAAAATATCTGCCAGAATATCGGTACTGATAATATCAACGATATTGTCCGATATATGACCGATATTGGACCGATATTTGACCGATAAATCACCGATTTTCCCGATATCAGTACCATTCTTCTTAGTTCTACCGTTCATCTTTCTTCTTTTTGCTACTATTAGTATATTAAGTCTTAATTGTTAGTTGTTACTGTTAAATGTTAGTGTTTTAAGTCTTAGTCAGTTCTTACTTGTTACAATTGTTAGTGTTTTGCAAGTTGTAAAAGATTAATTTGTTAATGGTAGGTGATGACGGGGGTAGCCTAAGATTAAATAAAGTGACTAGATATGCAAATGCTTAAATGGTTAAATGGTTCACTGGTTGAAAAGCTGTAAAATGGGAAAAGCGAGGAGTAAACAGTAATCAATCACATCCAGAGCTCGCTTCACCAACCCACGCCCGCAAAAGCAAAGCGGGTCTGCACAATACACGTTATTACCCAGGGGTCAAAAGCCTTCAACCCCAAAAGGGGAAACCCTCCACTGCAAGCAAGATTACTAGTCATGTACATGCCACTTTGGGAGATGTCTTCCCTTATAAAAAGACATCTCATTTACTCCAAAAAACATCCTGATCAGTTGAGATTCTCTCATCTCTGGTCATTCGTGGAGTACTTGCTCACGTCCAAGTCACTCCTTATCACATCCACCACACACATTCTGTTTGCTCTCACTTCTGGATTCGAGTACGTCTCGGAGAAAGAACCTTCAGCAAACAACAATTACAAACTAGTAAACCTCCTTCCACGTCTTGCAAACGTGGGGGGACCCCGTGACCTGCGTTAGGCAAGGTTGAACCCTTCAACCTTTTTGCCTAATCAACTCAGCTACTATCTTTGGTCTCGTGTTTGTTGCATCAACAAGTTGGCGCCCACCGTGGGGCTACGCCGCTATTTCTTCTCAAAAAAGACCTAGTAGTGTAGCTCTCTTCACTTAAAGTCACCATGTCTGAAAGTGGATCTCCGGGAGAAGTAAATCAGATTCCAAACATTTCCACCCCGGGTAGTGGCCAAGCTCATGTGGCTATACCAACATCTTTCTCGACTCCGGGGAGCACACCCGAGTTCCTTACCTTCAACACACCAACTCCATCCAGATCTGGGGCTCCATCTCCTAATGTCGGTGTATCTGACACCCCAGCACGTGTTGAACTTATCCTCGAGGGGGTCGCAAATAATTTCCTTGAGATAAGGTCACTTCTTAACCAGCATGTGAGTAAAGAAAGGGAAAAGGGTATAAGGATTCGTTTAGATTATGACGAACCTGAGCCAACGCTGTCTCCCAGACCACCCTACCTCCTTTTACCACAAAGAAGTGAGGCTGGTCCCAGCAACCCTCCAAACCCTCACCCTTATCTGTCCACTATGACAAATCCTACGGTACATCCTATCCTCTCTTCCCAACCAATTACTAGTGGTGCTCCTTTGGGACACGAGCTAACGCTTGACCAGCTCCTACAGTCCCCAGTGACAAGCTATCCAGCTTCTGTAACAACCACATGGGAGCAAGCTCTGTCCGTGCTCCTTTTAGCACGAAGTGCTGTTACTAGCACCCCTCTTGGAATAAACTGCTCGGTTGGTCCAGGAAGCCTTCAAGGCTTCAACCTCATACCCAATATGATGACCCAGATGATGGCCAACTTCCCGTGGCAACACTTCATTAATCAAGTGCTAGCCACTCAGGGGAATCACGGCAATAGTAACAATATAGATACAAGGCCTGAAGAGGACTTGGCTAAACCCTATAAGCCAAGCAACCTTTCATGCTTCTCAAGGCAGATAGCCGATTATGATTTTCAATCAAAGATCAAGATGCCAACCCACATCAGAACGTATGATGGGACTGAAGATCCTGAGGATCATCTCCAGATCTTCACTGGTGCAGCTCGAATAGAAAAATGGTCAAACGCTGAATGTTGCCTAATGTTCATTCAAACTCTTGTTGGATCCGCTAGAATCTGGTTCAACGATCTACCTGCTCAAAGCATTCGAAGCTTTGACGATCTCAGCAGGGGTTTTCTGGCAAACTTCTCCCAACAAAGGCGATATGTCAAAGACGCAACAGTAATCTTCCAGATAAAACAACGTGATGATGAAAGTCTTCGGGTATTCATTGAACGATACAAAAAGGAAGGTCTGACCTATGTGGGGGCAGACGAGAAAATGAGAGTGGCCTGCTTTATGAACGCCATAACCTCTAAATACCTCACACGAGATTTCAACAAGTCTCTGCCCAAAACCTTGGAAGAAGCCCTTGAAAGGGCCGAAGCTCACAATCGGGGAGAGGAAGCTGTAGACATCAAGGAACACAGGAAAAGAGGGTCCGGCTGGCGAAGCAATAGCCCAGCTAGAAAGAGGGGAAACTTCAACTCCTATGACAGGCGCCCAAAGGGTTCAGACTCTCGAAGGTCTGAAGGTCGGAACCCTTCAAGCAGAGAAAAAGGCATAAGTTTCACTCCCCTCACAAAAACCCCTCAAGAAATCCTGGAAACAGAAGAAGTCAAACAAAACTTTAGACCTCCCAGGCCTCTCCCCAAAAGCAGAAAAAATGAGAACTCCAGACAATTATGTGAGTTTCATGAAGAAAAGAGACACCACACCAACGATTGCTTCCAACTAAAAAAGAGAATTGAAGAGGCTGTTAAGTCAGGAGAACTCGCCCATTTGGTAAAAGGAGTTCGAGACAAGATGGCTGAAGGCAAGGGAAAAGAAGTCAATATGGTATACTCTGATGAAAAGGTTCCTCACAAGAGGCAGCGGTTGGAAGCCTGGGAGCTTCAGTGTGTCTGCTTCCCCCCTACGAAGAAGGACCCACTTCCCAGTCCTCTTGTGGTAGAAGCCACCGTGGGAACACTGCAAACATGCAAAGCATACATAGATACTGGGGCAGCCACTGAAATCATGTTCGAAAAGTTCTTCAACCGTTTAAGCAATGAAGAACGTTCAAGGCTTCAACCTTCTAGAACCTCTATAAAAGGTATCGCCGACATACCCCTCAAGCCTTTAGGGCAGCTAACCCTTGATGTTCGTTTCAGTGAAGGATTAAAAGAGAGAATCCAATCATTAACCTTTGTGGTTATCAACATCCCCTCAAGTTATGACGTGATCATAGGGAGGCCCGGACAGTGTGCATTTTACATGGCAGTGTCTGTTGGCCATGGCACGGTGAAATTCCCTACTGAAAGGGGGATAACAACCCTTCAACCCTCGCAGGAAGCTTACATGATTGAGGGTGAAAGCTCAAACAGTGAAGAAGACAGGCAAGGGTTGGTCATAAACCCTAAATACCCTGAGCAACGGATAAGAGTCAACCCAAACCTTTCTCAGGAGACCCTTTCATACCTTGAAAAGCTGCTAGCACATTATAGTGATGTATTCGCTTGGTGTCCAGAAGATATGACCGGGATCCCTCGGAACATTGCCGAGCACGAATTAAGAATACCACCGGATGTTAAACCGGTGGTCCAAAAGAAAAGAAGCCTGGCACCCGAGAGAAGCCTGGCAGCTTGCCAAGAGGTTGAAAAACTTGTGTCGGCCGGCATTCTCCGAGAAGTCAAGTACCAATCATGGGTTGCAAACCCGGTTATGGTCAAGAAACCCGACAACTCTTGGAGAATGTGCATAGATTTTAAAGATCTTAACAAAGCTTGTCCCAAAGATTGTTACCCACTACCAGAAATTGATCTCAAGGTCGATTCCCTCATAGGATATTCGTTTAAATGCTTTCTTGATGCATACAAAGGCTATCACCAAATCCTCATGAAGAAGGAGGATGAAGAAAAAACAGCCTTTCACACGGACAAAGGGATCTTTTGTTATCAAAAGATGCCTTTTGGCCTCAAAAAATGCAGGAGCCATCTATCAACGACTCGTCGACAAGGCCTTCGAAAACCAAATTGGCAAAAACATGGAGGCATACGTTGATGACTTGGTGATTAAAAGCAAGACGGAACACCAAATGCTTGACGATATTCAAGAAACTTTCAAGAACCTCAGAAAGGTCAACATGAAGCTTAATCCGGAAAAATGCTCATTTGGATTCGAGGAGGGAAAATTCTTGGGTCACATTGTCGGAAAGCAAAGCATCAAGGCCAACCCTAACAAAGTAAAAGCCGTCCTCGAAGCTAAACCACCAAGAACCAAGAAGGAGGTTGAAAGCTTAAATGGGAAGCTTGCAGCCTTGAAGCGTTTTACCTCAAAACTGGCCGAAAGATCTCTGCCCTTCTACAAAACGCTCAAGAACTGCTCAGACAAGAAGGATTTCAAATGGACTGACGAAGCTGAAGAAGCTTTCAATCAAATGAAGCAACACTTAGCTTCCCTACCAGATATTGCAGCACCAGAAACTGGGGAGGTAATATCGGTGTACCTTTCAATCGCCGACGAAGCCATCAGTGCAGTCCTCACCATTGAGCGAGACAAGGCCCAGGTACCCATTTATTTTTTCAGCAAAACTCTAAAATTAGCTGAAACCAAATATCCTCCCCTCGAAAAACTTTCCCTAGCTCTGGTTCAAACAGCTAGAAGGCTTAGGAGGTACTTCCAATCACATCCTATACAAGTGGTCACTGACCAACCTGTCAAGAATGTGCTTGAAAAACCTGAAAACTCTAGAAGGCTAGCAAAATGGGCAGTGGAACTGGGTGAGCACAACATCACCTATGTCCCACGAAAAGCCATTAAAGCTCAAGTTCTGGCCGACTTCCTGGTGGAAGTCCCAAGCCAAACAATTGACGAAGTAAACACCACAACCACTGAACCCTCCAACCCTGAAGCCTGGAAATTATTTACTGATGGGGCTTCAAGCGTTGAAGGGTCAGGAGCTGGTTTAGTTCTAATCAACCCTGAAGGGTTAGAATTCACATATGCTCTCCGTTTTAATTTTTAGACCACCAATAACGAGGCTGAATACGAGGCATTGATCGCTGGTTTAAGACTGGTCAAAGAAATGAAAGTTCAGAAGCTTGAAGTGTTCACAGATTCATTGCTAGTCTCAAGCGAAGTTAACGACAGCTACATTGCTAAAGAATCCAACATGAGAAGATACAAAGAGAAATCCAAGGAATTGATGAACACCTTCCAAACATGCAGCATCAAGCAAATCCCAAGGTCCCAAAACAAAAAGGCCGATGCCTTGAGTAAATTAGCATCCCTCACCTTTGCCCACCTCACTAAAAAGGTGTTGGTTGAAGTGTTGAAGGCCCCATCGATTGATGAATTGGAAGTCCAAGATGTAGTCACTGAGGAAGATCCAAATTGGATGACTCCCATCAAAAAATTCCTTCAAAATGATGAACTACCCAATGATTAAATAGAAGCCGAAAGGGTTAAAATCAAAGCAAGACAATATATGTTGCAAGGAGAAACCCTCTACAAAAAAGGTTACCTTGCCCCCTTGCTAAGATGTGTTGGTCCTGAACAAAGCAAGTATTTGATCAAGGAAATACACGAAGGAGTATGCGGAGCTCATTTTGGAGCTAGGTCGGTGGTTGCAAAGCTCATGAACCTTGGATATTTCTGGCCGTCGATGCATCATGACACCATTGAGCAATTGAAGAAATGTGATGCCTGTCAAATCCATGCCCCAATCCCAAGAAGTCCCAAACATGATCTTGTTCCAATAACCTCGGCATGGCCATTCCATAAGTAGGGAATGGACATTGTTGGGCCATTCCCTCCGAGCAAAGGGGGAGTAAAATTCTTGTTAGTAGCAATTGACTATTTTAGCAAGTGTCCAGAGGTTAAACCCCTTGCCAAGATCACAGGAAAACAAGTCATAGACTTCGTTTGGGAAAACATCATCTGCCGCTATGGGTTGCCGGGAGTAATTGTCACCGACAATGGAAAGCAATTTGCTGAGAAACCTTTCAGCCTTTGGTGCAAAGAATACAGGATCAACCAGATTTTTAGCTCAGTGGCTTACCCGCAATCAAACGGCCAGGTTGAAAGGGCCAACCGAAGCATAGTGGAAGGCATCAAGACGAGATTAGGAAGATATGAAAGCAATT
Organism: Helianthus annuus; assembly: GCF_002127325.2. Classification (NCBI taxonomy): domain Eukaryota; kingdom Viridiplantae; phylum Streptophyta; class Magnoliopsida; order Asterales; family Asteraceae; genus Helianthus; species Helianthus annuus. The sequence goes on from NC_035439.2 coordinate 55,042,991, forward strand.
GGCTCGAAGAATTGCCTAGTGTTCTATGGGCAATTAGAACAACCGAAAAAACAAGTCACAAGAAAACACCTTATAGCTTGGTATTTGGATCCGAGGCCGTAATCCCTGCTGAAATAGGAGTTGTAACCCAACGAGTTGTCAATATGGATCCCGAAACAAATCAACAAGAGACCATGTTGAATTTACAACTCCTAGAGGAAGCCCGAGATCAAGCGGCAATACAAGAAGCCAAGTACAAACAGAAGATGGAAGCCTACTACAACAAGAAGGTTAAGAATGAACGATTCAAACCAGGAGATCTAGTCCTCAGAAACAACGAAGCTAGCAAAAAGGAAAATCAAGGGAAGCTGGGCCCAAAATGGGAAGGTCCATATACTATCCTCGAAGCACACAAGGGCGGATCCTACAAGCTAGCAGACTCAGAAGGCAAAAGGCTTCCAAGACATTGGAACGGATAAACCCTGAGAAAATTCTATGTTTAGACAGAAAAGTTTGGTTTGTATCAAAATGAAAACCTTTTGCAGGTACTGCTTGAATGAATGAAGTTGATTTATCAAACTTGTCTTTCTATCCTAATATCAGGTTGAGAACCTAGCAAAAAACTCCATGGCAAGGGCCATGTAAGGGGATGAGCTCCCAGGCCATATCGCTCAATAGGTTCAAGGGTTGAATGAACCTATATAAGGGGTGAGTTCCTAAATCAATACAACTCCATGAGACTTATTAAGCCAAAACAATAATGTCTCATAGACAGGTTTACACCAATCGTTCCTTAAGCCTTAGAAATATAACCAACAAATAGGCTTACGAAATCGAATAAATTACAAAGAAATGATAAAGAGGATAGATACTACGTCTTCTTGTTCATAAACACTAAGGCTAAGTGTCTGCAGCACTGAACCCTTTAAAGTGTAAAAAACATAAAGACAAAGTAAACTCAACAAAGACAAGGCTAAAAAGAATGACAATTGCCAAAGGAAAAAATAAGCAAACCCATCAATAAAATATACAAACCAAACCAGAGACTATCAAGGCTTCAAACCACCAGGGTAATAAGCTTGAAACGTTGAAGGCTTCAACCCAAAAACAGCTGGCCAAAAGGCTTGAAGGGTTAATAGCCTACTGAACAAGCTAAGCAAAGCAAGCATAAAAATATAACACAATTAACATAATAACCATCATACCATAACAAAGAAAGTCATAAAAGACTTTCAGACAAGAGTTAAAGCAAGGTCTAGTAACCTGCAAGATAAACTATTGTTCAAATGGCCATATAGGCCCAACACACCACCAACAGGAACCTTAAGGATTCCTGGAAACCTAATATTGTTTAAAATATTACAGACCATAAAGTGTTTTGCTAAGAAAGCTACGAATAAACATCAGATGGCAGAAGGCTTGGAACCTTCAGCTTTGGACTTCTTGGCTTTCTTAGACTTCTTGGCCTTAGCACCATCATCATCACCAACCGCTGAGGCCTCTAAACCAACATCCTTTGAAGCATCCTGCAGACTCGAGAGAGTATCATCGCTATCTCCGGAATAAGATCACTTCCTTGAAAGGGAGCCCAAAACCTCAGTGCAAACCTTTTCGTTCAGACCTTCAGGTTTCAAATCCTGTAAAATAGATAAAGGCTTACCAAAGCAAGAGGAAACCTGATGAACATAAGGATAGGTTAGCCTTTCCATTTGTTCAACCGAGCTTTTGAACACATCAGGAGCATCGGGGCGAAATAACGGAGACTTTTCCAGAGCATGCCCAGCTTCACGAAGTTTGTAACCAGCAACGAGACCTTGGTGTTTTCCCAAGTTTAGCAACTTTGTATACACATCACCAAGAGCAGAATTAAACTCAGTAGAGTGAAGCAGGTAAGTGACAACCTGTTGAAAGCCCTGCTCAATCAACCACTGGTTATCGCTAGTTGCACGAGATACTGAAGCCTTCAAACTCTCTTTCTCTTCATCAAAGGCTTTCTGGGCAACAGACAAAGCCTCCCTGTCCGCCTTTAGGTTCAACCGATCAGCCTCGAAGCTCTTCTTAAAATCAGTCATTTCAATCTCATGCTGCCTGGACAAGCCTTCAACCTTCTTAGACCAAGCTTCCTCCTTCTCAGCAAAGCTGCTTATCTCCTTTCTCATTGACGCCATCGAAGACTTCATCTTATCTTTCTTTTTGGAAAAGTCTTCATACTCTCGCATCCTTTGGCGAAAACGAGCAACCCCCTGAGGAAGCATAGCTGCAAGGTTGCAAGTACTAAGAATCATCCGGCACAGCATCACATCATCATCCATCTCGGAGATAGTCTTGTGAACCGAAGGAGGAGCAATATGACTTAGGGCCTCTTCACAGACAGCAGCATCTTTAAAGCTATCATCAACCTTTACCGACCAGCTTGGCACATAACCTGCATCAGGATTCAACCCTTCAACGTCCATACTCGAAGAACCTTGAACAGGTGTAGCAGCAACCTTTCTGGCTGAATCCTTTTTGCCACGAACAACTAACTTCCCCTCCCTTTCAGAACCCGCCTCAACACTTTGGTCCTCAGACTCTTCAACATCATCACTCAACTCCACCGGTTCAGTAGAGGTGGATTGAGGAGCAGCTTTCAAACGACGAGTAGACCGCCGAGTCGAAGTCTTGGGGGCAAGAGGCTTAGAGAAACCTTTAACATTCGACACACTAACATACCCACCACCTTCAAACCTTTGCTCGGTACCTTTAACCACAACATTTTCATCAGGGACAACAGGAACATCCCCAAAAACCACGTCCGAAGTGTCATCACTTTTGATGAAATCCAAGGCAGACATAACTGCAAACAACAAACGGACAGAACATGAGACAAAAATTTGAAAGATAAAAGAAAGAAGAAAACAAAAATGCATACCCGTGCCATCTTTCATCAGAACCGGATCCCGGTCAGCTTTTTCCCACAACTTACTAACCCCTAATAAAACCAGCAAATGCTCAGGAAAGGGATGAACCCTCGCAGGGCATTTACGAATAGATTGCAGAAAAGCATCATTTAAATCAGATTCAAGGGGTTCCGGTTCATTGAGAACAGCATCCGGGTGACGCCACACAGTTTTCAACGGAACAATAGTGTCTGAAACCCAGAAAAAACGATTCTTCCAAGTTCCAAGTGTGGTAACCATAGATGAAATAAGGCCAGAATCAACCTTAGATGCTTCAAAAGTAAACCAATCACCATTCTTGGCCAGTCGGAAAAAGTGACGGAATAACAATAAGGAGGGATCATATCCGAGGGCACGGCACAAAACCTCGAAATGTAAAACCCTAGCCATGCCCTTCGGATGAATCTGACCAAAGGAAACCCGGTAATACTCTAACAAATTCAAAACAAACAGAGAAAACGGATAGCGAAGGTTTGAAAATTCAAAGTGACGGCAATAAAGGGCGATGAAACCAGTTGGGCATTTATCAATCGAAGCATCACACGCAGGAGCAGTAGGTGTAAACTCAATCCCAATGCCATATTCCTTACAAAACAACTCTACTTCCTCTTGGGTTAACCGGGAAAAGGATCTTGCTAAATCCTTAAGGGCACCCATTTTTGCAAGAAAATTATGAAAAAGTAAAGCAGAGGATAAACAACACTAACCTTGAAAGAAAAGGGAGAGACTTGCAGAAAATACTTGATGCAAAAATGAAACGGCAGTTAAGGAAAATATAAAACAAGTTAATATAGGGGCAAAAACGTAAATAATAACTTCTGCAAAACCGCCACCCCTATCTACTGCCATACATCAATCAAATCAACTGTCAATCATTTAAAATTCAAATTCAAATATTAACTGCCTTCAGCCTTTCAACCCGTCAAGCAACGAAACCTTGAAACCTTCGAGCAATAAAACACATGCATAAAAGTCAGAAGTCTTTGAGCATACTACCCAAAAACCTCTGACTTGGGGGGCTGATGACGGGGGTAGCCTAAGATTAAATAAAGTGACTAGATATGCAAATGCTTAAATGGTTAAATGGTTCACTGGTTGAAAAGCTGTAAAATGGGAAAAGCGAGGAGTAAACAGTAATCAATCACATCCAGAGCTCGCTTCACCAACCCACGCCCGCAAAAGCAAAGCAGGTCTGCACAATACACGTTATTACCCAGGGGTCAAAAGCCTTCAACCCCAAAAGGGGAAACCCTCCACTGCAAGCAGGATTACTAGTCTTGTACATGCCACTTTGGGAGATGTCTTCCCTTATAAAAAGACATCTCATTTACTCCAAAAAACATCCTGATCAGTTGAGATTCTCTCATCTCTGGTCATTCGTGGAGTACTTGCTCACGTCCAAGTCACTCCTTATCACATCCACCACACACATTCTGTTTGCTCTCACATCTGGATTCGAGTACGTCTCGGAGAAAGAACCTTCAGCAAACAACAATTACAAACTAGTAAACCTCCTTCCACGTCTTGCAAACGTGGGGGGACCCCGCGACCTGCGTTAGGCAAGGTTGAACCCTTCAACCTTTTTGCCTAATCAACTCAGCTACTATCTTTGGTCTCGTGTTTGTTGCATCAACAGTAGGAGAGTATAATAAATTGTTAGTGTTAAATTGCTATATATATATATATATATATATAAATTTAGCATGATATTAAAATTAGCGATATCCAATCGTGATAAGCGATATCTCAAATACCAGTCCATGACCGATATCCGATATTTTACCGCATTAAGTACTTAGCTTGACAAGTATGAAACACGAGTACTGGTTTATTGAGAAAGAGGTTATTAAAAGGACATCCCCTAGACAAAATAAAGTTGAAAATCTTTCAAAGTAACAACTGAAAGTCAGTCAAAAGTGTCATTTGTGTTTTTAACCTCCTAAACCAATTTAGTAGAAAACATATACTATTTCAAAATCATGTTTTAGTACATTAATTATGTGGATCAACCCGACCCAACGGCAGTAGTTTACCACATATTCCCTTTTTTGTATGAATGGGTTATGGGGGTGAGAAAAGGGGGTTTTGAAATGAAATGAAATGTACGTACCTTCTCACATCTGAGGAAGAAAAGACGGTTCTCCTTGGAAAGAATTGTATCAGGGCTCCTGCAACCATTGCAGATAACATACTCATCTGTCAATGGAAGGAAATTTATCTAACATCTATGATATGCATATATCATTCTCAAAACGTAACATGATAAGAAGTAGTAACTTACTGACGTATTGCCTGAGAATCCCTTCAAAGTTTTTGGGTGCAAATCTACCCTTCACTACCAGTCTTTGCTACCCGTCAAGGGATCCACTTGTACACAGTTCAGCAAGCAAGAAGGTCATAACATGCTCTACCTGCCTACAGACAACCAACCCTTAGCATGCAATCTTCTAAATTGCTTTATTCGAAAGTCACCAACATACATACGATTTGCAGAGATCCATAAAATTCACTGTAACACCCTGTGTTTCGGAAGTCAAAGTCAAAGTCAAGATTGAAGTCAAAGGAAGAAAAGATTGCTAATTGCGATCTGTCTTTTCTTGCTCAATTCCTGTTTTGACTTCTTTGACTCGTAAGATTAGTCTATTTTATTTTCGCTTTAGTTGTATTATGTGGAGTATCTATTAATAATCGCATGGTAATCGTTATTTATCGTATGTTTAATCGCTTAATCGCTATCGCAATCGCACTTCCGCAACTCGAATTTCGCATTTTGGTTACTGTTATACGTGTGTGTGTGCTTTATGTGTTACTTGTGCATGTTTAATTTATGTTATGTGTGGTAATCAATCGAACTCAATCGCAATCGAAACGGTATGATAATTGGTGGAGAAGAGATAGTGCAAGATATGAGTAGTTAGGATTAAAAGTAATTTGACTAAGAAACTCTATCGCATCGAAACGCTCGCAATCGAAATCGAAACGGCAAAACTCGTCGCACCGAACACTCGAACCAAGCGACTGATCGATCAGGCGACCAGCCGATCGACCAGCCGTTCGAACGGACTGCCGTCCGATCAGACAGGCTGTTCGATCGAGCTGCCAACCGACCGACCAGCCCCTTTCCACTTGGGGTAACCCTATAAATACCCCTTGTCACTTTTATACTTTCTACTTTTGGCAACTGACGTTCGACCAGCGCTTTAACCTTGCTTTTTCTCCGATTTCTCGCAATTCCGGTAAGATCTCGTCCTAAATCTTGTTCTTCCTTAATCTATACGCACTCCTACACATTTCTATCTTTTGAATCTTAACTTTTAACCATAAAATCATCAAGATTCAAGGTGTTCTAGGATGACGTCATCATGTGTTCTTGAAGAACTTCATGTTTTGACCTCCATCCACCAAGAACAACTTAGATCTAACCGATTTCCACATAAACAAACCTGGATCTTTCATAGATCTAAACATATTCACTATAAAAAGGATTGAAAGATGGATTTTCAACTTTCTTTCAACTCTTTTACACTCAATGCACTCAAAACCGATAGAATCGGAGCTTGTGCCGACTTACTACTCATTCTTGTGGTTGTATTGGTTCAAGATCTGGATTCTATCCAAGAGACTACCGATTTCGGGTTGAACATGGAACACCGTCTCGAACCGTTAACTGACCGGATTGGGTGATTCCTGTCCGATCAGGGGTACAAGTATTGACAAAGTTTCTGTTGCTTAACACGTTATCAAAATGTCTCGATAAAATGACAAACAATCAAATCAACCAAGTGTAAGACGAACAGGTCGACCAAGACGGAGTGCCGTCTGATCAGACTGCTGTCCGAACGAACAGCCAATCCGAACGACTGGCCAATCCGAACGACTAGCCAATCCGAACGACTTGCACCTTGGGTCCCACACTTAACCATTTTTTCCAGCCTTTGAAGTCTGAGTGTTGAACGAATTGTTGTCCGATCAGACTACCATCCGATCGAACTGCCATTCGTATCATGAAACATTTAAACTTCCACACTTAAACAATTTTCAACACGTTCAATACACAAGGGATGTCACCCGATTGAACAACCGTCCGATCGAGTGACAACCTGCTGAGAACTTGTTCTCGCTAAAGTGTCCAACCAATCGGGTTGTCGTCCGATCGAACGTCCGTCCGATCGACCGACCTGAAAGGTAGAGATACTCTTATGTTTTCTAAATGCTACAACAAAAACTTCAAAAGTCAAGCCATCATACACAAACACATCTTTCCCAAAGTAAGACACAATCCACTCGAACAACCATCCGACCGGACGACCGACCGGACGACCGTCCGACCGGACTACCACTCGCATGACTGCTGTCCGATCGGATTGCCATCCGATCGAATTACTGTCCGACTCACTTGTACTTTGTATCGTTTTGCGCATCACTTGTCGTTATGCTATCGAACTGTTCAGGCTAACTCTATAAAGCAGTGTATACATATAATTGCTTGCCACCTACGCTCCGCCATCCATTCCAAGTTGCATCCAGGGGTCACGGACCGACCATAGAACGAAGACTTTTTCAAAAGTTTCTAGCAAAGCAAAAAAATGAGAAACGCTCTAGCGCTGCGCTCCCTTCAATCCATCAATCGCTGTGAGTATACTCGATCCCTTTTTGTTTTACGCACCTTTGGGTGTTACATACGTTACTTATACAAAATCAATATCGAACACACTACGCAATACTATAAAACGCTAACCGCTATCGCATGTATACGTGACCAAATGAATGCTTGTTTGTTATGTTTACACATGGAATGATCTCTACCTGCCTTAGCAATGATAGTACTGTTAGGATCTGGGAATCATCATGATTGTGTTTGTTTGCATAAAACGAATAAGTGCGGCGGAAATAAGTAGCAAACTTTGTAAACATAATCAAAAGAAAGTATAGATTGATAAACAATTGCTATTTCATTGAGTCAAAAGATTTACAATAGAAAGTAAATGATTACAGCAAGCTTACAATCTAAACCCCCCCAGCCTGATACATCAGAGTTGGTTGCACAAGATGAAAGGATGAATTGAGGAGAAGATCTCACTCAAAACGATCAAGTACAACAGTACAGAATACTGTCATATTTATAGGCAAACCAAACTACTGATCTACCTCAGCTGACGTCACCATGATAGCGACATCTAACGACCTAACAAACTATAAATACTGTTCTATACAAACTACTGACATGTAACATCTGATAAGTAATAAAATGTAAAGCTAAGGAAAACTACTGCTTCATGTTCCACTGTTGTAGCCTTAGTACAGATGTTGAGTCTTCAGTGCTTTCTTCAAAGGTGATCAGTCTTTGGGAGGGCAGTGCTTGAGTCTTCAGCAGTACTTAGGAAACAACAGTAGATAGAGCAGTAGTGTTTGTCTTCAGCAGTCTTTAAGGCATTATCAGTGTTTGGTTCATTAGTTGTTGTAGTTTGAGCAGCACTTAAGATTCATCAGCTGTTAGAAAACCACTGTCAAGGGGAGAGCATAGGGTAAATTGCTGCTTATTGATGGTCCACTGATGAGATCCGGTTTTGGCTTTACATTATCTGTTCCTTTGTTAGGGTTCAATCCCAACAATCTCCCCATGGAACAGATAATGCCAAAACCCTTCCTTATTCAGGACCTTTATTACTCATCAAGAGTGCCTTAGCTTGTTCCTTAAATTCAGCTTCAAATTCTTTGGCACTCTGGTCATCTTCATCCCTGCACAGTGAGAGCTCAAGGAGATCCTGCAAATCTTTAACACTAAGGCCTAGTGCTTCTTTCCTTGATATATGCTTCACCTCACCATTGGCTCTGACCAGGGTCAATACATGGGTCTTTTGATCAAACATCCACTTTAGTATTTTAAAGCCTAATGGATTTCTTGGGAGAGATTTATCTTCTAATGAGTTGAGGGATAATGGCCTTGAAAACATCTGCAGACTTTCAGACATTCTTTTGAAAGCTTCTTCAATGACTTTGTCTGCTGCAGCTATATCTTCTACAGTTTCTTGTTCAATAAGTTCTTGTCTTTCAACTCCTGTCTTGTCTTTTGCAGTGTTTGGTGATGCAGGCTTGTTTAACACCCTCACAAAAAGGTTTTGAAGCTTTGATGAGCTATCTTCTTTCAGACCCATTTTCATGATGACGTCTTTGAAGTACTCTGCTTCTTTTTCTTTAACCTCTTCCTCAGTCAGCTGTTTTCCTTCCTTTTGGTCTGACACAAAAGTAGGTTTGTATGCTGATTTTAGCATTGTTTTGAGGCTTTCAATTTGTTGTTCCAGTTTCACCGTCTGTTCTCTCTTCTTCCTTTTCTTCAGCCTCTCATATGCTTCATCAGTTTGCTGCCTAGACCATTTTGATATGGCTTCAGCAGTGTCCACCTTAGCATCCACTAGCTCCTTTTTCTTTCCTTTATATTCAGCAGTGATATCAGCAATAAGCTTTTTGTATTTACTCCAGTTTGGAGCATTTTTCTTCTTTGAAGGATCATTCTTGATTTTTTGGATCCTTTCAGCCTCATGCTTTAAAGCTACTAAAGGCCATTCTTTAAACTGGGATTCTTCAGCAGGGTAGAACTTTTCTTTCATGATGAAGGCTAGAAGTTGTTCTCTCCCATTTATTTTTTTTATCAGCCTTTTCTTTGTCTAGCTCTTGTGCATATTCTTCCATCTGCTTAACCTTTGCAAGGTAGAACTCCAGTCTATTAGCAATGCCTTCTTCGCTTAGCCTTTCTTTTTCACTGTCAACCTTAGCTTTAACCTTAGCTTGCCTAGCCTTTATCTTGAGATAATCAGTTATATCTTCTGGAGCTATATAGCCTATTAGTGAGGAGAATTTTCGTTTTGATGGATCTGTTTCTGTATAAAACTGCCTCATTTCATTTTTAATAGCTTCAAGCTCCAGTGGATACTTTTCAGCATTCGGATCATGTATCCCTTCATCGGCAGTGATTGGCTTTCTTTTTCTGCTAAAGAGCTTTGGTTGAGATATAGGAAAGGATAGAGCAGTGGTGGATGGTTGACTAACAACTGTTGCAACAACTGGTGTCTCAACTGTTGTTGTCATTACAACTACTGATGTGTCAGCAGATGTCTTCTGCTTTTGAGCAGGGGATGGAGGTTGTGAGATAATATTTGATGGTGGTGATGGTGGTGGAGACTCTTCATCAGGAATGAAAACCCTTCTCCTTTTTAATGGAGGGGAGGCTGATGATGTTTTGGGTGGATCAGTGGTTTGAGATTGTGATTGACTGACAGTGGTTGAAACAACTGGTGTTACAATCACTGTTGTCATTACAACAGATGTTGTAACATCTGCTGTCTTCTGCTTTATGGCAGGAGGCAATGAAGGTTTGGCTGTTTGTGATGGTAGTGGTGGTTTTTGTGTTGTAGACACAGGTGATGGTGGTGGAACAGTAGTTGTGATGATTTGTGTTGAGGTGGTGTGTGTGTTGATGAGAGGGCAGCTGTTTGGCTACTGACAGCAGTTTTTGTAACTACTGTTGTATCAGCTGATGAAGTTTTGGGTTTTTCTAGTTCAATGTATATCCCATCTTCTATACCTTTCTTTTTCAGCTTGGTTTTCTCCCCCTTTTTGGCATTATCTGCCAGGGGTGTATCCATGAAGAAAATGGTAGATGGACCTTTCTCACTCTGAGCAGTTTTTTGTATGCTAGCTTTTATAGCCTTGATGTCTGCTTGAGTGTCTTTGAACCGAGATTCCACCATGTTGGTCAACATTTGTACTTGATTAGCATGCTTTTTAGCAGCCATTTGTTGCTGTTGTTCAAGCATGGGCTGGAAGATATTCCAAAGCTCATTTGCAGCAAATGCTTGTGGAGCAGGTGCTTGAGCAGGAGGAACAGTTGATTGGGCTTTTTGAGCTTCTAACAGCTGCTGCACCATATCTTTTATTTCGGCAACAGAAGATTCTAGATTTTCAACTCTGGCCGTCAATTCATTGTATTTTGAATCATCACCAGAATTAACAGTATCATCTGAATCCCCACCAGCAGTGGTTGTATCAATGTGTGACTTAGGAGCTGTAGCCCAAAAGTCATCCATTGATGCCCCTTTTTCTTGGTACTGGGGACTTCTTTCTTCAGCACTCGATAATCCTTTGATGTTACCAGCAGTTAAAGATAACTCAATGGTGGTTACCGATGTTGCCATGGAAGAAATTGCCTTCAAGGGAGTCTTAGTTATGTAACAACTGTCCAACTAAAGATCTGTTGATCCATCAGTTGTAGTTGCTGCTCCACTTGAACTACCACCGAGAGTTACTTGTAACTCAGGGGGTGTAACCTCCTCAGCTGTTGCTGGGTTAGCAGAGGCATGAGCATCAGACCCAGTCACTTGTGGAGGTATGCTCTCAGTAGTAGGTGACAGAGAGGAACTGGTTTGTGTCTGTGCCATATCAACTGCATGCAACAGGGGTATTATTGATTGTGGTAGTATGATTGGTGAGGGTATGGGTGTAGAAAGAGACATGTCCTTGGGATCAAGACTGTGGAAGATGGATCCGAGTGGATACAGAGCTTCATAATTTGGTGTCCCTGTGCTTACAACCTGATCCTTTTGTGAGAATGCAGGAGGAGTTTTAGGCTGGGGTTGAGATCTTTCTTCCATCTGCTGTGAGGAAGTAGCAGCAGTGGTTTCTTGTGACTTTTGTGTTGTCACTGGCATTGACTCTGGGATCTCATCTTCCAGAGTTGCCTTTGGTGTGGGTTTGGTGGGTTTTCTGGAAGTTTTTCTTTTGGTCTTTTTGGTGGCAGGTGTTGGTTTCAAAGCAGTGGGTGTGCTACTTTGATCACCTGGAGCAGTGGGCTCAGCAGTGGTTGCTTGAGGATCAGTAGCAGTTTCTAAAACCTGCTTAGCCTCCTTTGTTTTTAATTTTATTGGTGCCATCATTCTCGAAAATGTTTCAATTGTTAAACAGTTTATTTTGAATGAGACACCTTGTTTGGGCAATTCTGCATCTTTCTTAACAAATTTTTGTTCAAAATAATAGCTTAGAAATCTTGGAAAGAGCAGAAATGCTTTATTATCAACGTTCTTTACCAAATCATCAAATATTTCCTGGGAGTAGTTATAGTTTTTATCATTTAAAATTTCATACCCCAGGCTTTGGATTTTCGTTGGTATCTCATTAAAAGACGTTGTTTTATTAGAAACACACATGAGCAGTGTGTGGAATAAAAATCTGGGTGCAGAAGGGAAGTAACCCTTTTGTAGGGTATCCCTATTTGGTTGTTCTGCATAGTCCCTGTTCATGAAATCCTTTACCAACTCGTCTTTTGTAAATAAGGTTTCTCCATTTAAATCATCGAGTTTAAAGGTTTCAGAGATGGATTTTGGTGAGATGTTTACCTTCTTACCCTGTATCGAGGAGTTGATGGCGGCGATGATATCTCCTTGTTTTTCAAGGGTGGCATTTTTCCAGAACTCTCTCTGGGTATCAAGGTAAATAGGAGCGTCTGCTGTTATCAAAGTTTTGTACTTTGATGCAAAAAGGATGTCAAGGATGGAGTCGAAAGTGTGGTTATCGGTAGGTTTTGTGAGTATACCTACATAGTTGTGTGGAGCTTTGTAGCGAATCTCCGGTGTTTCAGCGGCCATTTGAGTGGCATCTGCTGTTGTGGAGGAAGATGATGGTTTTGATTTTGATTTCGATTTTGGTTTCGTCATTTTGGATGAAGAAGATCGAAGAAGTTTTTGGAGTTATGAGAGGGAAACTGCTATGAGAAGAGAACTTTTGGAATTCAATTCGACAGTAAAACCCTGTTTGGATTTAATCAGGGCTTTATTTAGGGAAAAAGTGATTGCTGATGTGGCAGCGGTTATTTTGATCTGAAGGCTAAAAACTGACCACGTGTCAAACATCTGATGGAATGGTAAATAATGGAGAACAGTTGTTTTGACAACTACTGTTGGATCAAGTATCAGTAGTTACAACGGTAATAAAATGAAACAGTGGATGTAACAGTGGATGGAACAAAGATTTTAAACATCAGTGTTTTGGAGAACAGAGGTTGACACTTTAGCAGTGGACAGACTTTAGTGAGCAGATGTTAAGGCACAACAACACTCTAGAAACAACAGTGGTAGAAGATAAAAATTGGTACAACAACTGATAGTGCAGCAGTATTTCAACTTTTGACAAACAATGTTAGCATCTGCTTGTTCAGATGTAGAACTTGATTTTGCTTTGTGAAGGCACAGTATCTTATCTAACATCTGTTGAGCATTTGAGATGCTATTCTTAACAAAATACATTTTAGATGTAAATTATCAAGATTAAATTGTCAGCAGTTATCTATATGGAATTTTGTTCAAGGATTTGCCAAATGTCTATTATTTTAGACAATGGTTTAACATCCCAGATGATGAAAACATTTGTACTAGAGCTGCTCATTTTGTGTCTAATCACTGGAACTAGAACATGAGTATCTCAGTAGTCTAAGTCAATTTGAAATCAATTTTTGATCTGTGAAAACCAAACTTGAGCTTAACATGACCTTGATATGTGTGTCATTTCCTTTTGATCAGTTTAGGGATAGTAATTACACACAAAAAATAAGGTAATTACATCCAGACCACAGTTGAACTTTTACTGTAAAAAAATGAGTAAAAGATCATAATATATTTTCCAAAAAAAAAAAACATCTGGTTTTTTATTTTAGAGGAAAACACCTTAACAAAAATCAAAGGAAGTTTTGAACATAATCAGAAGAATCCAACAATTTTTCAGTAAATTCATGATCATATTATTCTCAAGTTATTTTGACCATTGTTTGGGTCAATTTCTTGTCAATTGATTGTAAATTCCTTTTAAGCACCATCACTGAAGATGCTAGTGTTACCTGAGCAATTTCTGTATTGATGAATGCACACAGTTGCACAATGACCACTGATGATCTTATTTGTACCTCAAGAGTGTCTTATGCTTATACTCTTTTGCTTTTGATTTCAAAAGTTTTTGAGATAGCTACACTTTGAGATTTGTTCCTTTTTCCTTTTCCCTTTTTACCTTTTTTGTTCATATGTTCAGAAATACTCACTAGGAGATTATACTTTGAACATACTTTGTCCATAATCATTTTGAAGCAATGTTTTGAGAGATCTGATCGTATTTGATCATGTTTTATTACAGTACTCACATTCACCTATGATTAGGACAGTTTTGATACCTTATTTTCTCAATGTGTTTTGGACAAAGTTGATTTGGTCCTTTTGAAGGTACCCAACTTGCCTTTGAGCACATGAGAGATTTTGCCTAAAGTTTTATTTCCCTCCTTTCTATGTCAGCAGTATTCTAGTGTTTTTGGATGAACACAAGTTCTGCTGAACTAAGGTACATACTTTAGTGTTTATTGAAAACATCACAAATATCAAAACAACAATTGAAATCAATTTTGAAAACATCGAACGATCCCATAATTTATCAGATACTTTACGGATCTGAAAACTATGAGTGACATATGCATGAAAACACTTGTTGTGTGAGATTTGTGTGTCATATGACATCTTGGTTGATTTACAGAGTTTTTGAATAACCATTTTGACCATGATTCACTCGGTACTCTGTTTTTCAACTGAATACAACCAATCATTTAGTATCAATAACTTTTGAGCTGAACTGTTATGTCAAATTGATTGTTAGATCGAATTTGACTGTCCAAGCTCTGATACCAATTGTTAGGATCTGGGAATCATCATGATTGTGTTTGTTTGCGTAAAACGAATAAGTGCAGCGGAAATAAGTAGCAAACTTTGTAAACATAATCAAAAGAAAGTATAGATTGATAAACAATTGCTATTTCATTGATTCAAAAGATTTACAATAGAAAGCAAATGATTACAGCAAGCTTACAATCTAAACTCCCCCCAGCCTGATACATCAGAGTTGGTTGCACAAGACGAAAGGATGAATTGAGGAGAAGATCTCACTCAAAACGATCAAGTATAACAGTACAAAATACTGTCATATTTATAGGCAAACCAAACTACTGATCTACCTCAGCTGACATCACCATGATAGTAACATCTAACGACCTAACAAACTATAAATACTGTTCTATACAAACTACTGACATGTAACATCTGATAAGTAATAAAATGTAAAGCTAAGGAAAACTACTGCTTCACGTTCCACTGTTGTAGCCTTAGTACAGATGTTGAGTCTTCAGTGCTTTCTTCAAAGGTGATCAGTCTTTGGGAGGGCAGTGCTTGAGTCTTCAGCAGTACTTAGGAAACAGCAGTAGATAGAGCAGCAGTGTTTGTCTTCAGCAGTCTTTAAGGTATTATCAGTGTTTGGTTCATCAGTTGTTGTAGTTTGAGCAGCACTTAAGATTCATCAGCTGTTAGAAAACCACTGTCATGGGGAGAGCATTGGGTAAACTGCTGCTTATTGATGGTCCACTGATGAGATCCGGTTTTGGCTTTACATTATCTGTTCCTCTGTTAGGGTTCAATCCCAACAAGTACTATTAGTTTGGACTTAGCACCCGTTCACTTGGGGGTTGTTAAGGACAATTACCTACATGGCTCACAGTGGTGAGTATGTATTGCGAACTGCCTTGGGCAGTCAACCCGCAGTCATTGGTATCGATAGGTTCATGTCGATAACTAACATGCCTCATTTCACTCTGTGTACGTGCTGGTTATGCGTAACGCTTTCGAACTCTATATGCTATTATCAAACTTGTATGCTCACCTTTACACTATGTGTATTGACTTTTACTTTAACGTATGTGACAGGTGCTTAAGTTGCTAGGATGCTTATTTACGCGGTGATGAAATAGAGGCTAGGGAAGGTCTAGAAACCAATAAACAATTGTCTGTAATGAAAATTTGAGTTGTCAGAACAGAATAACTTTGACTAGATCTTTCTGTAATAATTGTATTATCATCTATGACATGGTATGGCACATGTTACTTTAATTATTTGGTAAATATATAGTTGTTATGGAAACTTCTGGACAGTCTGTTTCGCTCAGTGCCGCGCCCCGATGTTTCCGCCATCGATTGGGGTGTGACAGATTGGTATCAGAGCCATAACTATAGGGAATTAGGCAAGACTCGACCTAGTCCGGTCGATGTCTTAGAGACCTAGTCTATGGTTAGGACCCAATGAGACCGACTCGTGCATGTCCAGTAGGGATTATGTATGAGCTTACTGCTATTTCACGCTATTCTCGCCTACGCTACACTATCACTGCACTCAAAATTTCAATTGTGAATAAGCGATTAAGTCGAGATTAGGTGTGAAAACCGCAAACTCTGGATTAAATTACTTGTTTGATCTGTATTTATCTATAAAACACGAGAATTCGCGTTGAACCAGGAGTGAAATCCATACTTTAGCGCAAATTTTCGTCTCTAATTTATTAAAATAGGAAAGAAGTTGTTAAGCCATGGGTGAAACCCTAACCTTGACGACTTGTTCCAACCTTTACTTGGTTTTCCAAAACTCTCACCAAAGTCTCGACGGACTCCAACGACCTTGTAGGGTCGTTCGACTGATCCGAATGAGTCGTTCAGAGAGGTTCTGATCTATTTCAGGTGCGGAAAACAAGAAATAGACTTAGAAACAACTAATACTTCAATTTAACTGCTGATTATATTGATCTGACAACGAATACAATCAGTCTTCACACCGGCAGTACTTCGGTATGGAAAACAAGGAACAGATGCATGATTTCGCTCCTGAGTGACTATATATAGAGCCCTGATTTCGCCCGAAATGACATAAGGACAACTGGAGCGGAATTAGCTCTTGAGATTCCATGCGGAATCACCTACATATGTAGGTTGGAGCGAAATCAGCCTATTAAACACCCTAAAGATGCTGTTTTCTCGTAAAACGTGTCCTGATCTATACAATATAGTCTAAGACTCGATACAAGACGAATTTGACATATGTATGCACCAACAGACTCCCCCTCAGATGTTGACGAGTTGTACGTTTCGAGTCTGATTGTGTCTTCGCATCTTCAATCTTGATCGGTCTCTGGGCTTCACTTTCTCTAACATCATCAACAGACTCCCCTTAACATTGTGCTGGCATTCCTTTAGTTCTTCAGCATCATCTGCTTCAGGATCGTTGTCTGGCTTTCACACTTTGTCCATGATCGTTGCCTGGTTCAAGCTTCATCCACAGAATCGAAACCTTGATCAAGCTCTATCCACAGAATCCTCAGGTATCGGAACCTGGCTCTTTAACATATAAGCTTCTCAGGATCGATCAACTTGACTCAGACTAGCACACAGCTTTGATTCAAGATCGTCATCTGGCTCTCTTCCATCTTAGGATCTTCCATCTTAGAATCTTTAAACCCAGCTCATACTGAAACCTGCATAAACTCTACCTCACAGTAAATTTCAAACATTTCAAATGAAGAGGCATGCTTAAACTCAAACTCTCTCTCAAATCAATACCCACATGATGAACCACTTGTAAAGTTAGGATTTAAACATTTTGGTTTCCAAACATAGACTCTCCCTCACCACATGGTCATAATGTTTAGCACTTGGAATATTGAAAATCAGCTTTCTAATATCAGTCGTCGAAAATCTTTTTGTATTTTTTTTTTCAAAATATATGCTAAAACACACATAAAATCTTTTTGGATTTTGAAATAAGAAAAATAAAATGCAGTAAAGTAATATTTGTAATATTTACAGACAATAATTTTGTGAGTTTGTGTAAGAGGATCATATCAGTTTTTGAGACAAGTCACAAACACCGTTAAGCTTCATTTCATTTTAAGTTTGAAACAATTCACTTAGATTGTCAGTATATTTGTCCACTTAAATTTTCACAAAAATTTCAACTGATCCGAGATACGATATTTAATGTTTTAAGAACTTAAACTTATTCGCGTGTCCCACTACTTGAATATACTCCCGTATCCAGATCCCGATATTCAGTCTTACAGGTGAGTATAGCTAGATGATATCTGTAAGAGGTTAAATTGCGAGGGCTGTGAGTGTCACACCCCGACCACGTGGAACAACAAAACGTGGAGGAAACGTCGGGGAGTGTTGTAACAGAATCATTGTCTCATAACACATGGAAATTGAAAAATTGTTTTATTGAATAAAAGAGTTACACCAATCAAAGAAAGATAACATAAATAACTAGTCTTGCATCTTTTATTGTCACTAAGGCCCAAGTCCGCCTAAGTGTATCTTGATAAATCGTATGCATTATATCCTGAAACACATGTGAAAATAGGTACGTCAGCATAAAATGCCTGTGAGATACATAGGTTTTGTGAAAATAAGATTCATGACTTATGTTTAAGAAAATGTTTAGTCATGAACCTTGTAATTTGCTTTGTCTTGTAAATCATTTGAAAAGTGATAAATAAACCAAATGATATATATGTATAAAAGAGTAGTACATGGTTAAGTAAATAATCAAGTAAAATGAGTTTGTATTAGATAAGCTGTTTGTAAAACAATGTATTGTGAAAAGTATGTTATTTGTATAAAATGTTATATGTCTAAATTGAAATGATTCAAATAACGCTACGATATGTAATACCATACAAGCCCTTATATATAGGAAATATCAGCGGCGTATCCACCATGCTTGTATCATATTACACACGCCTCGTTACTTAAATCACTTACTCAAACCAAACCATCAAAGTAGAATGTTTATGTAAAATCAAATGTCAAAATGTTTGTGTGAAAACCATGTCAAATGTCTATGTCTAATGTAAATCATGAATTATGTATATCAATGTCAAAATGTTTATGTCTAATGCAAATCATGTAATTGTGTATCCAAAATATCATGTATGGTAAGTGAAATATATCAACTAAACAATATGTAAAATGCACAAAAACAAGGTATTGAAGTAAAACATGGTTTAAATCAAAGTTATGTTTTGCGGAACAAATGCATGCTATACTGATATAAACATCTATGCGGTATTGTGAAAATGCATACATCCAAGCCTTGTGACTGTGGCGATAAACCCCTAAACGAATTTAAAGGTCTATCTTGTTGTTATGTTTATCGAATTCGGTCATTCCTTCCACCCAAACAAACCTAGGGTTCAGGAACGGGAGTTGTCAAGTCCTATGGTACCACTACCTACTAACGAATGGCGTGATCAATGTTAATGAATGTATTTTTGTCCCATTTAAACAAACCAAATGTCATACCAAAAATGTAAGCATGTGAAAACAATGCACTAAGTATGTAATCAAATGAACATACATAGCGCGAAATGTAATGTAAAACAATGTACTAAGTATGCACACAATGGACATACATAGCATGAAATGTAATGTAAAACGATGTACTAAGTATGCACACAATGGACATACATAGCATAAAATGTAATGAAATCATGTACGATAATGTACTAATGAACATAATAAGCATATGATATGAAAACATGAAAGGCATGAAAGTAACAAGTAGGCACATGTGTTTCACCCCAAAATAGTTTGAAAACAGTAAAAGAGGGGTCTATGTACTCACTTGAGATTGCTTAGTAGTCCTTCAGTAACAACCAAACAGTGCTAGAGATCACGGATATCAAATGGCACCTAATATAGGTAACTATGTTAATATACCGGACCTAAATCGGAGGATTGGATAGAATGAGGGTTTGTAAACCAAACGAGTATGGGAACTCATGTAATATGGTTTAACAAAGCCCACATACTAAAATGAAACCTAACCTAAGTGCTTACGACCCTTTACGACCCGTTTAGGTAGCTTATGCTACTTTAACGTGTCGTTCGCGTAAAACGTGTTCGGAACGCCAAACTAGTCCTATGATAAGTAAAATATGCCTTAACATGTCTAATATTGTTACCAAATCAGTTTAGATGTCAAAAGTTATGTTACATATGCTTAATATGAATTTTTGTCATAAAAAGGGCATTTTGGTAATTTACCTAAGGCATATAAACTACCTATCATACAACTACTTAAACGATGTGACCATAAGGTATAACCTCGGAAGGTTATTCCCTATACAACTATGGTCACCTAATGTGTTTGGTCGGATCCTAATGATCGACCAAACGGGTCGGGTTCGAAAGTTTAAGCGATTGTTTAGATCTCTTATCTTACGATCCTATATAAGCACTAAACTAAAAGTGACGAGCTAAGCATGTTAAAACATGCTTAACTAAGTTTAGAAAACAGGTTTGGTATAAAAAAAACGGTTTTGACACCCAATAGTAGTTTGGTTACAAAATACGCAAGAATACGTATTTTGGCCGAAACTACGGCTCGTTACTGAGCCTAGATAACGTGGTAATCAGTAGGTATAGTCACTAGGGACTATAACTATCGTGATCACGCTCACATTATGAAGTTCGAACGAACTTCGCGTTGACCATAAACTGGTCAATGCAGAAAGTCAAACATAGTTTGACTTTCGGACATGAAAAGCGATAAAAGAACGAAGGAACACTTACAACGGGTCCCCACAAGCTAATCTCGATCCAAATAGCTCAGGTATGAAGCAAGGGCATCAACTTAGAGCTCTTTAGATCAGATTTTGTGAGGAAGAATGAAATGGATGGTGGGTATTTATAGGAAATGGACCACCGTTAGGATCGTTTCTTGAATATCGTGCTTTAATCTTGTCCATACACTTGTTGAAATCTTATGGTAACATCAAAATGGCCCCTCATGAGCATGAAAGGGCAAGTGGAAATTGGCCCCTCATTATCCTGAAGAGGCAAGTGCAAATTGGCCCCTCATTATCCTGAAGAGGCAAGTGCAAATTGGCCCCTCATTATCCTGAAGAGGCAAGTGCAAATTGGCCCCTCATTATCATGAAGAGGCAACAACTGTTTAAACTGATCTGCTGTTCTGGGGACCCCTTACGGACCGTAAGGGTCATGGCTTACGGTCCGTAAACCATTAACTTTGGCAGAATTAAAGTTTCAGTCCCTGCACCTTGTTTCGTTGCGTAACGGCACTTCTAACACCCGTCAAACCCAATTTCAAGCTCCAAAATGATGTTAAGACATAGGAAACATGAAATATGCTTGAAAACATCTCGGATGTCGGTTCGTTTGGTCGTACGATCGCGATGTTCGGTTAATTACGACTGAATGCGCATAAGCGCGAAAAACGATCCAAATGGCGTGACGAATGGATTTTTCTTATGCTAAACACTAAAATAAAATATTTTAGTGCTTACATAAATTTTTGGATGTTCGGATGTATTCAGAACGTAAGTTATGTGCGAAAGTCCAGACTTGTGCACTTTTTGACGCTTTTAGTCCCTGAATGACCCAAAAGTTTATTTTAGCACACCGAACCCCTCAAAGCCTATTTCTAAGCAATGTAAAGGATATTTATGGTATGTTTAATTTATGGTCATGTTCCGGAATGTCTGTTACACTTCAAATTGGCATACTTTCGCAGTTTGTCAAATTTAGTCCCTGTAGGCGAATTAACTTGTTTTTGAAATACCAAAGCCTTCAAAACTTATTTCTAAGTTATGTAAAGGTTATTTAAGGTATGAAGCCTTTTTCACTATTCCGGAGTGTCCGTTGCATTAAACTGGTTATATTTACGCATCAGTGCGCGTATAACCTTTCAGAAAGCGATTTAGAGCCCGAAATCGAACAAGAACTGATATGTGCAAATGATACACATATTTGTACAAATCCCAAGTATGAAATACAATATTTCATTCGTTTGGTATTTGTTTGATGGTCGCAGTGACCCAGGTGTCACAGTCTCCCCTACTTTAGTAAATTTCGTCCCGAAATTTATTCAGAGGAAACTTGTGAGAGCTTGAAACATGAAGTTGAAAAGATCAAGCAACACTGGTTAGCGTCCTGAACTTCTAGTAACTTTACAATAACATCATTCTTGTAATGTGAGAGGGACACTTATATACAAGTATATAAAGCGTCATTGGTGCGTCCACCGTACCTCTATTACATTGTTCACATTTCGTTATGGTTGTCACTATCGGTTCTTACACATAATAAGTCTTACTGTGGTTTTCGTGCACTGAACTTCGTAATTATGTATGCATCCATAATTACGAAATTCCTTGCATGGTCACGTAGTGCATCTTAAAATGTGTAGGGGAAGAAAACAATGAACGAGCCTGTGATGATTATGACTAGACCACCATAGGGTCCCTTTTTATTAAATCAATAAATGATTTTAATAGACAACCAAGGAGTCTTTTCAGCTTATACCATCACATGTCATTCTTAACCAGATTTTTGAATCAATTTTTTTGACTAGACCACTAAAAGGGTCTCTTATGAATCGTGGAGTGGTACTATACAATCCAAGGGTCTTAACTATCATGTAGAAGCCCAATAAGGATTTAAGGTAGTACCTTTTTGAATATCCTTCTACGAATCCCTCATATGAAGATACGAAAGGTTCTACGAGGATTTGGATAACGAATATCCAGAGTATACAAAAACACAAAAAATGCATAAAAGACAACACAAAATGCATAAACACATAGTCACATAACCACAAAGTTGTTTAACTTGATTTGTTATCATTTTGTTAATTTGTTCTGCTAACTGTGCACATGTATTCAAAGCACACCAGGTATCCAATCAGTGGATTTTGATTGGTGCTTTAAATATTTCTAAGAATCTAACTATAAAGATAGAACGATCTTAAAGAGAAAATTCGATTTCGATTCTAAGGAACCGAAATGTTCGAATTAAGGTACACAAGGAATCCAATTAAGGACTCTGATTTGTATGATAATCATCCACAAGGGTCTAATTGTGGAGATAAAAAGATCCCATATGGATTTTAGAAGTTGAAGATGTTTCGAAACCTTGCACTGGACGTGTTTAAGTCAAAACATGAAGTAAAATGCTTATGAGGTTGAGATGCTCAATATGCCAAGGCAACATATGAAGCGGAATTTGAAAGTTAAGTCAATGTATGAGGATAAATATTTTGAAAACTATGCATGGGGTTCTTAAAAAAATGTGCTCAATGTTTTTGAAACCTTATGCATAATACTTTTGAAATCATAAAGTAGGTGTACTAGGTAAGTATATTTATAAAAATGTTTTAAAATCATGTGAGATGAATTTTGAAATTATGTATAAGGTTTTTGAAAACATGAATGATGCTTTTGAAATCATGCACTTGACATATTACTTAAAATTGTTTTCAAACTATATGAAATATTTTGAAATCATGAGGGTTGTTTTTGAAAACATAGACAAAGCTTTGTGCATTTGTCATGTTAAGTAAATACACTATATTAAAAATGTTTTCGAACTATATATAGAATGTTTTGAAATCATGTAGGTTGTTTTGAAAACTTATGTTATGCATGTTGAAGAAATCAGAACGTAATGGGTATGAGATTTGAAAATATCCTTGGTTATCTAACCAAAGATTCAAAGGCATAGAAGCACGATTACTCATAATGTCACTTTATTTCCTGTACTTTGTTTCTTAGAATAAAACGAGTACTTAGAATTTACCAAGGAAATCATGAGTAAACGCAAAATGGGAAGAAATTCACAAAACTAGTTTGCAAGGAACATAGTTCCTTAATGTAGGCATCATAGGGGAATGCCATACATACATGTAACTATACTTGTATATCAGAATTGCGAACAATAACTTTTATTTATGAACGGGACAGATTGTTTCACATTACAAGTAAATAGAAGAAACAAAAACATAAGACAACAGCATCTTCTAAACAGCCAACTGCTCATCCGTGGGTTGGATTTGCCTTAGCAAGCTTCGGGCATTTATTCACGAAATGACCCATCTTGCCACAGTTGTAGCACGATCCAGGCGGGAAGCGAGCTTGAGCAGGATTCGCTTGTGGTTGGGTAGCAGCAATGTTTATAGCAGCTTTGTTTTGGATAGCAAAGCGGCATATGTTAATCAGATGTCCCCACCGTCCACAGTAGGTACATTTGAAGCAGGGTAAGAGGTTTGAATGATGACGGTTGCATCGTTTGCACAAAGGAGCAGTTCCTTTGTATGGCTTCCTAGCAGGGGGTTGAGCTGGTTGGTAGGGGATGGTTTGACCATTGTGAGCGACCACGGCGGAGTTCTGAAAAGCCTTTCGCTTCTTTGACCACTTAGGGGATCCAGTTTGTTCATCCATGGTCTTTGATTCCTTGATTGGTTTCTTGGCTGGTGGTGCAGGCTTGACTTCTGCTTCCTTTGGTGGCCCTTGAGTGGCTTCATTGTTGAGACGAGACATGGCAATGCCTAATTCAACAGTCTTTAGAATTACTTCGCCTATCCGCTGGGCAAATTTGGCAGTCTGCTCGGATATCTGCGCATCGTTCCGATGAAGAGACATTCTGGAGGAAATGATGGATATAGGAGGAAACAAATGAAATGTTATCGGTAAATAAAACAAAATGACAACGCATAGAAATTGCGATCATTTGTTTGTTACCTAAGGCAAACAAATGAGACAGTGACTAATCAAAGTAAGCGGGTCATATTAATGTATCGTGAAGACATGCTTTAGCCTATAAGTGGACACTCACCCCAAGAGTTCCCAGGTAAGAATGACTGGTCCGATTATGTGGATTTGTACGAACACTCTAGCCTTAGACAGAAAACTCAGAGTACAAGCATCCACTCTTCCAGATTGCACGTGTTCACACTATAAGACCCAAACTTTGACGAGGTTTTGAAAATTCAAAGGGGTTCAAAACCATATAACAGAGGGTTCAAAACCTAGTAATCAATCATCCTAGAACAGATGATTAGTTTTCAAAGCGGTTTTGAAATTTACGTTCTTGTTGCGGTTGTCACTTAAGGATAGGTGACGGTGTTGTTTATGTCTAAACGCAAGTAAACTCGCGTTAGGGTCCTAGGAAGGTTATAGACTAGGTCAAAGCATTACTAATAACCTAATTCCCTATAACCATGAGATCTGATACCAACTTTTCTGTCACACCCCGACCACGTGGAACAACAAAATGTGGCGGAAACGTCGGGGAGTGTTGTAACAGAATCATTGTTTCATAACACATGGAGATTGAAATATTGTTTTATTGAATAAAAGAGTTACAATGTCTTGACAATGAAAGAAATATAACATAAATAACTAGTCTTGCATCTTTTATTGTCAGTAAGGCCCTAGTCCGCCTAAGTGTATCTTGATAAATCCTATGCATCATATACTGAAACACATGTGAAAATAGGTACGTCAGCATAAAAATGCCTATGAGATACATAGGTTTTGTGAAAATAAGATTCATGACTTATGTTTAAGAAAATGTTTAGTCATGAACCTTGTAATTTGCTTTGTCTGTAAATCATTTGAAAAGTGATAAATAAACCAAATGATATATATGTATAAAAGAGTAATACATGGTTAAGTAAATAACCAAGTAAAATGAGTTTGTATTAGATAAGTTGTTTGTAAAACAATGTATTGTGAAAAGTATGTTATTTGTATAAAATGTTATATGTCTAAATTGAAATGATTCAAATAACGCTACGATATGTAATACCATACAAGCACTTGTTGGTGCACTACATCTGCTGATTCCGTCTTGTATCGAGTCATTGTCTTAGATTGTTAGGTCTGGGCGCGTAATAAGAGAATTAGTGAGATTGTATAGTTTTAGGCTTGCTGGATTGCTTATTTGGTTAGTAATGGGCTGAACCACTCGAACGGTAAATAGGCTGGTCCGCTCGAGCGGCAAACTAGCTGGACCGCTCGAGCGTCAATCACTCTGGACCGCTTATACGGACATGCCGTATGAGTGGACCAGAAATCCTATAAATACCCTATGAGAGGTCCCTAAATGTAACGAAGTGGTAGAAATCGTGCCGAAGCTCTGCCGGTGCGAGATTTGAGCTGTAAACGTTTGAAATCAATAAACAAGGAGTTAAAAGTGATTTGCCTGCTGTTTCTACCTTAGTTTCTTGTTATTCTGCACCTGAAACCAAGGAGAAAGCCTCTGAACGACTCGTTCGGGTCAACACTCGATCCTACAATTGGTATCAGAGCTCAGGAGGAGGTTCTCTGCAGAAATCAGCTGGATTTAGTCACTTTTTCTTCTTCTACACCTTCTTTCTCACGTCAGACCAAGATTTCACGGTCCATTTTGGCTGATTTTTGAGTATGTTGTGCGAAATGTGTTGATTAAAAATCCTACCAAGTTTCGGCTCGAAATTCCAAGCCGTTTGAGAGATATCAAGGTTTTTTCGGTTCAAAATCGCGAAGTTTTCAGGCCTGGATCGCTCCAAATTACCCCTGGACCGCTTATTGGACCATCCTGGATCGCTCATAAGTTGGATCGCTCGAACAATTGGCTGGATCGCTCGAGTGACATCTTTGGACCGCTCGAGTGACATCTTTGGACCGCTCGAGTGACATTTGTGAATCGCTCGACTGACATTTGTGGACCGCTCGAGTGACATCTTTAGACCGCTCGAGTGACATCTGTGGATCGCTCAACTGGACTCGCTCGAACGACTGATTTAGGATCGCTCGTCTGGTCCGCTCGAAACTGTTTGGTCCGCTCGAACGACTGATTTAGGACCGCTCGTCCGAACAGTCTGGTCCGCTCGAAACAAACAGTCTGGTCCGCTCAATTGAAATAGCTGGCCCGCTCGAATTTACTTGTTGGTCCATTTTTGCCAATTCCATTGGATCACTTTTAAGTCCAATTTCAGTTCTTTCGATTAATCGTCAGGGTTTGCTCGGTTTGAGTTATCTGATCCGATTTTTGATTTCGGATTTACGTACAGACCGATTTTTCCGGACATCACAGTTCCACTTATCTCTCACAGTGTTTGAAAAACGTGTTATCGAATCATGGGTTTTAATATCTTTAACATGACTCAAGAAATAGTTGATAAAAGAAGAGTATTAACGAAAGAGTTTGATTCATTTTCAGGTTTTCCAGGAGAAAGCACAAGATGTGTCATTGAGAGATACAAACATCTTGTTAGTTCAATGTCCGAAGTTGGTTTAACCAAAGCACCAGAAGAGTGGGTTGAAAAATTTATCAGTGCTTTACCAAAAGAAGAATGGAAAGATTATGTCTTGAAGTTGAAAAGTTATAGAGAATTTTCTCAACTGACAATTTCTCCACTCATTGGTAAGATTGAAGAACAAATGGTGATCAAAGATGAGAAAAAGAAAAAGGAAGCTGTAAAAGTCAAAGAATCTGTAAAGAATGAATTGTCAAGGTCTGCATCAGTATGCTCAAATTGTCACAACTTCAAGACAGTCAATACCAAACTTGTGAAGGATGCAGAAAGTTTAGCATTAGAGATCAAGAAGTTGAACAATAAGAAGAAAGCTGATGAAAAACAGATTCTAGACTTACAGGGTATTTGTGAGAAGTTGAAAGTCGAAAATGGCAAACTGTTGGGTAGTGTGAACAGTTTGACATTAGAGACCAAAGGTTTGAAAGAAAATGAAAAGGTTTTTGAAAGCAAACAGAAATCATCTGAAAATGAAGATTTCTGGATAAAATTGGAGAACAAAAATTTGAAAGCTAATGAAGTGAAACTTCAAGAACAGATAAATGTTTTGGAAAATGAAAAATCTGTTCTTGAAAATTTGAAAAATGATAATGAAAATTCAATCAAGTCTCATCTTGAAAGAATATCTAAGCTTGAAGACGAAGCTAAGAGTTCAAGGATCAAGATTGATGAACTTGAAAAGAAATTGATCAGTTTTGCGACCAAATCTGACAAGTTGAATATTCCTTGTCCAAAACCGATCAATTCAGTTCCAATAAGTGACTGTGTCACAAACTTTGACTCTGTCAAAGTTGAAGATTGTGATGATGCATCCGATGATGAAAATATTAAAAAAGAAAAACAAAAATTGGTTTTAAATTTGAAAGAAAAATTTCAGAAAACTGTTTTGCAATCGACCGAAAAAGGTGAATGTTCTAAGCAAAAGCCTTTGAAGAAGAAAGCAGAACAGAAACAAAAAGATAATAAAAGTTCATCGGATCGATCATCCAATCAAAAACAAAATTTACAAAAAATAAAAAATGTAAACTCAAAAAATGTTGGTAACAAGTGGTGCAGGTCAGACCACAGTGCTAAAGCGTCAAATCCAACAAAGTTGAGGAAGGAATATCACCAGGCCAAACAGTGTTACGACTTGAGTGTTTGGTACAACGGTGATAACTGGTACGATAACAGAATGTGTTACAGCTGCGGCTATCATGGACACATTGCTGTTAATTGCCAGTACTGGAGATATGAGACCAGGAGGTGCTATAACTGCAATATCAAAGGTCACATTGCCCGAGATTTCCCGAGGAGATCAATGGGAAGATTAAGGGTTATGTCTCAGAAAGTGGCAAGAATTCCAGTCAAGGTCAAGCCCGAAGAACTAAAAGTTCGAGAACCAAAAGTTCAACAACCGAAAGTTCTAGAGACGAAAGTTAAACTTTCTCAGGGGCAGAAAGACAGACTGAGGAAAAAGAGGAAAAAGGCACGAGAGTATCTCGAGAAGATTTTGTCCTCAGGTTCACAGGATAAACAGAATAAAAGTTCTGATGAATCGACTCCTTCAGTTGCAAAAACAAGCAAGACGAATTCATCAGATACAAATCTGAGGACAGAACAGAGAGAGAAGAAGAAAGATAAGGTCGGCGATGAATCTGACAGGTCAAAGTCGGACAAGCCACCTTCAGGCAATGATTCTGGTATGGTAAAACCAGAGGAGCCATTGGTTGAGGTAAAAGTTGAGAATTCTAGTTTAGCAATGGATGATGCAAATTTTCCACCATTGTTGAGCAAGAATTCAAAATCACCCAAGGACAGTCAGGCTTGGGTGAAATTGTTTAAATAGAAAAACCTGACTTGCCGGAGATCCCAAGATGGTATCGTGGATCATGAATCGGCACATTTCTTGAGAAATTTCACTTTGGTGATTTTTCGCCTCGTACGTGGTAAATCAGGGACATTAATTTGTACTTGATTTTCTACTGATGGTTTATGATCAAACTGGAAATGATAAATCTTTAAAATGTTTGAAGAAAACAAGATGATGAGATAACCCCAAATCTACAAATGGTTGGAACACAAACTAATTTTTCCGGAAAAACCATTTTGATTAAAACAAACTTAAGTGTTTTGAAATCATAATGGGAAAATAGTTTGTTGTGAGGGGGAGTTCTGATTGTTTTTTGCACGAGAATGGTGAATTGAGGTAATTCACATAATGTTGTCAAATTTTTGTATAGTTTGTTTTTCAATTTTTCCTCAGAAAATCAAAATTGAAACATATTTTGATTTTAGGGGGAGTAAGAAAATTTTGAAAAATTTAAAAAAAATTGAAAAAAATGAAAATGAGTTTTGCTGCAAAAAGAGGAGATGATAGTACATCGGTGGACTATCACAGCATGCTAGAGATTTGTAAAGACAAAATTGTTTTTAAACAAGTCTTACTAATGATGTGTCAGTAGGCTTCACACAGTTAGAAAATTGTATTCGAGATATAAACATAAAATCAAAACTTACTTATTTTGTGGGGAACACTACTTGGATATATAGGTAACCCCTGAAATCTCGTTTGAAAGGTTTCTTATTCTGGAATACTAGGTTCTTGTACTCAATTGATGTCTGGGGTATTATTCCGGGACTTCTGCTGAACGGTAGTTCTGAACTAGTCCCTGGCTAATACTTTCTTCATATGCTTGAAACATAGCATAAAGCCCTCAGCTGATTAGACAATAAAATTGATGATCAGTTGTTGTAGCTGAAAAGATCCTCTAAAGGGGACCCACTGCTAAGTCGAAGCTGATATCTCTCTGCTGAACGGAAGTTCTGACCTGAGATCCCTCAGTTCTCGCATTTTTCCCCTAATTTATATACAGATATCATTTGTAGTTATACTTACCTGTAAATCAGAATATTGGGATCTGGATAATGGAGTATATTCAAGAGATGGGACACTCAAATAAGTTTAAGTGCTAATACATTAAATACGTATCTTGAATCAATTGAAAATTTGTGTAGAGGTTTAAGTGGACAACAATACTGACAATCAGAAGTAAATTTGTTTTTAACATTTGCTGATTAATCAAGATCAACGGTGTTGGTGATATGTCTCAAAAAACCGATATGATCCTCTTGCACAATCTCTCAAAAATAGTGTTCATTTCTGTATTGTTCAAAATTCAAAAATCCAAAAATATTGTATTTTTGTTTGATATTTGAAAACTACAAAAAGATTTTCGACAACAGAGTGTGAAGAACTGATATTTGACATTTCAAGTGCTAAACATGTTGAACTTGTGGTTTGAGAGAGAGTGTTAAATTGTGAAGATTTGAAATGCAAATTTGGATCATTAACTTGATGAATAAGTTGAATGGTAACCTACAGTTTGATCTTCATAATTTTTCTTATATGATTTGCTGATTCATTAAGTTGAATTGCAAATTGTATTAGTTTGTGATAGTATGGTTGAGTTTTGCAGGTTTCTGATCCTGTTGCTACGAATAGCCAGGAGATACATCAGAACCAGAGGAGAGCTTAAACAGAGAAAGCCAGGAGTTGATTTCAATGGTGATAACGATTTCCAGACAGAGATCTCAGCATTATGTTAGGGGGAGTCTGATGAAAGTTAGAGCCAGAGAATGATCCAGGCATATGATTCCAGGAAGGAATTCCTGAAGAAGATATTATTCCAGGCTGAGTTCCTGAAGAAGGCCGAACAAGATTGAAGAGTTGTGATTGTTTGAAGACTCTCACTAAAGATTCCGTCAACATCCAAGGGGGAGTTTGTTGGTGCAGTTGTCTGTCGACTACATCTTCGTTCGTGTCTTAAAATGATAGGATGATAAAGAGAGAGTAGCCCGAAGACTGATCAAGACTGAAGAACTGAAGACAGAATGGTGTGACTCGATAGTCGACTCCATCAACATCTGAGGGGGAGTCTGTTGGTGCACTACATCTGCTGATTCCGTCTTGTATCGAGTCATTGTCTTAGATTGTTAGATCTGGGCGCGTAATAAGAGAATTAGTGAGATTGTATAGTTTTAGGCTTGCTGGATTGCTTATTTGGTTAGTAATGGGCTGAACCACTCGAACGGTAAATAGGCTGGTCCGCTCGAGCGGCAAACTAGCTGGACCGCTCGAGCGTCAATCACTCTGGACCGCTTATACGGACATGCCGTATGAGTGGACCAGAAATCCTATAAATACCCTATGAGAGGTCCCCAAATGTAACGAAGTGGTAGAAATCGTGCCGAAGCTCTGCCGGTGCGAGATTTGAGCTGTAAACGTTTGAAATCAATAAACAAGGAGTTAAAAGTGATTTGCCTGCTGTTTCTACCTTAGTTTCTTGTTATTCCGCACCTGAAACCAAGGAGAAAGCCTCTGAACGACTCGTTCGGGTCAACACTCGATCCTACAGCACTTATATATAGGAAATACCAGCGGCGTATCCACCATGCTTGTATCATATTACACACGCCTCGTTACTTAAATCACTTACTCAAACCAAACCATCAAAGTAGAATGTTTATGTAAAATCAAATGTCAAAATGTTTGTGTGAAAACCATGTCAAATGTCTATGTCTAATGTAAATCATGAATTGTGTATATCAATGTCAAAATGTTTATGTCTAATGCAAATCATGTAATTGTGTATCCAAAAGATCATGTATGGTAAGTGAAATATATCAACTAAACCATATGTAAAATGCACAAAAACAAGGTATTGAAGT
Source organism: Helianthus annuus (assembly GCF_002127325.2). Taxonomy (NCBI): domain Eukaryota; kingdom Viridiplantae; phylum Streptophyta; class Magnoliopsida; order Asterales; family Asteraceae; genus Helianthus; species Helianthus annuus. The sequence goes on from NC_035439.2 coordinate 55,074,613, forward strand.
AAAACATGGTTTAAATCAAAGTTATGTTTTGTGGAACAAATGCATGCTATACTGATATAAACATCTATGCGGTATTGTGAAAATGCATACATCCAAGCCTTGTGACTGTGGCGATAAACCCCTAAACGAATTTAAAGGTCTATCTTGTTGTTATGTTTATCGAATTCGGTCATTCCTTCCACCCAAACAAACCTAGGGTTCAGGAACGGGAGTTGTCAAGTCCTATGGTACCACTACCTACTAACGAATGGCGTGATCAATGTTAATGAATGTATTTTTGTCCCATTTAAACAAACCAAATGTCATACCAAAAATGTAAGCATGTGAAAACAATGCACTAAGTATGTAATCAAATGAACATACATAGCGCGAAATGTAATGTAAAACAATGTACTAAGTATGCACACAATGGACATACATAGCATGAAATGTAATGTAAAACGATGTACTAAGTATGCACACAATGGACATACATAGCATAAAATGTAATGAAATCATGTACGATAATGTACTAATGAACATAATAAGCATATGATATGAAAACATGAAAGGCATGAAAGTAACAAGTAGGCACATGTGTTTCACCCCAAAATAGTTTGAAAACAGTAAAAGAGGGGTCTATGTACTCACTTGAGATTGCTTAGTAGTCCTTGAGTAACAACTAAACAGTGCTAGAGATCACGGATATCAAACGGCACCTAATATAGGTAACTATGTTAATATATCGGACCTAAATAGGAGGATTGGATAGAATGAGGGTTTGTAAACCAAACGAGTATGGGAACTCATGTAATATGGTTTAACAAAGCCCACATACTAAAATGAAACCTAACCTAAGTGCTTACGACCCATTACGACCCGTTTAGGTAGCTTATGCTACTTTAACGTGTCGTTCGCGTAAAACGCGTTCGGAATGCCTAACTAGTCCTATGATAAGTAAAATATGCCTTAACATGTCTAATATTGTTACCAAATCAATTTAGATGTCAAAAGTTATGTTACATATGCTTAATAGGAATTTTGGCGTAAAAAGGGCATTTTGGTAATTTACCTAAGGCATATAAACTACCTATCATACAACTACTTAAACGATGTGATCATAAGGTATACCCTCGGAAGGTTATTCCCTATACAACTATGGTCACCTAATGTGTTTGGTCGGATCCTAATGATCGACCAAACGGGTCGGGTTCGAAAGTATAAGCGATTGTTTAGATCGCTTATCTTACGACCCTATATAAGCACTAAATTAAAAGTGATGAGCTAAGCATGTTAAAACATGCTTAACTAAGTTTAGAAAACAGGTTTGGTATCAAAACAAACGGTTCTGACACCCAATAGTAGTTTGGTTACAAAATACGCAAGAATACGTATTTTGGCCGAAACTACGGCTCGTCACTGAGCCTAGATAACGTGGTAATCAGTAGGTATAGTCACTAGGGACTATAACTATCGTGATCACGCTCACGTTATGAAGTTCGAACGAACTTCGCGTTGACCATAAACTGGTCAATGCAGAAAGTCAAACATAGTTTGACTTTCGGACATGAAAAGCGATAAAAGAACGAAGGAACACTTACAACATGTCCCCGCAAGCTAATCTCGATCCAAATAGCTCAGGTATGAAGCAAGGGCATCAACTTAGAGCTCATTAGATCAGATTTTGTGAGGAAGAATGAAATGGATGGTGGGTATTTATAGGAAATGGACCACCGTTAGGATCATTTCTTGAATATCGTGCTTTGATCTTGTCCATACACTTGTTGAAACCTTATGGTAACATCAAAATGGCCCCTCATGAGCATGAAAGGGCAAGTGTAAATTGGCCCCTCATTATCCTGAAGAGGCAAGTGCAAATTGGCCCCTCATTATCCTGAAGAGGCAACAGCTGTTTAAACTGATCTACTGTTCTGGGGACCCCTTACGGATCGTAAGGGTCATGGCTTACGGTTCGTAAGCGATTAACTTTGGCAGAATTATAGTTTCAGTCCCTGCACCTTGTTTTGTTGCGTAACGGCACTTCTAACACCCGTCAAACCCAATTTCAAGCTCCACAATGATGTTAAGACATAGGGAACATGAAATATGCTTGAAAACATCTCGGATGTCGGTTCGTTTGGCCGTACGATCGCGATGTTCGGTTAATTACGACGGAATGCGCATAAGCGCGAAAAATGATCCAAATGGCGTGACGAATGGATTTTTCTTATGCCAAACACTAAAATAAAATATTTTAGTGCTTACATAAATTTTTGGATGTCCGGATGTATTCAGAACGTAAGTTATGCGCGAAAGTGCAAACTTGTGCACTTTTTGACGCTTTAAGTCCCTGAATGACCCAAAAGTTTATTTTAGCACACCGAACCCCTCAAAGCCTATTTCTAAGCTATGTAAAGGATATTTATGGTATGTTTAACTTATGGTCATGTTCCGGAATGTCTGTTACAGTTCAAATTGGCATACTTTCGCAGTTTGTCAAATTTAGTCCCTGTAGGCGAATTAACTTGTTTTTGACATACCAAAGCCTTCAAAACTTATTTCTAAGTTATGTAAAGGTTATTTAAGGTATGTTAAGCCTTTTTCACTATTCCAGAGTGTCCGTTGCATTAAACTGGTTATATTTACGCATCAGTGCGCGTATAACCTTTCAGAAAGCGATTTAGAGCCCGAAATCGAACAAGAATTGATATGTGCAAATGATACACATATTTGTACAAATCCCAAGTATGAAATACAATATTTCATTGGTTTGGTATTTGTTTGATGGTCGCAGTGACCCAGGTGTTACAGTGAGAGCTCAGGTCGATACTTCCGTATACGCAAAGAGATGACGGCTTCGACTTTTGGTGTGTCCCGTTTAGAGGATCTTTTGTTACAACAGCAGTGACTATTAATTTTGTTGTTTCATCAACTTGCTGAGGGCGGTGCTTTTTCAAGCATTTGCGGAAAGCATTATACGGAGACTAGGTCAGTATTTCCATACAGCAGAAGTCCCGGGATAATACCCCAGATATCACTGAGCATAAAGACCTAATATCTCATAAAGAGGGACCTTTTAAACAAGATTTCGGGGGTTATCCATATATCCAAGAAGTTGTTACCCACGAATTAAGCAAGTTTGAATTTTTAGGTTTATATCTCGTCACAATCTACTAAATGTGCATAAACCTACTGGCATATCCACAGTGAGATTGCTTATCACATTTTTACATTGCAATTCTTTAGCATGTTGTGACAGTCCACTGATGTACTATCATTTCCTCTTTTTCTCAACCTCATTTTTTATTTTATCATGTTTTTGCTTTTTCAAATTTTCTAATGTTTTTGGATTTTCTGTTTCTGAAATTTTCTACTCCCCCTAAATGCAAACACATTAATGAAAAAATGAAAAACAAACTAAACTCTTGACCCAATTCTAAAACTATACAAAAACTTGACAACTGACATCAAATCACATCAAATCGCCATCCACTAAGCATAAACAATCAGAACTCCCCCTTTCAACAAACCATTTTCTCATTTAGATTTCAAAACACTTAAGCTTGTTTTAATCAAAATGATTTTTCCAGAAAATGAATTTGTTTTTACCACTTGTATATGTATAAATATTACATCAAGTTCAAATTAATGACCTTGAGTAATCATTCGTAAGATCTCACCTCTTACCACTTGTAAAAACACAAACACATGTACCATATGTAGGAATAAAACATCTACACATGACATTTTACCAACTCGAATGTCGATTCCTGCTTCGCACTTACTAACCTGGAAGCTCCGGCATAGTCCTTCAACCTGTAACATTTCAACAATTTTCAAAATTTTCACCAAAAACTATTTAAACATAAATGATGCCGATTCCTAATCCATGATTACAAACTTGGGATCTCCGGCAAAGTCCTAAGACTTTAGGGGAAAAGAATTTCCACCCAAGTCTTTTCAGACTTGAGGGTTTTCAATTCTTGCTCAGTAGGGTTATAAGTTGCCTTTTTAGTTGCATAGAAATCTTTAACCCCTTTTGCTTTCCCATCAAGCATTTTCCCAAAAATTTTCTTAACATTCCCATTGAAAACTTTCTCGACATCAAATTCAATTTTCTCAGAGTAAAACTGATTCGAGATCTCAACCTTACCAACTTTCTGTTTAATCTCTTCAAATTTCAGTGATGGAAACTCATCATCATTCACTGAATCTTTTACCTCAACTTGTGGCTCTTCTGGCTTTGTGGAACTAGATTCATTTCCGACTTTCTGATCTACCTTTTTAACAATCCACACTTGATTGTCTTTTCCTTTCTTTTTGTAAAGATTTTTCTTAGAACATTCACCAACTTCATGAATAGAATTTTCAAAAATTTTAAAGTTTTCAGTTGGTGGTTCAACATCAACAAATTTTTCTTTGAGTTTTTCAGAAACTCCCTGTTTTCTCTGGATATTCTTTGGATAATTCCGTGCAATGTGACCAGCTTCATTGCACTTAAAACAGTTTCGAGTCTCTTTAGGATGAAACACTCCAGTTCCATTCCTTTTCTTCTCAGCATGAAACTCCTGGTTTGATTGTTTCCAGAATGGTTTCTTCTGTTCTTCTTCTGCACTTCCACCTGAAACAAATTATGTTTTTGTTTTAGAATTTTTCTTATTTTTATAATTTTCTGATGGAATAAAACCTAAACCTTTCTTTTTGTAGCTACCATTATGGTTTGGTTTCTTTTGAAAACCAGAACCAGAATTGTAACCCCTTTTCTTGTTTAAACGTTGTTAAACTCTTAAAGTGTACTTTTTAGATTTTCCATTAAGATTCAAATCTTTTATTTCAGAAATGTTAATTTCTATCATTTTGAAAATCCTTTTGATCATGTCAAAACGAACATTTCTTATTGGAAACTCTTTGTCAGAGTATAATTTGTCAGAATCATTTAAAGTGTATGCAACTTCAAATGTTTCATCATCTAATTTTGCTTTTGATAACAAAAATTCTTTACTATAAGACCGTTTAACCGACGATTTTGAACTGTTGACCGACGGACATGAACTTCCAGACTCTGACTTTGACTCAGACTCCTCATTAGTATCTAACACCTGATCGACCACCTTTTTGATTAACTCAGACTCATGATCAGTGTCAGACGATGTGAAAGTAACGTCAATGTTTTCTGGTAAATCATCAGTTGTGTCGGTTTTTAGCTTTATATTGACTGCTTTTTCAAGTTGCTCCTCGTTTGGTTTTCTAGGAGAATAACCTTCCCAGATTGGAGGCGGACACTTGTTACAGCTAACATTCGGTTTCTTACCAGTATCTTTTTTCTTTAGCTTCTCATCTTGGAAAGCTTCCATACCTGCAACAGTCGGATAGATTCGATCAATCAGATAATCAGAACTAGAATAACTTTGTAATAAGCATCTAATTCTCTCATTCTCAATCTTCTCCGTCTCCAACTCTTGCTTCCATTTAGCACTTTCTTCGATGTAAAAGTTGATAGCTTTCTACTTCGACATCATCACAGCATTCATCATTGTCAAAGCATTTTCTTTTCCAAGTTTGTCTTTTGAAGACCAGTCACTGTTCTGTTCAAAACTTCATAAGATTCTTTCACGTAATTGAGATTGAACAACAACTGCTCTTTCTTCTTTTCATACTCAGCTATCTTTTCGCCTTTGGCTGCACATTCTTTGCATGGTTCAAGACACTTTGTGTTGGTGCACTACATCTGTCGACTTCGTCTTGTATCGAGTCTTAGATTGCATTGTATAGGTAAGGGCACATTTTACGAGAAAACAGGAAAGTGTGTATGTGTAATATGCTGACTTCGCTCCTGATGGTTCTTCAGGTGATTTCGCCCGAAATCAACCATGTTGATTTCGCTCCTAATGTTCCATGTTGTTTGGGGCGAAATCAGATGCCTATAAATAGGTCATTCTGAGCGAAATCAGGTATTGGTTGCCTTGTATTCCACGCCGAAGTGCTGCCGGTGTGAAGACTGGGTGTAATTGCGTTCCAATCAATACAACCAGTAGTTAAAGTGAAGAATTAGCTGTTTCTAGCGTTGTTTCTTGTTTTCCGCACCTGAAACAGAGTAAAACTCCTCTGAACGACTCATTCGGGTCAGATCACACGATCCTACAATTGGTATCAGAGCTCAGGAGGAGGAGTTCTGCAGAGATTAGCTGGAATTCATCGAGATTTCTTACGTCTACACCTTCTTTCTTCACCAGAACGAGATTTACCAAACAAAACCTGCTCAAAATTTCATAGATAATAGATAATTGGATATTAACAAACCCTGGAAAGTTACATATCTAAATTCGGACTAAAAGTGGATCAAATTGATCTCCGAGCTAATTTCGCTCGTATTTGACTTGTCTGATTTCGCTCGTAATTGCCTAATCTCGCTCCAAGACTTGCTGATTTCTCTCCAATTTCAGTTCTGATTTCGCTCCTGGATCACATAAGTTGAGGGATTTCGCTCCTGATTGCATCAGATTTCGCTCCAGGGTGTCCAAACTCTTGATTTCGCTCCTGTAATCGTTGTGATTTCGCTCCAGGGTGTTTATTGTGGTGATTTCGCTTCAGATTGTATTTTGGGATTTCGCTCCAAATCAACAGTTTTTGAAATACGTGCTACCAAATCATGGATACCGAGTTTTACAACGCATTTGCAACTCCGTCTACTCCAACTGTCATTGCTCAGGCCATGAATTTAGAAAATGAGACGGGAACCACTCAAAAGCCCCCGAAACTGATGAGTATTGAAGAATACTACGGGTGGAAGGACAGATTCAAAAATTGGGTTCAGGCAAACCATCTTAGGTCATGGGAATGTATTCTTAAGAAATATGTGTTGCCTCGAACAGATTTGCGGTTATCAAAGATTTATCAGAGTTTACTGATCAAGAAAGGATTATGTATAAAGCCGAAAAGATGATGATCAGTCTGCTTCAACAAGTTATCAAAGAAGACATCTTCATTCTGCTACAACATGATAAAATATCAAAGTCAATTTGGGATGCTCTTCGTGTTAAGTTTGAGGGTAGTGAGAACATGATAAAGAGCAAAAAGGCATTGCTCAAGAAAGAGTTTGATTTGTTCAGCAGTCTACCGGGAGAGGACACGAAGAAGCTGATTGAACGTTACTGCCGCTTGGTGCGATCAATGTCGATGTTGAGTATTACAAAAGATCGTGAAGAGTGGGTAGACAAGCTTGCTGATGCGTTACCTCAGAAAGAGTGGGGAACGTATTTGATGATTTTGAAGAATACAGGTGTTTATGATGGGCTAACGATTTCTCAGTTTATTGAAAAGATTGAAAGTCAGGATTTGGAACATCAGAAGATCGCTAGGATGAACAGTCCAAGTGGTCAACGGGACGTAAAAATGTATTACAAAGGTAGTGTTCCAGTTCTGGAAGCTGAGAGAAGTCCGAAGATACAAACTGCATTTAGTGTTGGGGATTCATCAGAAAAAGCTGATCAGGGTTCTAACAAAAGCAGCAGTGGATTTTCATCATTTCCTAGTGTCAATCCGAAAGAGTCAAATACAAGTTTTCATTCTCAGAGCACAAAGACATGAAATGGTTATGTAATTCAGTGCAACATTGCTCTAAATCTTCCAGAAGGTCAAAGTTTTTCGGAAGAAACTGCTAAAGATCACATGACTTTACTTGGATCTGTGTTACTCTCGTATGAAGGTCTAGTTGCTGGTCGGATCGGAAATCATATGCTCCCAAAGGAGGATTACGATCAGATAGACGCTGAAGAGATGGAATTAATAGATATCAAATGGTGTCTAGCAAGTGTTCTCAGACGAGCTGAAAAGTTCAAGCTTATTACTGGGAGAAATGACTTTCTTGATGCTCATGTTTCTACTTTAGGTTTTGATAAATCTAAAGTTACTTGTTTTCGATGCAGGGAGAAAGGCCATTTCAAGCGAGAGTGCAAGAACAGGGAAGCTAGTGGAGCTCAGAATCCGTTTGGAAAAGATGACTATTACCGAAAAGCCATTTATCAGCAGGTTGGTCAATCACAAGATTCACAGACTGCTCATGGTAGAAAGATTGAAGATTCTAAAAGAGCATGGTTGGTGGATTTTAACTGGAACAACTACATATCACCTGAAAGCAAAGCATGTTTAGTCGATCAAGATGATGAAAGACTACCTGAAGGCTTCAGCTAGGATACGTTTGTTGATGAAAAAGGAGAATTCAAAGCCTTCATCGCTAAGATTGTCAGAGAACCAGACATGTTTGCCACATGGATGAAGTCTATTTGTGAGACTGTGAATAGAGTGGAGGAGGAGTCTGTTGTTTCTGATGAAAGCGTAGAAAGTGCTGATGAAAACTCACAGAGTTCAGATGAGAGTGTACAAAACGATGTTAGTTCAAAAAAAATTGTCTTTGATCAAACACCATCTGATTCTGGTTTATCAGATGATAGTTCTAAAAAATCTGTACAGTTTGATCGATCACCTCCAGATGATAGCAGTAGTGATGATGAGGAAGAGAAACATATGAATGTTGCTAAAGCTCATCTTTCTCCTGAAAGTTTTCACTTCTATTTTGCAGATCGCATGGAGAAGCTAAGAGAGAAACGAGCTACAAAAGAACAACAACAATTGAAATCTGAAGATGTTCAGAATGAAAATGTTGAAAGTGTTACTGAGGAGATTGCTAAAGATGAGAAGGTGATTGAGTCTGAGAAAGTGGTTGAAGTTGTGAAAACAATTGAAGTTGAAAAGATTGTTGAAGTCATCAAGCCTTGCACGAAGTGTTTGGATGCATGCAAGGAATGTGCAGCAAAAGATGATATAATTGCTGAGTATGAAAAGAAGAAGGAGCAGTTGTTGTTCAATCTCAACTATGTAAAAGAATCTTATGATGTCTTGAACAAAACAGTAACTGGTCTTCAAAAGACAAATTCAGAAAGAGAACAAGCACTAACGATGATGAATGCTGTGATGATGACAAAGCAAAAAGCTATAAATTTTTACATCGAGGAGAGTGCAAAATGGAAGCAAGAGTTGGAAACCGAAAAGATTGAAAATGAGAGAATTAGACGTTTATTGCAAAGTTATTCTAGTTCTGATTATCTTATTGATAGAATTTATCCAACTGTAAACACCATCTGATTCTGGTTTATCAGATGATAGTTCTAAAAAATCTGTACAGTTTGATCGATCACCTCCAGATGATAGCAGTAGTGATGATGAGGAAGAGAAACATATGAATGTTGCTAAAGCTCATCTTTCTCCTGAAAGTTTTCACTTCTATTTTGCAGATCGCATGGAGAAGCTAAGAGAGAAACGAGCTACAAAAGAAAAACAACAATTGAAATCTGAAGATGTTCAGAATGAAAATGTTGAAAGTGTTGCTGAGGAGATTGCTAAAGATGAGAAGGTGATTGAGTCTGAGAAAGTGGTTGAAGTTGTGAAAACAATTGAAGTTGAAAAGACTGTTGAAGTCATCAAGCCTTGCACGAAGTGTTTGGATGCATGCAAGGAATGTGCAGTAAAAGATGATATAATTGCTGAGTATGAAAAGAAGAAGGAGCAGTTGTTGTTCAATCTCAACTATGTAAAAGAATCTTATGATGTCTTGAACAAAACAGTAATTGGTCTTCAAAAGACAAATTCAGAAAGAGAACAAGCACTAACGATGATGAATGCTGTGATGATGACAAAGCAAAAAGCTATAAATTTTTACATCGAGGAGAGTGCAAAATGGAAGCAAGAGTTGGAAGCCGAAAAGATTGAAAATGAGAGAATTAGACGTTTATTGCAAAGTTATTCTAGTTCTGATTATCTTATTGATAGAATTTATCCAACTGTTGCAGGTATGGAAGCTTTTCAAGATGACAAGCCAAAGAAGAAAGATAGTGGTAAGAAACCGACTGTTAGCTATAACAAGTGTCCGCCTCCAATTTGGGAAGGATATTCTCCTAGAAAACCAAACGAGGGGCAACTTGAAAAAGCAGTTAATATAAAGCTTAAAACCGATACAACTGATGAATTACCAGAAAACATTGACGTCACGTTCACCTCGTCTGACACTGATCATGAGTCTGAATTAATCAAAAATGTGGTCGATCAGGTGTTGGATACTGATGAGGAGTCCGAGTCAAAGTCTGAGTCTGGAGGGTCAAATTCGTCAGTCAACAGTCCAAAGTCGTCGGTTAAACGGTCTTATAGTAATGAATTTTTGTTATCAAAAGCAAATTTGGATGATGAAACATTTGAAGTCGCATACACTTTAAATGATTCGGACAAATTATACTTTGACAAAGAGTTTCCAATAAGAAGTGTTCGTTTTGACATGATCAAAAAGGTTTTCAAGATGACAGAAATTAATATTTCTGAAATAAAAGATTTAAATCTTACTGGAAAACCTAAAAAATACACTTCAAGAGTTCAACAATGTTTAAACAAGAAAAAAGGGTTACAATTTTGGTCCTGGTTTTCAAAAGAAACCAAACCAGAATCGTAGCTACAAAAAGAAAGGTCTTGGTTTTGTTCAACCAGAAAATCATAAAAACATGAAAAATTCTAAAACAAAAACAGAATTTGTATCAGGTGGAAGTGCAGAAGACGAACAGAAGAAACCATTCTGGAGACAGTCAAATCAGGAGTTTCTTGCTAAGAAGAAAAGGAATGGAACTAGAGTGTTTCATCCAAAGGAAACTCGAACGTGTTACAAATGCAATGAAGCTGGTCACATTGCATGGAACTGTTCGAAAAATGTCAAAACAAAACAGGGAGTTTCTGAGAAATTAAAAGAGAAAGTTGTTGATGTTGAACCACCAACCGAAAAATTTAAAATTTTTGAAAACTCAACTTATGAGGTTGGTGAGTGTTCGAAAAAGAATTTTTACAAAAAGAATGAAAAGAACAACCAAGTGTGGGTTGTTAAAAAGGTTGATGAGAAAGTCGGCGATGAATCTGGTTCCACAAAGCCAGAAGAGCCACAAGTTGAGGAGAAAATTTCAGTGAATGATGATGAGCTTCCATCACTGAAGTTTGAAGAGATTAAACAAAATGTGGGTAAAGTTGAAATCTCGAATCAGTTTTACACCGAGAAAATTAAGTTTGATGTCGAGAAAACATTCAATGGGAATGTTAAGAAAATTTTTGGGAAAATGTTGAATGGGAAAGCAAAGGGGGTTAAAGATTTTTATGCAACTAAAAAGGCAACTTACAACCCTACTGCGCAAGAATTGAAAACCATCAAGTCTGAAAAGACTTGGATGGAAGTCTGTTTCCCTAGAAGTCTTAGGACTTTGCCGGAGATCCCAAGTTTATATCGTGGATCAGGAATCGGCATCATTCATGTTTTATGAGAATTGAATGAATTTGAAAAATGTTGAAATTTTTACAGATTAAATGACTATGCCGGAGCTTCCAGGATGGAAAGTGCGAAGCAGGAATCGGCATTCTGATTGGTAAAATAGTTATGTAGATGTGACATTCCTACAGTTGATATTGTGTGTGATCTTACAATTGGTACAGAGGTTGCTTCATTGCAAAACGGTAAATCAGCGACATTAAGTTGTACTTGATTTACTACATATGGGTAAAGGACAAAGATGATGAACCAAATCCCCAAATCTATTCTTGTTGATCCTAGAATTGGTAAAAACAAACTCATTTTCCGGAAAAATCATTTTGATTAAAACAAAATTAAGTGTTTTGAAATCTAAATGAGAAAATGGTTTGTGAAAGGGGGAGTTCGGATTGTTTATGCCTTAGTGGATGGCGAATTGATGCAATTCGATGTCAGTTGTCAAGTTTGTGTATAGTTTTAGTTTACAATTGGGTCAAGAGTTGTGTTTTCAAATTTCCTTTGAAATGTGTTTGCATTTTTTGGGGAGTAGAAAATTTTCAGAAAATCCAAAAACATTAGAAAATTTGAAAAAGCCAAAAACATTATAAAATCAAAAATGATTTTTGTTATGAAAAAGAGGAAATGATAGTACATCAGTAGACTGTCACAACATGCTAAAGAAATGGATTGTAAAAATGTGATAAACAATCTCACTGCAGATATGTCAGTAGGTTTTTACATATTTAGTAAATTGTGACGAGATATAAACATAAAAATTCGAACTTGATTATTCTGTGGGTAACAACTTCTTGGATATATAGGTAACCCCTGAAATCTTGTTTGAAAGGTCCCTTATTATGAGATACTAGGTCTTTATGCTCAGTGATATCTGGGGTATTATCCCGGGACTTCTGCTGAATGGAAGTTCTGACCTAGTCCCCGGATAATGCTTTCCGCAAATGCTTGAAGCATAGCGTCGCCCTCAGCAAGCTGATGAAACAATAAAATTGATAGTCGCTGTTGTGACAACTCGAATTTCCAAGATTTCTATTTCGCATTTATTGCACGTTCTTGTATTGTTTAGTTGATTATTTGTACAATTGATTGCTATGGAATGGTATACGTTTTGATGCAATAAATCGTATTGTGTGATTGCGCATGGTTGTTTGATTAATTGTGATAGACTTGTTAATTATGTGAACTTGGTGGTGAAACTGTGAAATGCTTGTAAGATGGTATGCTTGTGTAAAATATAATTATTCAGGGTGTATTGAGTAATTAGTGAAAATTTAATTATACTTAACCCTAATCCTTCACTAAACCACACACATAAAAATCCAAGCACGTAGTTCACAATTCTCTGGCAATCATCACCAAATCATTGGCAAGACATCACAAGTTTGATTCCTCTCTTTCTCTAGGATCAACACAAGGTAATTGTTAATGATTGTTTGTTGATTATTTGATTGATATCAATTCTTGATTCTTGTAATTCTTGCAAACCCTAGTTCTTGATATGATGGTCCTGTATTTACTGAATTGAATCTTGATTATTGTGTTATGATAATGATTAGTCGTGAAATCGTTGTTTGATGGCAAAATATGCTTGGTAGTTTGAAGTTGTTAATTGTTAAAGTGATTCCTGCTATGCAATAGTGATGAGTTTAGGGTTTTGGTCGTATGAAAACAAGAAACGTAACTGATTTGATTCTTTGGACTCTGTGCGATGATTGAAATTCACTTGTTGCTTAGTGTCAGAGTTTCGTAACCCTAATGAAATTGTCTGAGTTTCGTTTTAACACAATGATGTCCGAGCTTTAATAACATTAAGTAGTCTGAGTTTTTATCATTGGATTTAGTCTGACCTTTATGATATGATTGTTGTCCGAGTTCTTATATGATTCACATGGTCCGAGTTTTGTGAGTTAAAAGCATGTCCGACCTTTGTTACACATTACCTTAGGTCCGAGTTTATATACATAGCACACCTAGCCCGAGTTTCTAAAAGAAGTAGATGTCCGAGTTCTGATATGATGTACTTGGTCCGAAGTTTATGTATAGATATAACCTGCCATCCGAGTTTTATAAGTGTAAAAGGGGTCCGAGTATTAGAGATGCTGGTCCGAGTTTCATGAGGAAACTCCCTCCTGTCCGACCTTTGAATCAATTGAAAGGGGATCCGAGTTTGTTGATCACTTCTAGTCCGAGTTTTAATGCCCATGTATGTGGTCCGAGTTTCAAAGGGGAGTCCCCCTTGTCCGACTTTTAAAACAACACCAAGGGGTCCGACTTTTGTACTAAGTCCGAGTTTAACCCCCACATCTTTAGTCCGAGTTTCATCATATGTAATATCTTGGTCCGAACTTTAATCCCATTACACTTGTCTAAGTTTTAAGAAGGGCAAGGCCCTGTCTATTTTGCGTATGATTAATATGAGGCCATGCATTGTATGTTAACTCATGATTTCATCTGTTAAGATATGCCTGCAACCCTGTTTAATGTGTTTACCTGGTAGAATATGTTAACTGCCTGATTATCCTGTCAAGTATGAAAATTATATGGATTTGACTGACTACTTAAATACCGCATGATGAATAATTTCCAAACACAATGTGACATTTGATTTGTGTGCAAGAGTTGTTACGAACGAAAAACTGATTTATTACATGTACACACAATAGGACTTGACTGATTACTTGTGAGTGCATAACCTAGCATACCGAGCAAACCAAGGTGAGTTCACACCCTTACTAAGGCATGGGATTCCCAAGGGCTTGGGAATGGGATTGAAGGAATAAGATTGAATAGATTCGTACTGACACTAGTACTAGACTACCATACCACTGTCCTCGGTTGTGCAGGACACATACTTATGCTATTCACTGTCCTCGGTTGTGCAGGACACATACTGTCACACCCCCAAAATCCCCCTGCGGAGTATCACCGCTTAGGAGCGTGACTGACCAGGATCAAGCCACCAATCATATCGAACATGTAATTAATGTCAAGTATAATAAATGTAAACAAATCATTCAATACGATTGATGTTCCAACAAAACATAGTTTAAGTTGCGGAAGCGTAACAATGAGTATCTGATGTATGTAAATAGTTCAAGTGTTGTAAATTTATCTAAACATCCACGATCCATGCACCACAACGACCTGCTCCTCCCTGTGCAAGCTCCATATGTACCTAATGTCCTGCAAGGCATGCAGCAGAGAGTCAACAACTAGTTGAGCGAGTTCACAGTTAACAGTTCAGTAATAGTATAGCGTGAGTAGTAGTATGTTCGTTCGTTATGTCACGTATCGTATTAGTTTCCATCGCGGCCTCCCAGGCAGGTATGCGAAGATATTAGGGGATGTTCTTCCCAAGTATTCTAGACTAGGTTTATCAGTATCGCGGCCTACCAGGCAGGTGTGCGAAGATTAGTAAATTCAGTTCGCGGCCTTCCAAAGGCAGGTGTGCGAAGTCAGTCATAATATCGCGGCCAACCCTTGGCAGGTGTGCGAAGATCAGTTCGATAAGTGTTACTAGTCTAGTCGTAGTTCAATCAGCGGAGTATGTACCATAGTTCATCAAATCACATCACTACGTTCCAATATAGATAAGTACCAGTAAACAATCAAATCCCATTCCCACCCTGGGAACCCCATGCCTTGGCTGTGTGAACTCACCTTGGTTTGCTCGGTATGTTATTGCTTCTAGGGTTTATCAAATGTCTAAGTCCGTTACACACGACCTAGGATAGGTTGCACATACTTGTCGTAAGTATATAGAATAAATTAGGGTTTGCAAGTTATTGGAAATCAAGCAACGGTGTTTTTGTGTGCTTATTGTGTACAGCATGATATCACATAGACCAATTCATACACGCAAGATCATACAGTTGTATTCAGTATCATACGATTATGTATATAGAATCGTATGTCACGTAAACAATTAATCGTTCACATAATTCATGCGTCGTGTTCTTGATTACACCACCTAATCTAACGTGGATGTTAGCTTAATTGCCACTGTTATTATACTTATCATATTAACATTGTTAACGGGTTTAACAGAGTTTGTGGCTTAACACAACAGCATACACATCTTAACAACTTCAGCATTTGATAACACACATTCTGGGTTTCATATTTAACATACACATCATCAGACAGGGCCTTGCCCTTCATAAAACTCAAGCAAGAACATGGGTGGGGGGTTTTAAAGTCGGACAAGAAGATGGCTCCCAAACTCGGACATGCTACCCCTTAAATAACCTCGGACAGCATGAAGGTTGGCCAAAGAATCTCGGACAATGGGAGTTTGCCAAGAAACTCGGACAATAGGCAAGGGGGGGGGGCTTCCCTTGTCAAACTCGGACCAAAAGGGGATCCTTAACAAACTCGGACCTCCTTGTGTTTGGTTATAACTCAGACCTTATGTTTGCTAATAAACTCAGACAATAACATTTGCACATAACTCGGACCATGTGATATTCAATAAACTCGGTCCATGTGATGTACACTAAACTCGGTCCAGGTTATATACATTAAACTCGTTCCATGACATTATATTAAGCTCGGATCAGACTTGATAACAACAAACTCGGACCAACATTACACACATTAACCTCGGACATAAAGTTTCTCTAAATTCGGACCCCCTTGTGACTTACAAAGTCGGACAAGGTGACAATATATTAAACTCGGGCCTGATCAAGCTTCATCAAACTCGGACCAGGACTCTTTTATTAAACTCGGACTCACATGCTCATGTTCAAGGTCGGGCCAATGATATATATATAATAAACTCGGACTATGCTTAGTAAATGAAACTCGGACTTAGATCATATTGAAGCTCGGACAAGCATGATTATAAACCACGGACCATAACATCAATATAAAGTTCGAACTTAACATAATTCATGAAGTTTCAATTACATCGAAACGATTGCAACAGTTACGTTCTTCTACCATCAGTTACGTTCATCGATCAAACCCTACTTCATACATTCATAGCAGAATCAATTCAACAATTAACATTTCTACATTCCATGAATCTAAATCATCAGGTAATCGATTGTATGACTAATCAATAACATTATCACCACAATCAGAATCAAATCATCAATTACAGGGTTAGCATGTGCAGAACTAGGGTTTACAAGTATTACAAGAATCATGAATTGATATCAATCAATTAATCAACAAACAATCATTATCAATTACCTTGTGTTAATCCTAGAGAAAGAGAAGAAATCAAACTTGTGATGAGTGCCTTGTGCCAATGATGGTGGTGAGGATGATTGCTAGGGGATTAGAGGATTGCAAGTACGTGTTTAGATTCTTGGTGAATGATTAGAGAATGATTAGGGAAGGGGATTAGGGTTATGAGTTATTAAAGTTTCAGTATCAACCCTAGGCACCCTTAAGTATTGTTTATTACAATTTCATCACCACATTCCCTTATTTGCCACCTCTTTCACAAGTAACACATAATCATGCACAACCACAAACACTATATTGTATCAAAATGTATATAGTTACATAGTAAACCAATTGTGCAAGCAAACAATTAAACAATCAATAAATGTGCAATAAATGCGTAATAGAATCTTGGAAATTCGAGTTGTCACATTATCCCCAACTTAAAAGAAATTTCGTCCCGAAATTTGGTACGCACTCACTGAGGAAGCTAGGTAAGTTATATCGTTCACTGGTTTTCCTGGGGTGTCACATCATCCCCCCGTTGATTTGGAATTTCGTCCCGAAATTCAGTAGTAGTAGCTTCGGCCTCAGCAGTGGTTGCATTGGTTTCAAATAACTGGGGTACTTTTCTGTCATCTGGTTTTCGCGTTCCCAGGCGTACTCTGGGCCACGACGGGAGTTCCAACGAACTCGAACAAGAGGGATTCTCTTGTGTTTGAGGACCTTAACATCCCGGTCCGTGATTTCAACTGGTTCCTCGACGAACTGCAACCGCTCGTCGATAGTGAGTTCCTTAAAAGGAACTGTGAGGGTCTCATCTGACAGGCACTTCTTCAGATTCGACACGTGAAATACATTGTGAACTGCACCGAGTTCAGCTGTTAGGTTTAGTCTGTAGGCTACTTGGCCTATTCTTTCAGTGATTTCGAACGGTCCAACGTAACGTGGACTGAGTTTGACTCTTTTACCAAAACTAACCACACCCTTCCAGGGTGGAACTTTGAGTAAAACCCGGTCCCCGACCTGGAATTCCAAAGGCTTCCTACGCTTATCTGCGTAGCTTTTCTGGCGATCGCGAGCTGCCGCCATGCGTTGCCGTATCTGTGCAGGAAGACTGGACTGAATAGTAAGCTGTAGCGCTCGCACGCGCTTAGGTAGAGTGTCTTTCCGACTGAGGGCGTCAGCCACAACATTGGCCTTGCCTGGATGATACTTGATGGCGCATTCGTAGTCGTTCAGAAGTTCAACCCATCTCCGTTGACGCATATTCAAATCCTTTTGCTTAAGAATATGCTTGAGACTCCTGTGATCGGTGTAAATCGTGCACCTGGTACCGTACAGGTAGTGTCGCCATATCTTAAGCGCGAAAACAACAGCTCCCAGCTCTAAATCGTGCGTCGTGTAGTTCCGTTCATGAATCTTGAGTTGCCGCGAAGCGTAGGCAATAACTTTATCCCGCTGCATCAATACACAACCAAGCCCCTGTATCGATGCGTCACAATAAACCACGAAGTCATCTGTGCCCTCTGGCAATGAGAGGATGGGTGCGCTGCAAAGCCTATCCTTTAAGTACTGAAAAGCGGTCTCTTGGGAATCTCCCCAACGGTAGGTGACACCTTCCTGTGTCAGCATAGTAAACGGCTGCGCGATCTTCGAAAAGTCTTGAATGAATCGTCTGTAATACCCCGCCAAACCCAAGAATTGGCGTATTTCCGTTGGTGTACGCGGTGCTGGTCTGTTCCTGATCGAATCTATCTTGGATGGGTCGACATGGATCGCATCCCTGTTCACTACATGGCCTAAGGAGTGGACTTCACGAAGCCAGAAGTCGCATTTAGAAAACTTTGCGTACAGTTGCTCCTTTCAAAGAAGTTCCAAGATAAGACGTAAGTGCTGCTCGTGTTCCTCCTGACTCTTGGAGTAGATCAGAATGTCGTCGATGAAGACAATGACGAACTTGTCAAAATAGGGTTTGCACACCCTGTTCATAAGGTCCATAAATACGGCAGGTGCGCTCAATAATACCAAACCATCCATCATACCAAACATAAAATATAATAGGTAAAATAATTCATAAAACCCAACACGATTAATGTTCAAACCAAACTTTGATTGAGTAGCGTAAACATAATAATGAAAGCCCAAAATAAGTTATAAGTTCAAATATCGTTCATTGCGTCTCCTCGTCCTAACACGAAAGCTTGACCTCTTGCCTCGTTGCCATTGTTGTTGTTGTTTCCCCCGTTGTTGTTGTTGTTCCCGTTGCCCTGGTTATTGTTGCGGTTCTGGTTCTGGTTCTGGTTCAACTGAGGACAATCGCGTTTGTAATGACCTTCTGCCCCACACTGGAAACATCCCCGGTTTCCACGCTGTGGTTGTTGCTGCTGCGGGTTTTGAGGAACTGGTGGCGGAAGTTGCTGGTTCTGATTTGCTGGCCGAGAGCTTCTACAATCCTTAGCCTCATGACCCATCTTGAGGCATCTTTGACATTGTTCCCTGCGACATCTTCCGCTGTGGTGTCGGTTGCACTTATTACACAATGGGTGAATTCCCCGATATCCACCCTGCCCCTGACTGCCAGATGATTGCTGACTCGAGTTCTGATAGTCATTTGTCTTGCGCTGCTGAGACTGAACAGAAACCGATCCCTTGCTGGAATCCCCCTCCCATTTCCTCTTGTTGTCACTGGGAGTAGCAGAAGTGGTGACAGCAGTAGTGGTAGCCTTGACACGTTTTGGCAGTCTGTTCTGATCCACTGCCTGATCTGTAATACGGTGTGCGAGGCGCTGAATAGCCTGAATGTTGTCAAGATTGGCCGATGTCACATGGCTCTGGATCTCTGGCGCCAAACCCTTGAGATACATCTCAATACGCTTGTATGGTGGGTCTACCATAGTTGGGCATAGCACGGCCAGCTCATTCGACCGTTTAGTATACGCTTCGATCTCTGATCCAACCATTTTCAAATTATACAGCTCGTCCTCCAACTTGTGAATATCTTCACGTGTGCAGTACTCCCTCTTGATAAGTTCCTTAAAATCATTCCAGGGTGTGGCGTTAGCAGCTGCCAACCCTAAGATCTGGACTTGGGCATTCCACCAAGTCAGTGCTATTCCTTCCAAGGTGCCAGTTGCATACTTAACCTTGCGAGCCTCAGGGCACTCGCACATTTCGAATACTGACTCTAACTTTTCAAACCAATGGAGGAGTCCCACTGCCCCCTCGGTGCTACTGAAGGAATTTGGACGACAGTCCATGAAGTTCTTGAATGTGCAGACAGGCTGCTGCGTGTGTTGACCTGCTTGAGCTGCTGCAACTGCCGCAGCAACTTGAGCTTGAACGAAAGCCTCTAGCTGGGCTTGTGTCATGCTAATTCTTCCAGACATGATCTTCATAGTAAAAGTAATGTAGGTGAGAGTGGTTCGCGAGTAGAGCGATGACAGAAAAGTGTAAGCACGTAGATGTTCTCAAGCAATAACAAGTAGTGAGCAAAGTAATGTAAGCATACTACGAGCAAAGTTCTATACAGTTCTAGCAAGCAGGTAATAAACATAAACCTTATTACCTAGGATGTCGAGTCTTGCACGTGGAGCGAAGCGTCGTTGTGGATCGTTGAGAGCACTGTTCTGGTTATAGTCTGGTTTTAATAAAAACGTTTTCCCATATTAAAACCAAGTTCTCTATAACCAATGGCTCTGATACCAATCTGTCACACCCCCAAAATCCCCCTGCGGAGTATCACCGCTTGGGAGCGTGACTGACCAGGATCAAGCCACCAATCATATCGAACATGTAATTAATGTCAAGTATAATAAATGTAAACAAATCATTCAATACGATTGATGTTCCAACAAAACATAGTTTAAGTTGCGGAAGCGTAACAATGAGTATCCGATGTATGTAAATAGTTCAAGTGTTGTAAATTTATCTAAACATCCACGATCCATGCACCACAACGACCTGCTCCTCCCTGTGCAAGCTCCATATGTACCTAATGTCCTGCAAGGCATGCAGCAGAGAGTCAACAACTAGTTGAGCGAGTTCACAGTTAACAGTTCAGTAATAGTATAGCGTGAGTAGTAGTATGTTCGTTCGTTATGTCACGTATCGTATTAGTTTCCATCGCGGCCTCCCAGGCAGGTATGCGAAGATATTAGGGGATGTTCTTCCCAAGTATTCTAGACTAGGTTTATCAGTATCGCGGCCTACCAGGCAGGTGTGCGAAGATTAGTAAATTCAGTTCGCGGCCTTCCAAAGGAAGGTGTGCGAAGTCAGTCATAATATCGCGGCCAACCCTTGGCAGGTGTGCGAAGATCAGTTCGATAAGTGTTACTAGTCTAGTCGTAGTTCAATCAGCGGAGTATGTACCATAGTTCATCAAATCACATCACTACGTTCCAATATAGATAAGTACCAGTAAACAATCAAATCCCATTCCCACCCTGGGAACCCCATGCCTTGGCTGTGTGAACTCACCTTGGTTTGCTCGGTATGTTATTGCTTCTAGGGTTTATCAAATGTCTAAGTCCGTTACACACGACCTAGGATAGGTTGCACATACTTGTCGTAAGTATATAGAATAAATTAGGGTTTGCAAGTTATTAGAAATCAAGCAACGGTGTTTTTGTGTGCTTATTGTGTACAGCATGATATCACATAGACCAATTCATACACGCAAGATCATACAGTTGTATTCAGTATCATACGATTATGTATATAGAATCGTATGTCACGTAAACAATTAATCGTTCACATAATTCATGCGTCGTGTTCTTGATTACACCACCTAATCTAACGTGGATGTTAGCTTAATTGCCACTGTTATTATACTTATCATATTAACATTGTTAACGGGTTTAACAGAGTTTGTGGCTTAACACAGCAACATACACATCTTAACAACTTCAGCATTTGATAACACACATTCTGGGTTTCATATTTAACATACACATCATCAGACAGGGCCTTGCCCTTCATAAAACTCAAGCAAGAACATGGGTGGGGGGTTTTAAAGTCGGACAAGAAGATGGCTCCCAAACTCGGACATGCTACCCCTTAAATAACCTCGGACAGCATGAAGGTTGGCCAAAGAATCTCGGACAATGGGAGTTTGCCAAGAAACTCGGACAATAGGCAAGGGGGGGGGGGCTGCCCTTGTCAAACTCAGACCAAAAGGGGATCCTTAACAAACTCGGACCTCCTTGTGTTTGGTTATAACTCAGACCTTATGTTTGCTAATAAACTCAGACAATAACATTTGCACATAACTCGGACCATGTGATATTCAATAAACTCGGTCCATGTGATGTACACTAAACTCGGTCCAGGTTATATACATTAAACTCGGTCCATGACATTATATTAAGCTCGGATCAGACTTGATAACAACAAACTCGGACCAACATTACACACATTAACCTCGGACATAAAGTTTCTCTAAATTCGGACCCCCTTGTGACTTACAAAGTCGGACAAGGTGACAATATATTAAACTCGGGCCTGATCAAGCTTCATCAAACTCGGACCAGGACTCTTTTATTAAACTCGGACTCACATGCTCATGTTCAAGGTCGGGCCAATGATATATATATAATAAACTCGGACTATGCTTAGTAAATGAAACTCGGACTTAGATCATATTGAAGCTCGGACAAGCATGATTATAAACCACGGACCATAACACCAATATAAAGGTCGGACTTAACATAATTCATGAAGTTTCAATTACATCGAAACGATTGCAACAGTTACGTTCTTCTACCATCAGTTACGTTCATCGATCAAACCCTACTTCATACATTCATAGCAGAATCAATTCAACAATTAACATTTCTACATTCCATGAATCTAAATCATCAGGTAATCGATTGTATGACTAATCAATAACATTATCACCACAATCAGAATCAAATCATCAATTACAGGGTTAGCATGTGCAGAACTAGGGTTTACAAGTATTACAAGAATCATGAATTGATATCAATCAATTAATCAACAAACAATCATTATCAATTACCTTGTGTTAATCCTAGAGAAAGAGAAGAAATCAAACTTGTGATGAGTGCCTTGTGCCAATGATGGTGGTGAGGATGATTGCTAGGGGATTAGAGGATTGCAAGTACGTGTTTAGATTCTTGGTGAATGATTAGAGAATGATTAGGGAAGGGGATTAGGGTTATGAGTTATTAAAGTTTCAGTATCAACCCTAGGCACCCTTAAGTATTGTTTATTACAATTTCATCACCACATTCCCTTATTTGCCACCTCTTTCACAAGTAACACATAATCATGCACAACCACAAACACTATATTGTATCAAAATGTATATAGTTACATAGTAAACCAATTGTGCAAGCAAACAATTAAACAATCAATAAATGTGCAATAAATGCGTAATAGAATCTTGGAAATTCGAGTTGTCACACATACTTACAATCTACGTAGACTTATACTTACTACTATCCTCGGTTGTGAAGGATACGCACGTAAAACCTACGTGCATTTATACTTACTACTATCCTCGGTTGTGAAGGATACACACGTAAAACCTACGTGTACTTATACTCACTACTATCCTCGGTTGTGAAGGATACTTATGGTTACGAGTAGTCTAGTGGTTATACAACATGGGAAGCCCCCACCAATAGGACGTACTAACGGCCCAGTCGAGCCACCTGTTACAAACGAACTTACTATTACGCATTTACTTTCTGTGAACTCGCTCAACTAGTTGTTGATCCTCTGTTACATGCCTTGCAGGTCGTTAGGTATATGGAGCTTGCACAGGGAGGAGCAGGTCGTTGTGGGCTTGGATCGTGATTGTTTCTTTAAACATTTATGACATTACATCATTAATTATGTTGGGTTTACTTACATGCTTCCGCTACTTAAACAAATGTTTGGTTTTGAACATCAATCATGTCTTGTTGAATTATATTATCTACTTTTATTATTAAACGCTATATTCGATATGATTGATGGCTTGATCCTGGTCAGTCACGCTCCCAAGCGGTGATACTCCGCAGGTGGATTTTGGGGGTGTGACAGATTGGTATCAGAGCCATTGGTTATAGAGAACTTGGTTTTATTATGGGAAAACGTTTTTATTAAAACCAGACTATAACCAGAACAGTGCTCTCAACGATCCACAACGACGCTTCGCTCCACGTGCAAGACTCAACATCCTAGGTAATAAGGTTTATGTTTATTGCCTACATGCTAGAATTTGCATAGAACTTTGCTCGTAGTATGCTTACATTACTTTGCTCACTACTTGTTATTGCTTAAGAACACCTATGTGCTTACACTCTTCTGTCATCGCACTATTCGCGAACCTCTCTCACCTATGTTGCTTTTGATGTGAAGGTCAATGGCCGGACGTATTAACATGACTCAAGCCCAGCTAGAGGCTCTTGTTCAAGCTCAAGTTGCTGCGGCACTTGCAGCTGCTCAAGCAGGTAGTATACCCTGCAGTATAGACACACTAGGATCTTTAGATCCTACATTAATTCTCGTATTTAACTTTGTCCTATTCGTACACAATAGGTCAACACGCGCAGCAGCCTGTCTGCACTTTCAAGAATTTCATGGATTGTCGCCCTAGCACGTTCAGCGGCACTGAAGGAGCGGTTGGACTCCTCCACTGGTTTGAAAAGCTCGAGTCTGTGTTCGAGATGTGTGAATGCCCTGAGGCTCGCAGGGTCAAGTATGCCACTGGTACTTTGGAAGGGATCGCGTTAACTTGGTGGAACGCGCAAGTGCAGATCCTAGGGTTGGCAGCTGCTAACGCCACCCCTTGGAATGACTTCAAGGAACTGATCAAAAGGGAATACTGCACTCGGGAAGATATCCACAAGCTGGAGGATGAGTTTTATCATTTGAAAATGACTAGGTCAGAGATTGAAGCATATACTAAACGGTCAAACGAGCTGGCCGTGCTGTGTCCAACTATGGTGGACCCTCCATACAAGCGTATTGAGTTGTATCTCAAGGGTTTGGCGCCAGAAATCCAGAGCCACGTAACATCGGCTAATCTTGACAACATTCAGGCTATTCAGCGCCTCGCTTACCGCATCATAGATCAGGCAGTGGATCAGAACAGACTGCCAAAGCGTATCAGCGCTACTGCCACCGCTACCGCTTCTACTACACTTGCTACTCCTACTGAAAACAAGAGAAAATGGGATGGGGATTCTAGCAAGGGGTCAGCTTCAGTGCAGTCACAAGCTCAGCAACGAAAGACAGACAGTTACCAGAGTCCCAGTCAGCACTCCTCAGGCAGCCACAGACAGGGAGGATATCGAGGAAACCTCCCGAAGTGTAACACCTGCAACAAACACCACAGTGGCCAGTGTAATAACGGTCGCTGTCAAAGATGCCTCAAGATGGGTCATGAGGCCAAAGATTGTAGAAGCCCTCGACCTGCGAATCAAAATCAGCAGCAGCCACCAGCACAGCAGAATCAACAGCAGGGCAACAAAGGGTGTTTTCATTGCGGTGCAGAGGGTCACTTCAAAAGGCACTGCCCTCAGCTGAACAGGAACCAGAACAACAACAACCACAACAACAATCAGGGTAATGGCAACAACAACAACAACGGAGGGAACAACAATGGAAATGAAGCAAGGGGTAGTGTGTTTGTGTTGGGGCAGGGTGATGCCAGAAATGATCCCAACGTCGTTATGGGTAAGTTTCTTCTCGACGATATTTATGTTACTGTTTTGTTTGATTCGGGTGCGGATACGAGTTACGTGTCTTTGAAAATGAGTAAATTGTTAAAACGTACACCAACACCCCTAAACACCAAGCATGTTGTAGAGTTAGCAAACGGTAAAAGTGTAGAGGCCACGCAGATAGTTAAGGGTTGTAGCATTGTCTTAGCTGGTCAGACCTTCTCCATCGACCTTATTCCTATAATTCTGGGTAGTTTCGACATCGTCATCGGCATGGATTGGTTATCCAAGCAGCAGGCAGAGATCCTATGCAAGGAGAAGATCATTCGTATTCCTCGTACGGGAAAGGAACCTCTCGAAGTTCAAGGCGACAAGAGTGGTGCAGTGGTTGGCATCATCTCTTTCCTGAAGGCTCAGAAATGTTTACGAAAGGGTCATACGGCTATCTTGGCACTAGTTACTGATGCGGCATCGAAAAAGAAAAGAATAGAGGATATTCCAGTTGTACGCGAATTTCCTCAAGTGATTCCTGAAGATTTACCAGGTCTACCGCCTCATCGTCAGGTCGAATTTCAAGTCGAGCTAACTCCAGGAGCAGCACCCATAGCACGCGCGCCGTATCGTTTAGCTCCAACTGAACTGGAAGAACTGTCAAAGCAACTACAAGAGCTCTTGGATAAGGGCTTTATTCGTCCAAGCTCTTCGCCTTGGGGAGCTCCAGTACTATTCGTGAAAAAGAAGGATGGCACTTTCAGGATGTGCATCGATTACCGCGAACTGAACAAAGTCACAGTGAAAAACCGTTATCCTCTTCCTCGTATTGACGACTTATTCGACCAGTTGCAAGGGTCGAGTTACTACTCCAAGATTGATCTAAGGTCAGGTTACCATCAGCTGAGAGTCCGGGATGAGGACGTCTCCAAAACAGCATTCAGAACTCGCTACGGTCACTGCGAGTTTCTAGTCATGCCATCCGGGCTTACGAACGCGCCTGCGGTCTTCATGGATCTTATGAACAGGGTGTGCAAACCATATCTTGACAAGTTCGTCATTGTCTTCATCGACGACATTCTGATCTACTCCAAGAGTCAGGAGGAGCACGAGCAGCATTTACGTCCTATCTTGGAACTTCTTCGAAAGGAGCAATTGTACGCAAAGTTTTCTAAATGCGACTTCTGGCTTCGTGAAGTCCACTTCTTAGGCCATGTGGTGAACAGGGATGGGATTCATGTCGATCCATCCAAGGTAGATTCGATCAGGAACTGGCCTGCACCGCGTACACCAACAGAAATACGCCAATTCTTGGGTTTGGCGGGTTACTACAGACGATTCATCAAAGACTTCTCCAGGATCGCGCAGCCGCTTACTATGTTGACACAGAAAGGTGTTACCTATCGTTGGGGTAACACACAAGAAACGACCTTCCAGTACCTGAAGGATAGACTATGCAGCGCAGCTATCCTCTCACTGCCCGAGGGCACGGATGACTTCGTGGTTTATTGTGACGCATCGATACAGGGGCTTGGTTGTGTATTGATGCAGCGGGAGAAAGTTATTGCCTACGCTTCTCGCCAACTCAAAGTTCATGAACGGAACTACACGACGCACGATTTAGAGCTGGGAGCTGTTGTTTTTGCGCTTAAGATATGGCGACACTACCTGTACGGTACCAAGTGCACTATTTACACCGATCACAGGAGTCTCGAGCATATCTTCAAGCAGAAGGAATTGAATATGCGTCAACGACGATGGGTCGAACTGCTTAAGATTACGAATGCGCTATCAAGTACCATCCAGGCAAGGCCAACGTTGTGGCCGACGCCCTTAGTCGGAAAGACACCTTACCTAAGCGCGTGCGAGCGCTACAGCTTACTATTCAGTCCAGTCTTCCTGCACAGATATGAGCTGCTCAGATAGAAGCTTTAAAACCCGAGAATGTCATGGCTGAAGCCTTACGCGGCTCAAGGCAACGCATGGAACAAAAGGAAGACGGCGCCTACTATGTAACGGGGCGTATCTGGGTCCCACTTTATGGCGGTCTACGAGAGCTTGTGATGGACGAAGCGCACAAGTCTCGCTACTCGGTACACCCAGGGTCGGATAAAATGTACCACGATATCAAAACAACATACTGGTGGCCAAGTATGAAAGCCCACATCGCCACCTATGTTGGCAAGTGCTTGACCTGTGCGAGAGTCAAGGTTGAATATCAGAAACCCGCAGGTCTACTGCAACAACCCAGGATACCACAGTGGAAATGGGAAGAAATTTCCATGGATTTCGTTACGGGCTTACCTAGATCCCAGCGTGGGAATGATACTATATGGGTGATCGTGGATCGACTCACCAAGTCTGCACACTTCCTGGCTATAAAGGAAACGGATAAGTTCTCCACTCTCCCGGACATCTATCTTAAAGAAGTTGTTTCAAGGCACGGGGTGCCCACCTCCATCATCTCGGATCGGGATGCACGATTCACGTCAGAGCTATGGCAAGCGATGCACAAAGCGTTTGGCTCCCGTTTAGACATGAGCACAGCTTATCACCCTCAGACGGATGGGCAGTCTGAGCGAACGATCCAGACTCTTGAAGACATGCTTCGAGCATGTGTTATCGATTTCGGCAACGGCTGGGAAAAGCACCTCCCTTTGGTGGAGTTTTCTTACAATAATAGTTATCACACCAGCATACAAGCCGCTCCATTTGAGGCATTGTACGGACGTAAATGCCGGTCACCTCTCTGCTGGGCAGAGGTGGGGGATAGTCAGATTACGGGTCCAGAAATTGTAGTGGACGCCACAGAAAAGATTGCACAAATACGACAACGCATGGCGGCAACACGCGACCGTCAGAAAGCCTACGCGGATAAGCGTAAGAAGCCATTGGAATTTCAGGTCGGGGACCGGGTTTTACTTGTTGGACCGGAATTTCAGGTCGGGGACCGGGTCTCACCCTGGAAGGGTGTGGTTCGATTTGGTAAACGAGGCAAACTCAATCCACGGTATGTTGGACCGTTCGAAATCACTGAAAGAATAGGCCCAGTAGCCTACAGACTGAACCTACCAGCTGAACTCGGTGCAGTTCACAATGTATTTCACGTGTCGAATCTGAAGAAGTGCCTATCAGATGAGACCCTCATAATTCCTTTTAAGGAACTCACTATCGACGAGCGGTTGCAGTTCGTCGAGGAACCAGTTGAAATCACGGACCGGGATGTTAAGGTCCTCAAAAGCAAGAGAATCCCTCTTGTTCGAGTTCGTTGGAACTCCCGACGTGGCCCAGAGTACACCTGGGAACGCGAAGACCAAATGAAAGAAAAGTACCCTCAGTTATTCGAAACCAATGCAACCACTACTGAGGCTGAAGCTACTACTGCGGAATTTCGGGACGAAATTCCAAATCAACGGGGGGATGATGTGACACCCCAGGAAAACCAGTGAACAATACAGCTTACCTAGCTTCCTCAGTGTGTGCGTACCAAATTTCGGGACGAAATTTCTTTTAAGTTGGGGATAATGTGACAACTCGAATTTCCAAGATTTCTATTTCGCATTTATTGCACGTTCTTGTATTGTTTAGTTGATTATTTGTACAATTGATTGCTATGGAATGGTATACGTTTTGATGCAATAAATCGTATTGTGTGATTGCGCATGGTTGTTTGATTAATTGTGATAGACTTGTCAATTATGTGAACTTGGTGGTGAAACTGTGAAATGCTTGTAAGATGGTATGCTTGTGTAAAATATAATTATTCAGGGTGTATTGAGTAATTAGTGAAAATTTAATTATACTTAACCCTAATCCTTCACTAAACCACACACACAAAAATCCAAGCACGTAGTTCACAATTCTCTGGCAATCATCACCAAATCATTGGCAAGACATCACAAGTTTGATTCCTCTCTTTCTCTAGGATCAACACAAGGTAATTGTTAATGATTGTTTGTTGATTATTTGATTGATATCAATTCTTGATTCTTGTAATTCTTGCAAACCCTAGTTCTTGATATGATGGTCCTGTATTTACTGAATTGAATCTTGATTATTGTGTTATGATAATGATTAGTCGTGAAATCGTTGTTTGATGGCAAAATATGCTTGGTAGTTTGAAGTTGTTAATTGTTAAAGTGATTCCTGCTATGCAATAGTGATGAGTTTAGGGTTTTGGTCATATGAAAACAAGAAACGTAACTGATTTGATTCTTTGGACTCAGTGCGATGATTGAAATTCACGTGTTGCTTAGTGTCAGAGTTTCGTAACCCTAATGAAATTGTCTGAGTTTCGTTTTAACACAATGATGTCCGAGCTTTAATAATATTAAGTAGTCTGAGTTTTTATCATTGGATTTAGTCTGACCTTTATGATATGATTGTTGTCCGAGTTCTTATATGATTCACATGGTCCGAGTTTTGTGAGTTAAAAGCATGTCCGACCTTTGTTACACATTACCTTAGGTCTGAGTTTATATACATAGCACACCTAGCCCGAGTTTCTAAAAGAAGTAGATGTCCGAGTTCTGATATGATGTACTTGGTCCGAAGTTTATGTATAGATATAACCTGCCATCCGAGTTTTATAAGTGTAAAAGGGGTCCGAGTATTAGAGATGTTGGTCCGAGTTTCATGAGGAAACTCCCTCCTGTCCGACCTTTGAATCAATTGAAAGGGGATCCGAGTTTGTTGATCACTTCTAGTCCGAGTTTTAATGCCCATGTATGTGGTCCGAGTTTCAAAGGGGAGTCCCCCTTGTCTGACTTTTAAAACAACACCAAGGGGTCCGACTTTTGTACTAAGTCCGAGTTTAACCCCCACATCATTAGTCCGAGTTTCATCATATGTAATATCTTGGTCCGAACTTTAATCCCATTACACTTGTCTGAGTTTTAAGAAGGGCAAGGCCCTGTCTATTTTGCGTATGATTAATATGAGGCCATGCATTGTATGTTAACTCATGATTTCATCTGTTAAGATATGCCTGCAACCCTGTTTAATGTGTTTACCTGGTAGAATATGTTAACTGCCTGATTATCCTGTCAAGTATGAAAATTATATGGATTTGACTGACTACTTAAATACCGCATGATGAATAATTTCCAAACACAATGTGACATTTGATTTGTGTGCAAGAGTTGTTACGAACGAAAAACTGATTTATTACATGTACACACAATAGGACTTGACTGATTACTTGTGAGTGCATAACCTAGCATACCGAGCAAACCAAGGTGAGTTCACACCCTTACTAAGGCATGGGATTCCCAAGGGCTTGGGAATGGGATTGAAGGAATAAGATTGAATAGATTCGTACTGACACTAGTACTAGACTACCATACCACTGTCCTCGGTTGTGCAGGACACATACTTATGCTATTCACTGTCCTCGGTTGTGCAGGACACATACTTACAATCTACGTAGACTTATACTTACTACTATCCTCGGTTGTGAAGGATACGCACGTAAAACCTACGTGCATTTATACTTACTACTATCCTCGGTTGTGAAGGATACACACGTAAAACCTACGTGTACTTATACTCACTACTATCCTCGGTTGTGAAGGATACTTATGGTTACGAGTAGTCTAGTGGTTATACAACATGGGAAGCCCCCACCAATAGGACGTACTAACGGCCCAGTCGAGTCACCTGTTACAAACGAACTTACTATTACGCATTTACTTTCTGTGAACTCGCTCAACTAGTTGTTGATCCTCTGTTACATGCCTTGCAGGTCGTTAGGTATATGGAGCTTGCACAGGGAGGAGCAGGTCGTTGTGGGCTTGGATCGTGATTGTTTCTTTAAACACTTATGACATTACATTATTAATTATGTTGGGTTTACTTACATGCTTCCGCTACTTAAACAAATGTTTGGTTTTGAACATCAATCATGTCTTGTTGAATTATATTATCTACTTTTATTATTAAATGTTATATTCGATTTGATTGATGGCTTGATCCTGGTCAGTCACGCTCCCAAGCGGTGATACTCCGCATGTGGATTTTGGGGGTGTGACAGCTGTTGTTGAAATCAAAAGATCCTCTAAAGGGGACACACTGAAAAGTCGAAGCCGTCACCTCTTTGCGTATACGGAAGTATCGACCTAAGCTCTCACGGCCCTCGCAATTAACCCCTGAACAAATATCATCTGTGGTATACTCACCTGTAAGACTGAATATTGGGATCTGGATACGGGAGTATATTCAAGTAGTGGGACCATGGTTGCAAAAGTCGCTAGGCGCTCCCTAGTCGGATTCGGGAGTACTCGGGAGGTACTCGGGAGTATTCGGGAGTACTCGGGGAGTAATTGGCCTGGGAGAAGAGTACTCGTGCCTCGGCAACCTACCTTGTAGCGAGTACTCGGGGAGTACTCGGAGCCTAGTCGGGACTTTTACAACCATGAGTGGGACACACGGATAAGTTCAAGTGTTTAAAACATTAACATCGTATCTCGAAATAATTGAACTTTGTGTGAAAATTTAAGTGGAGAAATATACTGACAATCTAGGTGAATTGTTTAAAACTTAAAATGTAATGCAGCTTAACGGTGTTAGTGACATGTCTCAATAACTAATATGATCCTCTTACACAAACTCAAAAAAATATTGTTTGTAAATATTTCATTTCTGCATTTTCTTGCTTTTACAATTGGTGTCAGTTACTTTCTTTCAGAAAATTCAAAAAGATTTTGTGTGTGTTTGAGCATAAAGTTTGAAAAAGTCAAAAAGATTTTCGACAGCTGATATTGAAGAGCTAATTTTCAAAATTCCAAGTGCTAAACATGATGACATTGTTGTGACGGGAGTGTGTTTTGAATGTCAAAATATGTTTTAAATCAACAATTGGTTCATCAAAGAGGAAGATATTATGAGAGGGAGTCGTCTGATTATATCAGCGTGTTGGTGCATACGTTTATACTCAAATTGTTAAATGTACATCTTATGTTGAGGTAGAGTTTATGCAGGATAAGTTGAGCCAGGTTAATTCAATCCTGAGATCTAAGCTGAACGAGAGCCAGGTTACGATACCTGAGGACTCTGATTGAAGAAAGCCAAGTTTCTGATTCCTGTAGACTCTGAAATCAAAAGCCAGGTTGATCGATCCTGAAGATTTCATGAATAAATGTAGGATCGTATGCTGACCCAAACGAGTCATTCAGAGGTTATCTCTTGCGTTTCAGATGCGGAATAATAAGAAATACAAGTAGAAGTAGCTTGTTCTTCTTTCTAACTGCTTGTTTTATTGATATGAAACGTTTTACAGCTCGATCTTCACACCGGCAGAGCTTCGGCGTGGAATTTCACATACACCTTATGAGGATCGCCCTAAAGACCTCTATATATAGTGGTTTGGGTCCGCTCATGTGACACATGTCCATAAGAGCGGACCCGATATGTCCACAAAAGCGGTCCACACTAGACAACACCCTATGACCCTATGAGCGACCCTATATACAATACGATATAAGACCTGATCCTAGACACCTAGACGGAATCAACAGATGTAGTGCACCAACAGACTCCCCCTCAGATGTTGATGGAGTCGCCAACACACCTTGACTGTAAAACTGTGTCTTCACATCTGCAGTCTAAATCAGTCTTTGGGCTTTCTCTTTCTCTCTATCTTCAGACTCCCCCTCTCGATTTACTGGCATTCTTTTGTTCTTCAGTGACATCTTCAGGATCGTTGTCTGATCTTCACAGGCTTTCAGAATCGAATAACCTGGTTCTAAAAACACTCTAATTCTCTTGATCAGATCTCTTGATTCCTTAAGTTCATCAGCATCAACAACAGACGTGATCTTCAGGATCAGAATCTGACTCTAATCATTCTATCAGGATTGATCAACCTGGTTCTAACAGATCTTCAGGACTCAAAACTTGGCTACCTGTACAATCTCAACCCCGAAATAAATTTCTTTCACAAATATTTCACACAATTTTGTACCATCACATAACTCTCACTCAACAATCTATGATGAACCACTTGAAGAAGGTTAGATTTAACAAAAACAGTTAGATTTACACAAACACTCCCCCTCAAATGCTGTTCATCATGTTTAGCACACGGAATTTTGAAAATCAGTTTTCCAACATCAGTTATCGAAAATCTTTTTGACTTTTTCAGTTTTCCAACACACAAAATCTTTTTGGATTTTCTGAGAGATAATATCTGACACCACATGAAAATATAAACATATAGAAATGTAATATTTACAATCAATATTTTTATGAGTTCGTGCAAGAGGATCATATCAGTTTATGAGACAAATCACCAACACCGTTAAGCTTGATTTCATTTTAAGCTTTAAACAATTTACCTAGATTGTCAGTATGTTTGTCCTCTTAAATTCTCAACACAAATTTCAATTGATTCGAGATACGTTATTAATGTTTTAGAGTCTTGAACTTAATTGTGTATCACTCCACTTGAATATACTCCTGTATCCAGATCCCAAATATTCAGTCTTACAGGTGAGTATACCACAGCTGATATCTGTAAATGGGTTAGGTGCGAAACCGTGAGAGCTCAGGTCAGAACTTCCGTTCAGCAGAGAGATGACGGCTCGACTTTTGGTGAGTCCCCTTTAGAGGATCTTTTTGCATTTCAACAGCAGCGACTATCAATTTTATTGTTTCATCAGCATGCTGAGGGCGAAGCTTATGTTTCAAAGCTTTAGCAAAAAGTATTATCTGGGGACTAGGTCAGTACTTCCATACAGCAGAAGTCCCGGGATAATACCCCAGATATCACTGAGTATAAAGACCTAGTATCTCAGAATACGGGACCTTTCAAACAAGATTTCGGGGGTTACCCATATATTCAAGAATAGTTACCCACGAATCAAGCAAGTTTGAATTAGGTTTATATCTCATTTCAATTTACTAAATGTGCGAAAATCTACTGACATATCCACAGTAAGATTGTTTACCACATATTGACTTTCCAATTCTTTAGCGTGCCGTGATAGTCCACTGATGTACTATCATTTCCTCTTTTTCGCAACAAAACTCTTTTTAGAATTTTATCATGTTTTTGGCTTTTTAAAATTTTCAAATGTTTTTGAATTTTCTGAAATTTCCCTACTCCCCCTAAAATGCAAACACATTTTAAAGAAAATTTGAAAACTTCTAGACTCTAAACTTCACTAGAAACAGAATTTTGACAACTGACACTGAATCACATCAAATCGCCATTCACTAGGCATAAACAATCTGAACTTCCCCTATCACAAATCATTTTCTCATTTAGATTTCAAAACACTTAAGTTTGTTTTAATCAAAATGATTTTTCCGGAAAATGAATTTGTGTTGATAACAACCACTTGTAGGTCTATCTTTTAAAAAACGGGGATGTGGTTCATCATCTTGTCTATCTTTTACCATGAATAATAAATCAAGTACAATTTAATGTCCCTGATTTACCATTTTCATTTAAGAACCTTCTGTACCACTTGTAAATGTAATTACTTCAAAGTATACAAACATCTCAAAATTTAACCACAAATACCACTTGTGGGATCAAGATTACCACTTGTAGATACCCAATCATCAAGATTACCACTTGTAGATACCCAGTCAAGATGCCACCACTTGTAGGAATGTTACGTCTACATCACCACTTTACCAATCAAGATGCCGATTCCTGCTTCGCAATTACCAACCTGGAAGCATCGGCGTAGTCCTTCAACCTGCAAAACATTAACAATATTATTCAAAATCTTTCAAACAATCTCTTCAAACATTAGAAAGATGCCGATTCCTGATCCACGATATGAACTTGGGATCTCCGGCGTAGTCCTTTGACTATCATGGAAAACAAACTTCCAACCAAGTCTTTTCAGACTTGATGGTTTTCAGTTCTTGAGCTGTAGTGTTGTATGTTGCCTTTTTAGTAGCATAAAAATCTTTAACCCCTTTAGCTCTTCCACTCAACATTTTCCCAAAAATCTTTTTCACATTCCCGTTGAATGTTTTCTCGACATCAAATTCATCCTTTTCTTTATAAAACTGATCAGAAATCTCACTTTTTCCCACTTTCTTCTTTACTTCCTCAAACTTCAATGATGGAAAATCCTCATCATTCACTGAAATCTTCTTCTTCACCTGTGGCTCTTCTGGCTTTGTGGAACCAGATTCATCGCCGACATTCACTTCACTTTTCTTCGCAACCCACACCTGGTTGTCTTTTCCTTTCTTTTTGTAAAAATTCTTTTCCGAACATTCGCCAAACTCAAATTTTGAATTTTCAAAAATTTTAGATCCATTGGTTGGTGTGTCAACATCAACAACTTTCTCTTTCAACTTCTGAGAAACTCCCTGTTTTGATTGTGCACTTTTTGAGCAATTCCATGCAATGTGACCAGCTTCATTGCATCTATAACAGGTTCTAGTTTCTCTTAGATAACATATATCATCTCCATTCTTCTTTCTCTCAGCAAGAAACTCTTTATTAGTCTGTCTCCAGAATGGTTTCTTCTGTTCTTCATCTGAGCTTCCACCTGACACAAATTCAGATTTAGTTTTAGAATTTTTCATATTTTTATCATTTTCTTGTGGAATAAAACCAAGACCCTTCTTTTTGTAGCTACGATTCTGATTAGGTTTCTTTGGAAAACCAGAACCAGAATTGTTGCCCTTTTTCTTATTTAAATGTTGCTGAACTCTAGAAGTATATTTTTTAGATTTTTTGAAACTTTTCAAAACTTTTAATTCTGGAATATTCACTTCTATAAGCTTGAAAGTTTTGTTTATTATTTCCGTTTTAATACTCATTATTGGGAACTCTTTATTGTAATATAATTTGTCCAAACCATTCAAAGTATACACTACTTCGAACGTTTCATCATTCAAATCTGCCTTTGACAATAAAAATTCTTTACTATAAGACCGTTTTTCCGACGAATTTTGACTGTTGACAGACGACTTTGACTTTCCAGACCCAGATTTCAACTCAGACTCCTCATCAGTATCTAACACCTGATCGACCACCTTTTTGATTAACTCAGACTCATGATCGGTATCGGACGAGGTAAACGTGACATCGATGTTGTCTGGTAAAACGTCAGTTGTGTCAGTTTTTAACTTTATATTGACTGCTTTCTCAAGTTGCTCCTCATTTGGTTTCCTAGGAGAATACCCATCCCAAATTGGAGGCGGACACTTGTTATAGCTAACAATCGGTTTCTTACCACAGTCTTTTTTCTTCTTTGGCTTTTCGTCTTGAAACGCTTCCAAACCTGCAACAGTTGGATAAACACGATCAATGAGATAATCAGAAGTAGTATAGCTTAACAGTAACCGCCTAATTCTCTCATTTCCGATCTTTTCAGTTTCCAACTCTTGCTTCCATTTGGCACTCTCTTCAATGTAGAAATTTATAGCTTTTTGCTTTGACATTAAACTTGCATTCATCATTGTCAGCGCCTGTTCTCTTTCTGAGTTTGTTGTTTGGAGACCAGTTACTATTTTGTTCAACACGTCGTACGATTCCTTTACATAATTGAGATTGAACAGTAACTGCTCCTTCTTTTTCTCGTACTCAGCTATGATGTCATCTTTTGATGCACAATTCTTACAAGCTTCCAAGCACTTCTCACACGGCTTGACCACTTCAACAATCTTCTCAACTTCAATTGTTTTAATAACTTCAACCACTTTTTCTTCTTCAATCACCTTTTCCTTTTCTTTCACAACCTCAGTAATCTTCTCAGCAACATTCTCATCCTTTTGAATATCACCTTCAGATTCAGCTTGTTGTTCCCTAGCAGCTCGTTTCTCTTTCAGTTTCTCCATTCGTTCTGCAAAATAGAAATGAAAACTTTTAGGAGAAAAATGAGATTTAGCAACATTCATATGTTTTTCTTCCTCAACATCACTGCTACTATCAACTGGTGATTGATCAAACTGTACAGATTTTTCAGAATCATCATCAGAAACACAAGAATCAGACGGTGTTTTATCAAATACAACTGCTTTTTCTGAAACAATTTCATTCTATACACTCTCATCAGAACTCGATAAACTCTCATCTAAACCCTGTAAAACTCTATCTGAACTTTCAGAAACATCCCCAGAATGTTCTGAAAGTTTATCAATACTGTCTGAACTTTCAGATGACACAGACTTTTCATTTTCACTAGTCACATTCACACCAATCGATTTCATCCAAGTAGCAAACAAATCTGGCTCTCGGACGATTTTGGCAATGAAAGCTTTAAACTCTCCCTTTTTTTCCACAAACATATCCCAACTGAAACCTTCTGGTAGTTTCTCATCATCTTGATCGACAATGCGTGCTGCTGTGGCTTTAGATGATATATAATCACTCCAGCTGAAATCTACCAAACATGCTCTCTTGGGATCTTCAATCTTTCTCCCATGAGCTGTCTGAGGTTCTTGGGATTGGCCGACTTGCTGATAGATAGCTTTACGATAGTAATCATCTTTCCCGAATGGATTGTGTGCTCCGCTAGCTTCTCTTCCTTTGCACTCCCGCTTGAAATGGCCTTTCTCCCTGCATCGAAAACAAGTAACTTTAGATTTATCAAAACCTAAAGTAGATACATGAGCATCTAGAAAGTCATTTCTCCCGGTAATGGTTTGAATTTCTCAGCTCGTCGAAGAACACTAGCAAGACACCATTTAATATCCATGAGTTCCATTTCTTCGGCATCTATCTGATCATAATCCTCTTTGGTAAGCATAGGATTTCCGATCCGACCAGCAACAAGACCTTCATAAGATAACAGAACTGAACCCAGAAGTGCCATGTGGTCTTTAGCAGTGTCTTCAGAGAAGCTTTGATCTTCTGGAAGGTTGAGAGCTATGTTGCACTGAATTATGTATCCATTTCCTGTTTTTGTACTCTGAGACTGAAAACTAGTGTTAGTCTCTTTCGGATTCACACTCGGAAACGATGAAAACCCGCTGCTGCTCTTGTTTGAACCCTGATCAACTTTTTCTGATGAATCTCCAGCACTGAAAGCGGTTTGAATCTTTGGACTTCTTTCGGCTTCAGAAACTGGAATACTACCTTTATAATACATCTTTACATCCTGTTGACCACTCGGGTTATTCATCCTGGCTATCTTCTGTTGTTCCAGATCCTGTCCCTCTAACTTCTCAATAAACTGTCCGATTGTCAGTCTGTCATAAACACCCGTGTTTTTCAATATCATCAAATACGTTCCCCATTCTTTCTGAGGTAACGCATCAGCCAACTTATCAACATATTCTTCACGAGCTTTATCGACACCCAACATTGACAATGATCGCACCAAATGACAGTATCTTTCGATCAACTTTTTAGTGTCTTCTCCCGGCAAACTACAGAACAAGTCAAATTCTTTCTTAAGCAATGCCTTCTTGCTTTTGATCATACTTTCACTACCCTCGAATTTGACTTTAAGAGCATCCCAAATTGATTTTGCAGTTTTGTCGTGTTGTAGCAAAATGAATATATCTTCTTTAATCGCCTGCTGTAACAAACTGATCATCATTTTCTCTGCTCTGTACATTGCACGTTCTTGTTCTGAGAATTCAGATATTTGTTTAACAACTTGCAATTCTGTTCGAGGCAATGTGTACTTTTCCAATATGCATTCCCACGATCTGAGATGATTTGCCTGAACCCAGTTTTCAAACCGATCCTTCCACCCATAATACTCTTCAATGCTCATCAATTTCGGGGGTTTCTGGGTGGTTCCCATCTCGTTTTCAAGATTCATGGCTTGAGCAATCGCAGCTGGAGTAGTCGATGTAGCAAAAGCGTTGTAAAATTCGGAATCCATACTGACTTATAGGCGGACAAACAGATGACAGAAAAGCGATCCAACAGAGAACAAATAAGCGGTTCAGATAAGTGTTCGTTCGAGCGAACCAGCTTCACTCGACCGAATAAGCGGATCAGAGAGCAAGGTGTCAAATAAGCGGTCCAAGTACTGTCCGTTTGAACGATTCAAGCAATGTTCGTTCGAGCGGTTCAAGAAATGTCCGTTCGAGCGGTTCACCTATGATCCAATAAGCGGTTCACAATTGTCCGAAAAAGCGATCCAAGATTGTTCGAATGAGCGATCCAAGTTACTAATTTGGAGCGAACCAGAACCAAAAATGTACGAATAAGCGGTCAAAAACGTGACCTAGGAGCGGTTCACGATGACGTCACTACGAGCGGTCCACATATCGAACATGTCTTGACTCGTTAAAACTTCGAATTTTGACTTCAAACTTTCCAGAATATATCTCGATACTATTGCGCACAAGCTGTGAAAATTTGAGCGAATTCCGACCGTGAAATCTTCCCGAATCAGTAAAAGAAGGTGTAGAAGTGAGAAGAAATGATGAAAAACAGCTACAATCTGCAGAAAACCTCCTTCCAGGCTCTGATACCACTTGTAGGATCGTATGCTGACCCAAACGAGTCGTTCAGAGGTTATCTCTTGCGTTTCAGATGCGGAATAATAAGAAATACAAGTAGAAGTAGCTTGTTCTTCTTTCTAACTGCTTGTTTTATTGATATGAAACGTTTTACAGCTCGATCTTCACACCGGCAGAGCTTCGGCGTGGAATTTCACATACACGTTATGAGGATCGCCCTAAAGACCTCTATATATAGTGGTTTGGGTCCGCTCGTGTGACACATGTCCATAAGAGCGGACCAGGTATGTCCACAAAAGCGGTCCACACTAGACAAATAAGCGGTCCAGACACCCTATGACCCTATGAGCGATCCTAGCCTATAAAACCTATACAGACTCCTGTTTTCTCGTATTTCGTGCCCTATGCTATACAATACGATATAAGACCTGATCCTAGACACCTAGACGGAATCAACAGATGTAGTGCACCAACAATAAAGCTAGAGTCAAGTTTAGATCCTGTGATGAAAGTTAAAGCCAGGCAACAATCTTGGTTCTGTGAAAGTCAGACAACGATCCTGTTGCAGATGTTGCTGAAGAAAAAGAAATGCCAGCAAATCGAGAGGGGGAGTCTGTAGATATTCAAGTAGATATTGCTAAAGGGAAGTCTGTTGATGAAGATAGAGAGAGAGAAGCCCAGAGACTGATCAAGACTGAAGAAGTAAAGACATGACGTTGTCAAAGCCTCGATGGACGACTCGTTAACATCTGAGGGGGAGTCTGTTGGTGCACTACATCTGTCGACTTCGTCTTGTATCGAGTCTTAGATTGGATTGTATAGATTAGGGCACGTTCTATGAGAAAACAGGAAAGTGTATATGTGGCTGATTTCGCTCCTGATGGTTCTTCAGGTGATTTCGCCCGAAATCAACCATGTTGATTTCGCCCGAAATCAACCATGTTGATTTCGCTCCTAATGTTCCATGTTGTTTGGGGCGAAATCAGATGCCAATAATAGGTCATTCTGAGCGAAATCAGGTATTGGTTGCCTTGTATTCCACGCCGAAGTGCTGCCGGTGTGAAGACTGAGTGTAATTGCGTTCCAATCAATACAATCAGTAGTTAAAGTGAAGAATCAGCTGTTTCTAGCTTTGTTTCTTGTTTTCCGCACCTGAAACAGAGTAAAACTCCTCTGAACAACTCATTCGGGTCAGATCACACGATCCTACACTTTGAACATGGCTTAACGATTTCAACAATCTTTTCTACTTCAATGATCTTTTCCACTTCTACCACTTTTTCATTTTCTTCAACTACTCTTTTGATTGTTTGAAACACTTCTTTTGCGAATTGAACTTTGTCATTAAAATCAGAATCTTCTTCTTGATTTGTGCTTTCACATTTTTGTTCAGTTTCAACAATCTTCTCAGCAACGCTTTTAACTTCTTCTTTTTGAACAATCTCATCCTTTTCAGCAACATTTTCAGTCTTCATTTTCTCTTGTTCTTTTGCAGCTTGTTTCTTTTTTAGCTTCTCCACGCGCTCTGCAAAATAAAAATGAAAAATTTCAGGAGAGAGATGAGATTTTGCAATGTTAATATGTTTTTCTTCCTCATCATCACTGCTATCATCAGTTGGTGAGTGATCAAACTCAATTGATTTTTCAGACACATCATCCGTTGAACCAGAAACAGATGGTGTTTGATCAAAGGTGACATCCTTTTCTGAACTTGCATCACTTTGTGAACTTTCGTCTGCACTCTGTGAGCTTTCATCGGATGCAATAGACTCATTCTCCACATTCTTCACAGTCTCACCAATAGACTTCATCCATGTGGCAAACAAATTTGGTTCTTTAACAATCTTAGAAATAAAAGCTTTAAATTCTCCCTTTTCATCAGCAAACATATCCTAGCTAAAACCTTCAGGTAGTTTTTCATCATCCTGATCAACTAAGCATGCTTTGCTTTCAAGTGAGATGTAATTGTTCCAGTTAAAATCCACCAAACATGCTCTCTTTGAATCCTCGATTGGTTTTCTACCATGAGCCACCTGTGATTCTTGCTGTTGGCCAACCTGTTGATAAATGGCTTTCCGGTAGTAGTTGTCTTTTCCAAACGGATTCTGAGCTCCACTAGCTTCCCTGTTCTTACATTCTCGCTTGAAATGACCTTTCTCCCTGCATCGAAAACAAGTAACTTTAGATTTATCAAAACCTAAAGTAGAAACATGTGCATCAAGAAAGTCATTTCTCCCAGTAATCAGCTTGAATTTTTCTGCTCGTCTAAGAACACTAGCTAGACACCATTTGATGTCCATTAGTTCCATTTCTTCGGCGTCTATCTGATCGTGATCCTCCTTTGTAAGCATAGGATTTCCGATCCTTCCAGCCACTAAACCTTCATAAGAAAGTAACACAGAACCCAGTAATGCCATGTGATCCTTTGCAACCTCTTCAGAAAAACTTTGGCCGTCTGGAAGATTCAAAGCGACATTGCACTGAATCACATAACCATTTCCAATTTTTGTACTCTGTGAAAGAAAAATTGTAGTTGACTCTTTCGGATTGACACTCGGAAATGAAGAGAATCCACCGCTTTTGTTTGAAGTTTGATCAGCTTTTTCCGTAGAATCCCCAGCACTAAACGCAGTCTGGATTTTCTGATTTCTCTCAGCTTCCGGAACACTACCTTTGTAGTACATCTTTACATCTTGTTGACCACTTGGACTATTCATCCTCGTGATCTTTTGCTGTTCCAAATCCTAACTTTCAATCTTTTCAATAAACTGAGAAATCGTTAGCCCATCATAAACCCCGGTATTTTTCAAGATCATCAAGTATGTTCCCCACTCTTTCTACGGTAACGCATCAGCTAACTTGTCTACCCACTCTTCACGATCTTTAGTTATACTCAGCATCGACATGGATCGCACCAAGTGGCAGTAACGTTCAATCAGCTTCTTTGTATCTTCTCCCGGTAAACTACTGAACAAATCAAACTCTTTCTTTAGCAATGCTTTCTTACTCTTGATCATATTCTCACTACCCTCAAACTTCATACGAAGAGCATCCCAAATCGATTTTGAAGTTTTGTCATGTTGAAGTAGTATGAAGATGTCTTCTTTGATGGCTTGCTGAAGCAGACAGATCATCATTTTTTCAGCTTTGTACATATCTCGCTCTTTGTCACTGAACTCTGATAGCTCTTTGATAACCTGCAAATCTGTACGTGGTAGCACATATTTCTTCAGAATGCATTCCCAAGACCTTAGATGGTTTGCCTGAACCCAGTTTTCAAATCTGTCTTTCCACCCATAGTACTCTTCAATACTCATCAGTTTAGGGGGCTTTTGTAACGTTCCAGTCTCGTTTTCCAAGTTCATGTTCTGAGCAATGGAAGCCGAAGTAGTCGGAGATGAAGCAAACGCGTTGTAGAACTCTTCACTCATGATTGCGTGGCACGATTCACAAAAACAATAGCTTTCGAGCGAAATTAACTAATATCAGGTTTGAGCGAAATCACAAAGTGAAGTTTGGAGCGAAATCAACACTTTGTCTTTCTGGAGCGGAATTACCAAAAGAGTTAGGAGCGGAATCTGAAAAATTGTCTATCTGGAGCGAAATCAACAGGTATCTTGAAGCGGAATCATCAGTTTGACAATCTCGTGCGGAATTAGCAAGAATTTTTCGAACGGAATCAGCAAGTTTTGGAGCGAAATCAGACTTCTCGAGCGAAATCAGAAATGGTCCATTTGAGCGGAATCAGTTCGGAGGTCAATTTTGTCCATTTTTAAGCCGTATTTTAATCTCAAACTTTCAGGGATTTGTTAATAGACACTTATACACAGTCTGTGAAAAAGTGAACATGTTTTGTCCGCTAAATCTCGTTCTGTTGAAGAAAGAAGGTGTAGAAGTAAGAAATTTTGATGAAATCCAGCTAATCTCTGCAGACCTCCTCCTCCTGAGCTCTGATACCACTTGTAGGATCGTTCGACTGATCCGAATGAGTCATTTAGAGAGGTTCTGATCTATTTCAGGTGCGGAAAACAAAAAATAGACTTAGAAACAGCTAATACTTCACTTTAACTGCTGATTATATTGATCTGACAAAGAATACAATCAGTCTTCACACTGGCAGCACTTCGGTATGGAAAACAAGGAATAGATGCATGATTTCGCTCCTGAGTGACTATATATAGAGCCCTGATTTCGCCCGAAATGACATAAGGACAACTGGAGCGGAATTAGCTCTTGAGATTCCGGGCGGAATCACCTACATATATAGGTTGGAGCGAAATCAGCCTATTAAACACCTTAAACATGCTGTTTTCTAGTAAAACGTGTCCTGATCTATACAATATAGTCTAAGACTCGATACAAGACGAAGTTGACAGATGTATGCACCAACAGACCTGAAGTCACTGTATGACTAAAGGGATGCGTGCCGAACGCCCAAGAATCGAGGCAGAAGCACGGTCCTGAAAGTCAAAATGTGTACGGCAAGTCCTTGAGAATAGTCAAATCGCTTTGGATAGTCACTGTCTAATAGGCGCAGACAATCTATTTCTCGATTTTTATGTGTTTCGATTCTGAGTCCGCAACTGCTGACTCTGATGATTCGTCGATTTTATGTGTTAGCATGTATTTGCCTGTTTGTATGTTTAAATTTTTTTGAGAATTATTCGATTTTTGCTTTCACTTCGATCGACACGCACGACTCGCACTGCACTTCTATCTCAAAACGCTGACAAATCGCTAAATTATGGACGACCTTATCTTATGTTATACGATTATGCTACACTACCCGCTATATTATTCGCCTATATTATACTACTCGATAAGTTATTCGCGACCGCTATATTCGAACACTCGCGGATTTTGAATGATAGGTTTCTATATTCTGACTGCCTCTGTGATTACATGTGTGTGTGCTTCTGTGCTTCCGTGCCCTACGTGCTTATGTGTTTATGTGCTTCTATGCTTAAGTGAATCGGTGATTATGTGCTTACGTGTTTATGTGATACATGTTTCATTGTGTTCCTGAGCTTTAGTAAGTATTAGACGTGTGAGGTGAGATTCAATTATGACGTGTCTGAGACCTATGATGATGTCTGTTGCAGACAATGTCGACTGGACCATCATCTGGACCCCGTCACCCTCGACTCACTCGTCAAGAACAGAGGGACAAATGCCTTGCTGCCATCCT
Organism: Helianthus annuus; assembly: GCF_002127325.2. Classification (NCBI taxonomy): domain Eukaryota; kingdom Viridiplantae; phylum Streptophyta; class Magnoliopsida; order Asterales; family Asteraceae; genus Helianthus; species Helianthus annuus. Next base: position 55,119,359 of record NC_035439.2, read on the forward strand.
CGCTAAATAAGTAGCCAAGGTTGTGCCTCAGATCGTGAGTGAAATTTACGAGAATGTTAGCAAATCGTCTGAGGAATCCAGAACCGAAGCTCCTAAAGTTGCTACCAAGACTGCTTTCAGCTTCAAGCAGTTCAAGGCTTGCGGTCCAAAGGAATTCACTGGAGAAGATGACCCAACGGCTATGTTTCAATGGTTCGATTCCATCGAAGTCACTCTGCGCCAGAGTGGATGTCCGGAAAATCTCCGAACTCTAAACGCTACCTGCGTCTTCCAGTCCCGCGCATTAGACTGGGGGACGGCCGAACGAAACAAACGCGGAAATGATGCAGCCTATGAGCTGACGTGGGAAGAGTTGAAGGCCATCATGATGGACGAGTTCTGCCCTCCCCATGAATGCCAAAAGCTAGAGGACGAATTCTAGAACATTAAGCAGAAGGAAGGTGACAACGCTGCCCTGACTGCTCGCTTTAAGCAGCTCAGCATCATGTATCTCGATCAAGTGAAGACGCCCGACATGGCAATCAAGGAGTACATCCGAGCTCTACCCGACTGTGTTGCGGATTTTATGCATGCCGCAAAGACAGCAACGATCGAAGAAACTTACTTGCTTGCCGCAGAAATCAATGACAATCGAGTAAAAGCTGGTTTTTGGGATAAAACTTCGAAGAGCCTGCACCAAGTCACCACCGCACCAGCCTCCGAAACCGCCGCCGCTCAATCGTCAAAGTCCTCACGCCGCAGAAATAAGAACAACAACAGCAGCTCCAGCAACAAGAACTGTGCTGCCACCACCACTGCTGCTCCACTTCAAGCCATACCGGCTCAGCAGCAATCTCACCACCGCCCAGCACCAGTTAGTTATGCGCCGCCTGCAAAGCGTGCATACACAGGTCCCCACCCTGCTTGCCCAACATGCACTTATCATCACCCGGTGGGTCTCGCATGCCGTTTCTGTGCTCACTGCAACATGTACGGCCACTTCACTGTTAACTGCCGTATTGGTCCCCGTCAAGCGCCAGCTCAAGCCACTACTCATCAAGCTTTGCTCCCAGCCCCTTGACGGGTGGTCCGTAGGACAACCCTTAAGTGCCTTAAAAAGATTAAAATCCCATGCTTTACACGTTTAATTGTTTGAACTTGGTAACTACTAGTTGTTTGGACGTGCAGGTGCAAATGGAACTTAAAGTGGAAGGAACACGGAGAATAAATGAAAAAATCAATTTTTGGAATTGAAGAATTAAGAGGATAGCATGATAGAGGACGAAATTACGAGAACGTAGGCGAAAACGGTGAAGAAAACGGAGTTGAAACGAAAAAGTTATGCTGAAAACAAGTTTTCAGGCTGAAGCCTGCCGTAAGCTACGGCCATTGGCGTAGCTTACGGCACTCACTGGCACTTTTTGTCACCGTATGACAGTTTAAAGCCACCGTAAGCCATTCCAAGCCACCGTAAGCTACGGTGGCCACCGTAGCTTACGGCGCTGACCTACGTAAATGTGCAACTTCCACCTTTTAATGCGGATTTATGATGCCCTTTCAAGTCCAATCATTCCCATTCGGTTACATACACTTGAGAGACGATTTTTGGTGGTTCTTGGAGCTTGAAGACATTCTCGAATCGTTGGTTTTATTTTTTTGATTGTTATGAACATTAAGACTTTTGTGATGATGATTGTCCAAGCCATTTGCGGCTAAACTCTTGATGACTATCTTTTGTTGAAGGTTTGTATTAGACTTTATGCTTGATTTCCTAATTTCTAGAATAACAAACTTTGTCTTTTTGGTTGTTTGTTATGGTGTGTGATTGTTTGTTTGTAAATTGTTGATTCTTATGTTAATCTAGTTTGAAACCATACGTTCTTGGTGCCGTTGGCAATCGAGATATCATGGGTAGAATTAGGATTGGGTAAGGGTTAATTGGTCATCGGGTAACAACCTCACGTTCTAGGAATCTGAGTACTTAGTTCCCTTTTATCACAACAAGTAATCACACATGAACTATGTCTATGTAGTTCTTTCTAGTGGAATGATAGCATAAATGTCAAAGCAAACCGGAAACTAAAGATGGTCATTTGTCTCTAAATTGTTTACAACCCAAAAGTTTAATTTGCAATTAGAATAGTAATCTTAGTTTTAAAACTCAAATCAACTCTTGAACTTTACTTTCATTGCAATTAGTTTAATTTAGTTAATTTAGATAAACCTTGAAATAACACATATTCCACAAACTCCCTGTGTTCGATACCCACTTGCCACTATCTATTTAGTAGTAATTGGATTAAATTTGATTGTGACCACGACATCACGTCAAATTTTGGCGCCGTTGCCGGGGAGTAGTGCGCAACGTGTGTTATCTTGTGTATTAGTTTGAAAAAAAATTAAAAAAAAAATCCCAAAAAGATTTCTTTTATGTTCATGATTTACACTTGGTAGTTGAGTTGTGTTGTGCAGGATGACAGGGCATTACACAAATTTCAGCTTATTTACGTGTAGATTGTGCGGGGGTCCACGACATCCATGTATTGGTTGCCACGAGGCTCACTACAGGAGGGCACATGGAAAATCGGTGTCTTATGTTTCACAGCTTCCACCTCCATCATACGTTGACGATTATGAATCAGAAATGGAGGATGACTATTATTCATATGGATACGATTGGGACGAGGAAGTTTATTATGAGGCAAGGATGGATAGTCTATGTTTTTGTTGCGGTCGCGATCACACTTATGATTATGATGTGTGCACAGTGTATTCAGAAAACCCAAAGTATTGGAATAAAAAGATGATGGAAGCGCGCATCTATAGACCGTATCAGGGATATCGACAATATCATCCCGAAGAATATTCTGAGCCCAAGGGTGTTTATGTTTATGAGACCGAGGAGGAGAAAGAGCTTGCTGTATTGGAAGTAACTTTGTCCAAACTCGAGCAATATTTAGCAACACCCAACCTGTCCGATGAAGACCGAATCAGCTGCTTAGTTTCTAAGTGTCATACTTTAAAATTGAAGATAGAGATAGAGGAACGCCTCTCACCATTACCTGACGATATTAGATATTAGAGATTATTCTCACATGAAGGAGGAGGTTGTGGAGGATAATACCACACTAATGAGTCCTTTATCTGATGAAGAGTCACTTGTAGATCAGATGATGTGTGCAGATTATGAGGTAGAGCAGGCTGATGAGATGGATATGTGTACCGAAACTCTTCCCATATCAATGATTCAAATTAACAAGTGTGGGGAAGAGGTTTCGAGGAATAAGATGAGAAAGGTGAAACTACCAGACATTAAGGTATATGTCATGAAGTGGACTAGCAAAGCCCGCAGGAGCAGCTTTAACATGCCAAATATACTGACAAATCTATGGAGATGGCATGTAAATTTCCGGGCATTTGTTGGAAATGCTGCGGGTAAGTGTGCATTAAGACCACCATAACGCATATCAGGTATGGTCTGGCTGAAGACCTTTAAACTTAGCGCTCTCGGGAGGCAGCCCGAGGATGTAGAGTATTGTATTTGTGTTTTGTTTTGTTTTGTTTTGCTTTGTTTGGTTTTGTTTTGGTGTTGTGTTTGTGTGTTGGCAGGTTATTACGTTTCAACTCTCGCGGATGCAATGATTCAAGTGTGGGGATGTTTGGCAACATCCCTGTTGAGATATCGGCGAATCTAAGAGATGTCTTTGAACCGGTTCGATTACCGCAGCTGCATCACTAACAACACTGCTGATTTACTAATCAGGTCGTGTCTTGTTCTCATCTTGTGCAACTTTGTATATATTCATGTTTAAGTTTATGGTTGGGCGGTTGGGTGGTGTTTTGATGTGTTTGCTTGATGGGTTGTGAAAGTTGGTGGTGTTTTAGTAAGCAAAATATTTATATATATAGAATAAAAAAAAAACAAAAAGAAATTTGGGGTTTGAGAGTATTAGCGAAAGCTAATGTTTTTGGGTAAAAGTGATCTTCCCCTCAAAATCATACATTGGGACAATGTATCTTAAGTGTGGGGATGGGGGGAAATTTTTGAGAATTTTAAAAATTGTGAAATCAAGCGAAAAATTGTCGAAATTTGAACACTTGATATTGTTCCACTTGACATACCGACCCCCATTTCTAGTCCTTTCTTGGTGAGAGTTTGAGCCACATATGATTATTAAAGATGTTTTCTTTGTTTTGAGTGGCGGTGTGTGGCTTGTGTTAATAGAACTTGTGTACGAATTCTTGCCAAATCCTAGAGTTAGCATGCTTGTGAAAATGATAGGGGACTTTTAGGTAGCCTCGTCTAGATGTGTGAGAGTGTGGGATTGGTGGGTTGGACCTCATACGTTACATATATGAGCTTGGATTGTGAGGGGTGGGGGTTTGGTCTTTAGAAAGCCATATTTGAGCCTTATACTATTCGGTTGTGACCCAAACCTACTTCTTACAAAAAAAAAAAAAAAAAACTTTACCTATTGAGACGACCCGGTTTAGGAATTTAGTTTGTGATTGTTGATGTTCTTGTATATATTGTTGAGTTTTATGTGTTATGAAAAAAATGAAAAAAAAAAAGAAAGAAAAAAAAGAAAGAGAAAAATATGAGAAAAATACAAAAAAAAGAAGTATTTAATTGCAATAGTAGTTGAGAATGTTGAGAAGTTGTGTATATAGTTGATGTTTGCTCTGTTTAGTAGTAGAAATAAAAACCGGGTCAAATCAATTAGCTCTTGCATATATATTCCACCATTTTCCTACCTTTACACATAGCCCCGTTATAACCCGTAAGTCTTTTTTGATTCATAAGCATGCTAGGTATTTGATAGGAGGAAACTTGATTTGTATACAAGCTTATTGTCGCACAATCACACACTTGCATTGAGCGTGTTAGCATAATGTTGCTAATATTACTTGTCACTGAGAGTTGTTGTGAGGGGTGTGTCTTGTGGTATGATAAAAAGTTAGTAAAAGGACGGTACATTTTAGCTTGGTTTGCATGTTGATCGCTTGTGGTTTTGAAATGGTTAGTGAATGAGTTGCTTGGGACAAGCAACGGGTAAGTGTGGGGATGTGACGGGTGGTCCGTAGGACAACCCTTAAGTGCCTTAAAAAGATTAAAATCCCATGCTTTACACGTTTAATTGTTTGAACTTGGTAACTACTAGTTGTTTGGACGTGCAGGTGCAAATGGAACTTAAAGTGGAAGGAACACGGAGAATAAATGAAAAAATCAATTTTTGGAATTGAAGAATTAAGAGGATAGCATGATAGAGGACGAAATTACGAGAACGTAGGCGAAAACGGTGAAGAAAACGGAGTTGAAACGAAAAAGTTATGCTGAAAACAAGTTTTCAGGCTGAAGCCTGCCGTAAGCTACGGCCATTGGCGTAGCTTACGGCACTCACTGGCACTTTTTGTCACCGTATGACAGTTTAAAGCCACCGTAAGCCATTCCAAGCCACCGTAAGCTACGGTGGCCACCGTAGCTTACGGCGCTGACCTACGTAAATGTGCAACTTCCACCTTTTAATGCGGATTTATGATGCCCTTTCAAGTCCAATCATTCCCATTCGGTTACATACACTTGAGAGACGATTTTTGGTGGTTCTTGGAGCTTGAAGACATTCTCGAATCGTTGGTTTTATTTTTTTGATTGTTATGAACATTAAGACTTTTGTGATGATGATTGTCCAAGCCATTTGCGGCTAAACTCTTGATGACTATCTTTTGTTGAAGGTTTGTATTAGACTTTATGCTTGATTTCCTAATTTCTAGAATAACAAACTTTGTCTTTTTGGTTGTTTGTTATGGTGTGTGATTGTTTGTTTGTAAATTGTTGATTCTTATGTTAATCTAGTTTGAAACCATACGTTCTTGGTGCCGTTGGCAATCGAGATATCATGGGTAGAATTAGGATTGGGTAAGGGTTAATTGGTCATCGGGTAACAACCTCACGTTCTAGGAATCTGAGTACTTAGTTCCCTTTTATCACAACAAGTAATCACACATGAACTATGTCTATGTAGTTCTTTCTAGTGGAATGATAGCATAAATGTCAAAGCAAACCGGAAACTAAAGATGGTCATTTGTCTCTAAATTGTTTACAACCCAAAAGTTTAATTTGCAATTAGAATAGTAATCTTAGTTTTAAAACTCAAATCAACTCTTGAACTTTACTTTCATTGCAATTAGTTTAATTTAGTTAATTTAGATAAACCTTGAAATAACACATATTCCACAAACTCCCTGTGTTCGATACCCACTTGCCACTATCTATTTAGTAGTAATTGGATTAAATTTGATTGTGACCACGACATCACGTCAAACTCCTTGCGCTCACTGCAACATGTACGGCCACTTCACTGTTAACTGCCGTATTGGTCCCCGTCAAGCGCCAGCTCAAGCCACTACTCATCAAGCTTTGCTCCCAGCCCCTCAAGGCCAACACGCGGCTCAGGCACCCGCGGTCAACGCCCGAGTCTGCTTCGCATGTGGTGATCCCAACCACTTTGTGAATATGTGCCCGAACAGGGTTGTGAAACAAGAGCCCCAACAGCCGCAGCCTCACCAGCAGCAACAGCCGCAGCAGCAGCAACAAGCCGCACGCGCCAGAACTTTCAACATCAATGTGCGCCAAGCCTAGGCTGACAACAACGTGGTCAATGGTACGTTCCTTGTGAATGGTATTTATGCTTCATGTTTGTTTGATACTGGAGCTGATAACTGCTTTGTGTCGTTTGAATTCGAGAAGCTCCATTAGTCGTAAGCGCTCCCATCTCCACTCGACGTTCGATGTTGAAGTCACCACCGGAAGAACTGTCGCCGTTAATTCTATTCTTCGTGATTGTACTCTTGAGCTCAACAATCACATCTTCCCAATCGACCTTATTCCAATGCAACTCGGAAGTTTTGACGTCATAGTAGGCATGGACTTTCTTCGCGAAAATGATGCTGAAGTTGTGTGCTTCGATAAGATGATTCGATTTTCGCTCGCGAATGGTGATTTATTATGTGTTTATGGCGAAACTGCTTTGAAAGGTCTCAAACTCATGTCATGTGTCCAAGGTAGCAAGTATCTTCGCAAGGAATACAGAGCTTTCTTGGCTAACATTGTAGTAGCGGAGAAGGAAAAGAAAAGGAAGACATAAGTGAAAGACGTTCCTGTGGTTCATGATTTTCCTAATGTGTTCCCTGACGATCTTCCTGGACTTCCGCCAAGTCGTGATATCGACTTTCGTATCGACCTCATTACTGGAGCCAACCCTGTTGCCAAAGCCCCTTACCGACTCACACCGTCTGAAATGTGTGAACTCTCAAGTCAGCTTCAGGAATTACTTGAGAAAGGCTTCATTCGCCCGAGCACCTCTCCTTGGGGCGCGCCAGTCCTTTTCGTCAAAAAGAAGGATGGGTCGTTCAGGATGTGCATCGACTATTGGGAACTGAATAAGTTGACTATCAAGAACCGCTATCCCCTGCCTCGCATTGATGATTTGTTTGATCAGCTACAAGATGCTACGTGTTTCTCAAAGATCGATTTACGCTCAGGTTATCACCAGCTACGCATTCAAGAGGAGGATATACCTAAAACCGCGTTTCGCACTCGTTACGGCCACTATGAATTCGTTGTTATGCCTTTCGGTTTAACCAACGCACCCGCGGTTTTCATGGATCTGATGAATCGCGTGTGTAAACCATATTTCGACCGTTTCGTCATCGTGTTCATCGACGATGTATTGATCTATTCCAAATCGAAAGCCGAACACGCGCAACATCTACGTTTGGTTCTCGAGCTACTCCAGGGGAATCAACTCTATGCCAAGTTCTCCAAGTGTGAATTCTGGCTAGAGGAGGTTCAGTTTCTGGGTCACATTGTCAATAGTCAAGGTATTCAGGTCGATCCCACGAAGATTGAAGCCGTTAAAGGTTGGATTACACCTAAGAACCCGTCTGAAGTCCGTTCTTTTCTCGGACTAGCGGGCTATTATCGACGATTTATCCAAGGATTCTCAAAGATCGTTGTGCCGCTTACCGCTCTTACGCATAAAGACAAGCCTTTTGTTTGGGGAACCGAACAAGAGTCTGCCTTCAAAACCCTCAAGCACATGCTTTGCAATGCTCCTGTTCTCACATTGCCCGACGGAAACGACGACTTCATTGTCTATTGTGATGCTTCCAACCTTGGTCTTGGTTGTGTCCTTATGCAGCGGGACAAGGTTATAGCTTATGCATCTCGTCAGCTCAAAATCCACGATAAGAACTATACAACCCACGATCTCGAGCTAGGCGCGGTTGTTTTTGCGTTAAAGATTTGGCGACACTACCTGTATGGTACCAAGTGTACGATCTTCATCGATCATAGGAGCCTACAACATATCTTGATCAGAAAGAACTTAATATGCGTCAACGCCGATAGGTAGAACTTCTCAACGATTACGATTGTGAGATTCGTTATCACCCAGGCAAGGCAAATGTCGTTGTCGACGCTCTCAATAGACGGAGTTATTTGCTCAGCATTCGTAATACCCAAGCCCAATACGATCTCGAAACCCTCATCCGCGAAGCCCAACATGCCTGTTTTAATGAGCGCACTCTGAAGAAGGAACAAATCTATCACGATGGAGCCCAGCATGTGAACAAGTCAAATGGGATATTCCATTATCTGGATCGAATTTGGATCCCCAAACGGACCAATTTGTGACAGATTCTGATGGACGAAGCCCACAAATCCCGGTATTCTATTCATCCTGGTGCTGATAAAATGTACCTGGATCTTCACTACAAGTATTGGTGGCCGGGCATGAAAAGGGATATTGCTCTCTACATTGGGAAGTGCCTGACTTGTGCAAGGGTCAAGGCTGAATACCAAAGACCCTCTGGCTTACTCGAACAACCCCCAATCCCTATGTGGAATTGGGAGAGTATAGCTATGGACTTCATAACAAAGCTTCCGCATACGTCATCAGGTCACGACAGCATCTGGGGTGTTGTTGATCGTTTGACCAAATCTGCTCACTTTTTGCCAATACGGGAAGACTACAAAGTAGAACGATTAGCCCAAATCTACACCAATGAGATCATTTGTAATCATGGGACGCTCGTGACATCATCTCTGACCGTGATTCTCGGTTTACCTCGCGACTGTGGGAAACGTTTTAAGCGGCTCTCGGTACTACGCTTAAGCTAAGTACCACATTCCACCCTCAAACCGACGGTCAGACTGAAAGAACGATCCGTACTTCTGAAGACATGCTCCGTTCGTGTGTCATAGATTTCAGTGGTAATTGGGATGCATACCTGCCGTTGGTCGAATTCTCGTACAACAACAGATATCATTTCAGCATTCAAATGTGTAACATTTGTGCTTGTAGTCATTGTGAACAGTTCAGTTATCAATAAAACAATGTTATTTTATCCCAATGTTTGTTTGGTTGTGTTTTACATTTTTCATGTTTTGACTTTTGTTCGATTTTAAACTCTACACCGCTTTCTGGAGAGTTATACGCTAACTTGTGCTTAAACGTGCTCAGTATAATGCGACAAATACTCCGGAACATCAACATATACTCAACATACCTTAAATAACCTTTACATAACTTAGAAATAAGTTTTGAAGGCTTTGGTATGGCAAAAACAAGTTAATTCGCTACAGGGACTAAAATTGACAAACTGCGAAAGTATGCCAATTTGAACTGTAACGAATATTCCGGAACATGTCAATAAGTTAAACATACCATAAATATCCTTTACATAGCTTAGAAATAGGCTTTGAGGGGTTTGGTATGCTAAAACAAACTTTTGGATAATTCAGGGGCTAAAAGTGTCAAAAAGTGCACAAGTTTGCACTTTCGCGCATAACTTACGTTTTGAATACATCCGGACATCCAAAAATTTATGTAAGCATCCTTATATTATGCCTTAGTGTATGGCATGAGAAAAATCCATTCGTCGCGCAATTTGGATCGTTTTTCGCGCTTATGTGCATTCCATCGTAATTAACCGAACATCGCGACCGTACGGCCAAACGAACCGACATCCGACATATTTTTGAGCACATTTTAAGTTCCCTATACTTTAACTTTATTTTAGAGCTTTGAAATGAGGTTAACGGGGCTTAAACGTGCCAAAAACGCATCAAATACCAAGTTTTGGAGCTGCAGGGACCAAAACTGTAAATCTGCCAAACTAGGGGCTTACGGACCGTAAGCCAAAGCCCATACGGTCCGTAAGGGGTCCCCAGTACAGCAGATTCAATGAACCCAGCAGCTTGCCCCTTCAAATGATGAAAGGTCCAAATGCCCTTTCACCCAATCAAAGGCCAATGGCCATATTCTGTGACCATAACATTGTGACATGTGTACGCACAAGATCGTGGCACGTTATTCGAGAAACGATCCTAACGGTTCCACTTTTCCTATAAATACCCCCCCCCTTGTTGCCAAAAACCCACACAATCTGATCTAAAAAGCTCTAAGTTGAAGTATTGCTTCATACTTGAGTTTCTTTGATCTAGATTAGCTTTCGGGGATCCTTTGTAAGTGTTCCTTCGTTGTTTTATCGCTTTTCGAGTCCGAAAGTCGAACTATGTTGACTTTCTGCATTGACCAGTTTATGGTCGATGCGAAGTTCGTTGGAACTTCATAACGTGAGCGTGATCACGATGGTTATAGTCCTTGGCGACTATACCTACTGATTACCACGTTATCTAGGCTTAGTGACGAGTCGTAGTTTCGGCCAAAATGTGCATTCTTGCATATTTTGTAATCAAACTACTCGTGAGCATCAAAGCCATTTGTTTTGATGCCAAACCTGTTTTCTAATCTTAGTTAAGCATGTTCTAACATGCTTAGCTCGTCACTTTTAGTTTAGTGCTTATATAGGGTCGTAAGGTAAGCGATCTAAACCATCGCTTATACTTTCGAACCCGACCCATTTGGTCGATCATTAGGATCCGACCAAACGCATTAGGTGACCATAGCTATAACCTTCCGAGGTTATACCTTGTGGTCGCAATGTTAGGCGTTCCGAACGCGTTCTACGCGAACGACGCGTTAGGGTAGCATAAGCTACCTAAACGGGTCGTGATGGGGCGTAAGCACTTTGGTTAGGTTTCATTTTATTATGTAGGCTTCGTTAAACCCTATTACACGAGTCTCCATACTCGTTTGGTTTACGAACCCGCATACTATCCGATCCTTCCGATTTGGTCCGGTATATTAACATAGCTACCTATTAGGTGCCGTTTGATATCCCGTGATCTTTAGCATTATCTGGTTATTATACAAGGAATTCAAAGCAATCTCAGGTGAGTACATAGAACCCCATTTTCTACTGTCTTACAAACTGTTTTGGGGTGAAACACATGTGCCTATCTGTTACTTTCATGCTTTCCATGTTTTCACATCATATGACTGCTATGTTGTTAGTACATTATAGTACACGATTTCATTACATTTCATGCTATGTATGCGCATTGTGTGCGTACTTAGTACATTGATTTACATTACATTCTTGTTGCATATGTTTACTCAGCATATGGACACATTGATTTACATGAACATTTCTGTTGCATATGTTTACTCAGCATATGGACACATTGATTTACATGAACATTTCTGTTGCATATGTTTACTCAGCATATGGACACATTGATTTACATGAACATTTCTGCTGCATATGTTTACTCAGCATATGGGCACATTGATTTACATGAGCACTTCTGCTTCGTATGTTTACTTAGCATACTTAGTACAATTGTTTACATCACATGCCTTCATTTTGTTATGACATTTGGTTTGTTTAACATGGGACAATACATTCATTAACATTGATCACGCCGTTCGTTAGTAGGTAGTGGTACCATAGGAATTGACAACTCCCGTTTCTGAAATCCTAGGTTTGATAGGATTGGAAGGAATGACCGAATTCGATATACATAACTTAGATAAGCCTTTAATTTGTTTAAGGGTTTATCGCCGCAGTCTCAAGGCTTGGATGTATGCATATTTCACAATACCGCATAAATGTTAATATCAATAGAGCATGCATAAGTTGATACATTTCGCTTACCATACATGATACATTTTGGGATACACATTACATGATTTACATTGAACATAAACACGTTGACATTGACATACACATTTGGTGGTTTACATTGAACATAAACATTTGACATGGTTTACACAATAACACTTGACATTTGGTTTATACATGAACAATTTACATGGTGGATTGGTTTGGGTAAATGGTTGGAGTAACGTGCCGTATGTAATATGATACAAACATGGTGGATACGCCGCTGGTACTTCCTATATATAAATGCTTGTATAGTATTACATATCGTAGCGTTATCTAAGTCATTTCAGTTTAGACACATTACATTTTACACAAATAACATATTCTTCGCAAGACATTATTTTCACAAACAACTTATCTTATTCAACTCATTTTACTTGGTTACTCGTTTAACCTTGCACTTACCTATACATATCATCTGATGTTATCGTTTTTCAAATGGTTTACAAAGCAAGACAAATTACAAGGTTCATGACTGACTGTTAATAAACATTCTTTAAACTCAAGTCATGAATCCCATTTTCACAAAACCTATGTATCTCACAGGCATTTTTATGCTGACGTACCTACTTTCACATGTGTTTTCAGGAGCTGTTCCATAAGATGTTGATCACGATACTAGGGCGGACCTATGCCTTAGAGCCTAAAAATGAAGATAGGCTAGTTTAAATATGTTATGAACTTTGTATTTCTTGTTTTGGAACGATGTAGCACTCTTGTTTATAAATAAAATACAACTTGGTATGCCATGGTTATGAAACAATAAATTCTGTTACAACACTCCCCGACGTTTTCCGCCGCGGTTGCATGTTACACGCGGTCGGGGTGTGACAGAAGAGTTGGTATCAGAGCCATTGGTTATAGGGAATTAGGTTATTAGTAATGCTTTGACCTAGACTATAACTTTCTAGGACCCTAACACAAGTTATCTTGTGTTTAGATTTTAAAACATGCACATCACCTATCCTTAGGTGATAACCACAACGAGAACTTCGGTTCCAAATCCGCTTTGAAAATTAATCATCTATTCGAGGATGATTGATTACTAGGTTTTGAACCCTCTGTTATATGGTTTTGAACCTCTTTGGATTTCAAAAATCCCGTCAAAGTTTTGGGTTAATAGTGTGAACACGTGCGAACTGGAAGAGTGAATGCCTGTACCCTGGGTTTTCTGTCTAAGGCTAGAGTGTTCGTACAAATCCACATAATCGGACCAGTCACTCTTACCTGGGAACTCTTGGGGTGAGTGTTCACTTATAGGCGAGCATGTCTTCGCGATACACTAATTCTGACCCATTTACTTAGACTAAACATTTCGTGTCGCTTGTTTGCTTTGCGATGCATAACCGCCATCTTTGCTTTTGTTGATTTTGCTTCATCTCATTCTCTTCATCCAATCATCTCACTCGTTTCATTTCATGTTTTTCTCTTCTAGAATGCCTCCTCGACGCGACAACCAGATAGCTACTGCCGAGCTGGCAGAAATTATTGCGCAGCAGATGGCTGCTCAATTCCCAAATCTCTTTGCTCAATGGAACCAGGCCAACAACAACAACAACGGTACATGCAAATACAAGGATTTTAACTCGGCTAAGCCACTCAAGTTTAGTGGTTCTGAGGGAGCAACTGGTCTTCTTCAGTGGTTCGAGAGCATCGAGAACACTTTCCGTCATGTGCAGTGTCCTGACAATCGCAAGGTCGAGTTTTCTTCGAGTGTGTTTCAGAAGAGGGCTCTTACGTGGTGGAACGGGGTTATGAGAGATCAAGGTGCAGAAGTTGCTCTAGCTCAGACATGGGCTGAACTGAGAGCTCTTATGATGAGGGAGTTTTGTCCTCGTCATGAACAGCGAGCGTTGGAGAAAGAATTTGATGTTTTGAAGCAAGATAGTGGCGAGCACAGGGCTTATACGAATAGGTTTGAGGAGTTGAGTCTGCTTTGCCCGACTATGGTTACCCCGCTCGATAAGGCCATCGAAAGGTACATCGACGGCCTACCTGACTCAGTACAAGACATCCTTACTGGTAGCAACCCTACCACACTCCGTCAGGTAATCGAGTTATCAGCGACACTGACTGAGTGGCAGATTCGAAAGAATAAGCTACACAGGAAGAGCGACAAGGGCAAGAAACAGTCGGCTGACAAGGAAGATAGCAAGAAAGGTCAAAACAAGAAGGGAAAGGATTCTGGTTCCTCAAGGGGGTCAAGGAAGCGTAAGGCTTCCCAAAACTATGCTGTCACTGCCCAAGCTAACCAGGCAGCTCCCAACCAGCCTCCAGCAAAGAAGCCCTATTCAGGAAGTGCACCTTTGTGCAATCAATGCAACAGTCACCATCAGCCGCAATATTAGTGCCGTTTCTGTACTAACTGTGGGAAGTTGGGTCATCTTGCCGATGTTTGTCGGTTTGCTCAGAATCACGCAGTTCAGAACCCTGCTCAACAAGTTGCTCAGCAACAGGGTCAGGCTGCATGACCAAACTACCCACCAGGTGCTTGTTATAACTGTGGGGATCTGATCCACTACCGAAATCGGTGTCCAAGGCTAGCCAACCAGAACCAGAATGCAAACCAAAATCAGGCTCAGGCTCGAGGTCGAGTCTTCAACATGAATGCACAAGAAGCACAAGTAGACAACGAAGTGGTGAACGGTACGTTCTTTATTAATAATCAGCCAGCATCTGTCCTTTTTGATTCGGGTGCCGACAAGAGCTTTGTGTCATTGTCTTTTGAGACAATGCTTCGCGTGTCTAGAATGAAACTAGGTAAACCTTTGACAGTAGAGGTTGCTAGTGGTGAACCCATTGTTCTTAATTCTGTTCTACGCAACTGCCAGTTAAACCTTAACGACCATATTTTTCCTATTGACCTCACGCCAATGCAACTTGGAAGCTTCGACGTTATAGTGGGTATGGATTGGTTATCTAAGCATCGCGCAGAGATAGTTTGTTCTGAGAAGATTGTTCGTGTGCCGCTGTCGACAGGCGAGATCCTTCAAGTTCGTGGTGAGAAGCCTGCCGGTGGTCTCAAACTCATGTCTTGTTTTAAAGCACGGAAGTATCTGCGGAAGAAATATGTGGCTTTCTTAGCACATGTTACAGCAGATAAAGGCAAAGGTAAGACTATGTGACACCCCAGGAAAACCAGTGAACGATGTAACTTGCCTAGCTTCCTCAGTGAGTGCGTACCAAATTTCGGGACGAAATTTCTTTTAAGTTGGGGATAATGTGACAACTCGAGTTTCTGACTTTCACTTTCGCATTAAATGCGCGTTGACTTTGACTGTTTAGTTGTTTGGATTGTGGACTTGAAATTGTACGCGATGTATTTTAATGAAACGTATTGTCGTTTTGTCATATGTGATTACTTGCTGTGGTAGAATATAATATTAGATTTATTATTAAAAACACTTAGTCTAGATCACGAAGCATGGCACACAGTTCGAAGGATCTCGAAACATATCCTTCGACTCGAAGGATCAGCTTCCGGTTCGAAGGATCTCGAAACATATCCTTCGACCAAAGACTCCATCCTTCGACATCTTTCGGCCCAGCCTTTCTAATGGGCTTGGCCCATTTCTGTAATACGTTTAAATACGTGATGCATGTAACCGGCAGTTAGTTTCTAAAAACCCTAATACCTTTCCCTCTCTCTCGAAGTCTTGGAGTCGGCTGAAAGTTCTTGTGCACCCGAAACCCCACTAGTTTCAATCCCCTAATCCGGTTAGTGTTTCACTATCATCGTTGATGACATGATGTTATTATTATTACATGCTTTGATTAAGAACGACTCGAATTGATTGTATGTTGAATGATAGGAATCGTATAAAGATGATCTTGTAGTTGTATGGCATGATAATAAGTTTAAATCGATTCAATGGTGCTTGTTATGTTACTGTGACGATGTATGCTCCGGATTGATAACTTGTTGATATATTAGTGAAATCGGGTTATTATGAAATCAGTTTACATGAGGTTGTTATGTCTTGATAGTAATCCGAATGAATATGGTTATTGTTCATGATTTCGGTTAGGGTTCTTGAGATTGAATATATGAAATGTGCTTGTTAATGATGATGACGGCTGTAGATGATTAGGGTTTCTGTTTCTGTAATTGACTGCATGATATCCGTAACTGATTGTGATCAAACGTAACTGTTAATTGTCGAAAGATATTGCTACTCGAAACATAGTTGTGGTCGAAAGATGCTTGTTAGTCGAACCATAGTAGTGTTGACCGAAGGATAGCTTTGACCGAACCATAGGAGCATTGACCGAAGGATAGCATTGACCGAAACATAATTAAGTTGACCGAAAGATGACAGTTGGTCGAAAGATGGCATTGGTTCGAAACATAACTTTCGGTCCGAAGGATAACTGTGATAACTGTGTATCGAAAGATCACTAATGTACCGAAAGATAAGGGTGGATCGAAAGATATATAATTATGAACATATTTTAATGTTGGAATGTATGTTTGATTTATTTGGCATGCCATGATTAGTGATGAATGTTAACATTGGTATTCGTGTACACTAGCTGATGGTTTGATGTGAAACAATACGTGTTGTGCCGATATGCAAACTGACTGTTATGTGAACATTAAATTGCACGCGTATCATTGCGAACATGAACTGATTTGTTATACGTGCATACAATAGGACGTGATTAATTACTTGTGAGTGCATAACCTAGCATACCGAGCAAATCAAGGTGAGTTCACACAGCCAAGGCATGGGTTCCCAGGGTGGGAATGGGTTGGATGATTGTTGTGCATGCTTAAATGATACTTGTCGAACTGCCTTCGCACACACCCTGGTTGGTAAAGACTATGGTCGCGAACGAACTACTCAACTGCCTTCGCACACACCCTGGTCGGTAAAGACTATGGTCGCGAACGAACTGATAAATTGCCTTCGCACACACCCTGGTCGGTAAAGACTACGGTCGCGAACTAATGAACCTAATCTTCGCACATATGCCTGGGAGGCCGCGATGGAACTGATAAGATATGAGACTTAACTGAACGAACGCATTATTACCCAAACTAAACTATTAACTGTGAACTCGCTCAACTAGTTTGTTGATCATTCTGTTACATGCCTTGCAGATCGTTAGGTACTTGGAGCTTGCACTGGAGAAGCGGGTCGTTGTGGACAAGGATCGTGGCTTTTCTCTTGAACTATTATGATACTTAAAACTGTTAACTACTACTGGTTTATTTACTATGCTTCCGCTACATTTTGAAACGATGATTTGTTTGATCACCTTTTGTATTGAATGGATGGTTTTTAGTTATTTTACTTAATATTAAATGCATGTTCAATATGATTGGTGGCTTGATCCTGGTCAGTCACGCTCCCAAGCGGTGATACTCCGCAGGTGGATTTTGGGGGTGTGACAGACTATTTCAGATATTCATGTCGTTCGGGATTATTCTGAAGTTTTCCCTGAAGAGTTACCTGTTCTACCTCCAGCACGCCAAGTCGAGTTCCGTATTGATCTCGTACCTGGTGCAAATCCCATTGCCAGAGCTCCATACCGTCTTGCACCGTCTGAGATGCAAGAGTTGTCTAAGCAGCTGCAGGAACTCTCCGACAAAGGTTTTATCCGTCCTAGCTTTTCACCTTGGGGTGCTCCCGTTCTTTTTGTAAAGAAGAAGGATGGATCTTTCAGGATGTGTATCGATTATCGTGAGCTTAACAAGCTCACCATCAAGAATCGATATCCCCTACCTAGCATTGATGATCTCTTTGATCAATTGCAAGGCGCTTCTTATTTTTCAAAAATTGATCTACGATCTGGATATCATCAGCTTCGTGTGCATGAAGAAGATATTCCCAAGACGGCGTTCCGTACTCGCTATGGACATTATGAGTTCACAGTCATGCCGTTTGGTTTGACTAATGCTCCTGCTGTTTTCATGGACTTGATGAATAGGGTCTGCAAACCCTATTTGGATAAGTTCATCATCGTTTTCATTGATGACATTTTGATATATTCTAAGACGCGAGCTGATCATGAACAACATCTTCGTCTTACATTGGAACTCCTATAGAAAGAGCAGCTTTTCGCCAAATTCTCCAAGTGTGAATTTTGGCTTAAAGAAGTTCAATTCTTAGGACACATTGTCAACGAACAAGGTATTCATATAGATCCCTCCAAGATCAGTGCGATCAAGGATTGGGATACGCCTACTACTCCTACTGAAGTTCGTTCTTTTCTTGGTCTAGCGGGTTATTATCGCCGCTTCATTGAGAACTTCTCAAAGATTGCAGTTCCTCTAACTGCTCTAACTCAGAAGAACAAGCCATTTGATTGGGGAGTCAAACAAGAGGAAGCATTTCTGACTTTGAAACAAAAGCTTTGCGACGCGCCTGTCCTAACATTGCCTGAGGGCAATGATGATTTCGTCGTTTATTGCGACGCATCTAAATTAGGTCTTGGATGCGTCCTGATGCAAAGAAACAAAGTCATAGCATAAGCATCAAGGCAGTTGAAGATACATGAGAAAAACTACACCACTCATGATCTTGAGTTGGGTGCAGTTGTCTTCGCTCTTAAGATTTGGAGACACTACTTGTACGGTACAAAATGTGTGGTTTTCACTGACCACAAGAGTCTTCAACACATCTTCAATCAGAAAGAACTCAACATGAGACAACGACGTTGGGTTGAACTTCTAAACGACTACGACTACGAGATTCGCTACCATCCTGGTAAGGCGAATGTCGTAGCCGATGCTTTGAGTCGCAAGGAACGTACTAAGCTTCATTGTGTATGTGTCCAATCTGTTATTCCAGCACAATCCGATATCCAAGCCCGTATTTCTCAGGCTCAGCAATCTTGTGTTTCACAAGGTTTGATGGATAAGGAATTTCCTTATCACATAACTCCTGCTCTAGAACTGAAGGACAATGGATCATATTACTTCATGGACCGTTTGTGGGTCCCAAGCCAAGATAATCTTCGTACCTTGCTTATGGATGAAGCCCATAAGTCTCATTATTCTATTCATCCTGGCTCAGATAAGATGTATAAGGATCTTCGTATTCAGTATTGGTGGCCTGGTATGAAGAAAGACATTACCTTATACGTATCAAAATGCCTTACTTGTCTTAAGGTGAAGGCTGAACATCAGCGTCCTTCTGGATTATTGGAGCAACCGGAGATCCCAGTTTGGAAATGGGAAAACATTACTATGGATCTCATTACAAAACTCCCGCGCACAAAGAAAGGTCACGATGCCATCTGGGTAGTCGTTGATCGTCTTACCAAGTCAGCGCATTTCTTGCCAATCCGTGAGGATTTTTCGGCTGACAAACTTGCTCAAATCTACGTGGATGAAATCGTAGCTCGAAATGGTGTTCCTTTGAACATCATTTCTGACAGAGATGCTCGTTTCACTTCTCATTTTTGGAGAACCATGGAATCTGCTATGGGGTCCCAACTTAATCTGAGCACAGCCTATCATCCGCAAACGGGTGGTCAATCTGAAAGAACAATCCAGACACTGGAGGATATGCTTAGAGCTTGTGTGATCGATTTTGGTGGTAGTTGGGATTCACATCTTCCTTTGATTGAATTCTCCTACAACAACAGTTATCACTCCAGCATCAACATGGCTCCTTTCGAGGCTCTCTATGGTCGAAAATGTCGTTCACCAGTCTGCTGGAATGAGATTGGCGAGGCTCAACTTACTGGACCTGCCCTCATTTTAGAGACAACAGACAAGGTTAAGAAAGTTCGTGATAACCTTCAGACAACTAGAAGCCGTCAAAAGAGTTATGCGGACCTAAAACGCAAGCCCTTGGATTTTCAAGTCGGTGATCGTATATTACTTAAGGTCTCACCTTGGAAAGGTGTGATCAGATTTGGAAAGAAAGGAAAACTTGCACCTAGATACGTTGGACCATTCAAGATTGTCGAAAGAATCGGTAAGGTAGCCTACAGACTTGAGTTACCTCCTGAACTTGGAAATGTTCATCCAACTTTTCACGTGTCCAATCTCAAGAGGTGTTTAGCTTATGAGAACCTCCACATACCGCTTGACGAGATTCGTGTTGATAAAACACTGAGAAACCGGTAGAAATCATGGAACGTGAAGTCAAGTGGCTTAAACGCAAGCGCATTCCTTTGGTCAAGGTTCAATGGGAATCTAAACGTGGGCCCGAGTTTACTTGAGAACGTGAAGATCAAATGAAGGCGAAATATCCGCATCTTTTTCCACGAGTTTCCTCTAAATAAATTTCGGGATGAAATTTCCACAAGTAGGGGAGACTGTAACATATGTGCTTGTAATCATTGTGAACAGTTCAGTTATCAATAAAACAATGTTATTTATCCCAATGTTTGTTTGGTTGTGTTTTACATTTTACATGTTTTGACTTTTGTTCGATTTTAAACTCTACACCGCTTTCTGGAGAGTTATACGCTAACTGGTGCTTAAACGTGCTCAGTATAATGCGACAAATACTCTGGAACATCAACATATACTCAACATACCTTAAATAACCTTTACATAACTTAGAAATAAGTTTTGAAGGCTTGGTATGGCAAAAACAAGTTAATTCACTACAGGGACTAAAATTGACAAACTGCGAAAGTATGCCAATTCGAACTGTAATTGTGACAACTCGAATTCTAGACCTACTTTATGAACCGTATGTGAACATGTTACGATCTTACGGGCTTTAATTTATATGAATGATACGTTATTGTGTGCCTTATGTGTATATATGTTATGTGAATGTACACGAACCCAAACCACACAACTGATCCGATCGCATAACATTACAACCGAGTACACGAGCCCTTTGGGCCACACCTTGCTCACGGAACCACTAGGTAGCCGAGTGGGCTCGGCCCACTCCCTCACTCGCAACACAAAACCAGAATTAAGGGTTTTGTTTCTTTGTTTTTGGCAAAACACAAACACACATACCAAACTCTCTCCCTCTCTCTCTCTCGGAATCGTCTCTCTCTCGGACCGGAGATCGCACCTTTGAAGTTCTCGGCTCCGTCTTTTGTTTACATCTCGGTTAGTATTTAATAGTGTGATTCTATGATTGTATGACTTGGTATGTGTTGTTGGTATTTGGAATTCATGATCGATTAGGGTGTATGCTAATATATAGAATTACCTTCGGTGATATATGTTGATGTGCTAGAACAGAACCGAATTATATATTACTGATTAGTCGATGTTCTTAGTGTTAAATCGGCTGAATTGCTTGTGCTTGTAACCGGCTATGTGTGTGCATTGACTTAATCGGATTAATTGATTTATTCCGGCTATATGGTTATATGAATTGCTATGATTCTGCTCGTATGTTAAAATATGTTCATGTATGTTCGGTTAGGGTTCATGATAAGAATATGTGAATTATCCTTGTTTGATCTATAAAGTTCCCGGATAGAAACTGTTAATTGATTTGATTTTTGGAAACTATTGATGATAATTGATACGTATAACTGAACTGCATGAAATCAGGGAAAACTGTTACATCCTTGATTGCGACCTAGATTGCGAGTCGGAAACCCATTGTCTCGACTCGAGACTACAACAGCATGAACCGAAACCATGGTTGCGAGTCCCGTTGCGACTCGTAACCAGGCCATGACAAGCCGAGACCGGGGTTGCGAGTCCCATTACGACTCGTAACCGGACCTTAACAACCCGAGACCACCTGTTGCGACTCGTAACCAGTGGTTGCGACTCGTAATCCTCTGTTGCGACTCGAGATCGTCGGTTGCGACTCGAGACCAGTTTTTCACGCATATTGTTTTTGGACCTACACTGTCACGGGCCCAATCTATTGGGCCAAATGATTGAACTTATAACTGTTACGTGATTGGACCTATGTACTGGACTGTATACGTGATTCTTGCCATGATTATATGTGTACAAACGTGTAGCTTATACGTGCAATAGTTGAGTACGAACCGAACTTGCATAAGTAACCATGATAGGACGTGGTTGATCTCTTACTGTATATTTGAGCATTTTATTGTCTGCCGAGCAAACCCAGGTGAGTTCACACTCCTACTAAGGCATGGGATTCCCGGGTCGTGGGAATGGGATAAAGGTTACAATTGACTAAGAACGTACATATGCTTTTCCTAGACTATCACCTACCATGATCCTCGGATGTCAGGACGGTTCCGTAGGTTAGGATAACACCTACGTGGTCATAAGCCAATTACTGCCTCGGATGTCAGGCACGCACGTAAAACCTACGTGTACGCATTACTTACTTCTATCCTCGGTACAAAGGATACGTACGTGAAACCCACGTACACCCCCCGCGTCTCCTATCCTCGGTTGTGAAGGATACGTGCGTAAAACCTACGTACACCCCATACGCGCTACTGTTCTCGGAAGAAGAACAGGGATGATACGAGTAGTTGATACGAATAGTCTAGTGGTCACATAACATGGGAAGCCCCCACCTATACAACTTACTATCGGCCCAGTAGAGCCACCCGTTACTTACTGTTACGCACTTACTTACTGTGAACTCGCTCACCTAGTTTGTTGATCATTCTGTTACATGCCTTGCAGATCGTTAGGTACATGGAGCTTGCACTGGAGAAGCGGGTCGTTGTGGGCAAGGATCGTGGTTTCTACGTTGAACTATTACGACATTTAAAACTATTAACTAGTGTTGGATTATTTACTATGCTTCCGCTACACTTTGAAACTATGGTTATGTTTTGAACACCTATCGTATTGGATGGATGGTTTACATTTATTTTACTTAATATTAATTACATGTTCAATATGATTGGTGGCTTGATCCTGGTCAGTCACGCCTCCAAGCGGTGGTACTCCGCGTGTGGATTTTGGGGGTGTGACAGATTGGTATCAGAGCCATTGGTTATAGAGAACTTGGTTTTAATATGGGAAAACGTTTTTATTAAAACCAGACTATAACCAGAACAGTGCTCTCAACGATCCACAACGACGCTTCGCTCCACGTGCAAGACTCGACATTTTAGGTATAAAGGTTTACGTTTATTGCCTACTTGCTAGAATTACTTAGAACTTTGCTCGTGGTATGCTTAGACGACAATGCTCACTATTTGCTATTGCTTAAGAACCCTTACGTGCTTACACTTTTCTGTCATCGCACTATTCGCGAACTTTTCTCACCTATTTCGCCTTTGACATGAAGATCAATGGCTGGAAGAATTAACATGACACAAGCCCAGTTAGAGGCTCTTGTTCAAGCCCAAGTTGCTGCGGCAGTTGCAGCAGCTCAAGCAGGTAGTATATCCTGCAGTATAGGCACACACTAGGATCTCTAGATCCTACATTAACACTCGTATTTAACTTCGTCCTATTCGTACACAATAGGTCAACACGCGCAGCAGCCTGTCTGCACATTCAAGAACTTTATGGACTGCCGTCCCGGCACGTTCAGCGGCACAGAAGGAGCGGTTGGACTCCTCCACTGGTTCGAGAAGCTAGAATCAGTATTCGAAATGTGTGAATGCCCTGAGGCACGCAGGGTGAAATACGCCACCGGCACTTTAGAAGGAATCGCGCTAACCTGGTGGAACGCGCAGGTGCAAATTCTGGGGTTGGCAGCTGCTAACGCCACACCCTGGAACGATTTTAAGGAACTTATCAAGAGAGAGTATTGTACGCGTGAAGATATTCACAAGCTAGAAGACGAGCTGTATAATCTGAAAATGGTTGGGTCGGAGATTGAAGCGTATACCAAGCGGTCAAACGAGCTGGCCGTGCTGTGTCCAACTATGGTAGACCCTCCATACAAGCGTATCGAGATGTATCTCAAGGGGTTGGCACCAGAAATCCAGAGCCACGTTACCTCGGCTAACCTCGACAACATCCAGGAAATCCAGCGTCTCGCTCATCGCATCACCGATCAGGCAGTGGATCAGAATAAACTGCCTAAGCGTGTCAGCGCTACTGCTACAGTCACTCCTTCAGCTACTCCCGTTACCCTCAGTGACAATAAGAGGAAATGGGAGGGGGATTCAAGCAAAGCATCAGTTTCGGTTCAGTCCCAGAATCAGCAGCGAAAGACTGACAACTATCAAAGCCCTAACCAGCAGTCGTCAGGTAACCACAGGCAGGGTGGATATCGTGGAAATCTTCCAAAGTGCAACAACTGCAACAGGCACCACAACGGCCAGTGTACCAAGGGTCGTTGTCAAAGATGCCTCAAGATGGGTCACGAGGCCAAAGACTGTAGAAGCCTTCGTCCTGCGAACCAAAATCAGCAGCAGCCTCACGCTCAGCCTAACCAACAACAGGGCAACAAAGGATGCTACAATTGTGGTGCTGAAGGCCACATCAAGAGACACTGCCCACAGCTCAACAGGAACCAGAACAACAACAACAACAACAACCAGAGCAACGGCAACAACAACGGAGGAAATAACAACGGCAACGAAGCTCGGGGTCGTGCTTTTGTGCTAGGTCGAGGTGACGCAGTGAACGATCCCAACGTTGTTATGGGTAAGTTTCTCCTCGACAATATTTACGTTACTGTTTTGTTTGATTCGGGTGCGGATACAAGCTATATGTCTGTGAAAATGTGTCAACTGCTAAAACGTGCACCAACACTTTTACCCACCAAACACGTAGTAGAGTTAGCTAACGGTAAAAGTCTAGAAGCCACGCACGTAGTTCAGGGTTGTAATCTTGTCCTAGCTGGTCAAGCCTTCTCTATCGATCTCATTCCCATAGTTTTGGGCAGTTTCAACGTCGTGATTGGGATGGATTGGCTATCCCAACACCAGGCAGAAATCTTATGCAGCGAGAAGGTTATTCGCATTCCTCGTTCAGGTCAAGAACCTCTCGAGGTTCAAGGTGACAAGAGTGGTGCAGTGGTTGGCATCATCTCATTCTTGAAGGCTCAGAAGTGCTTACGTAAAGGTCACACAGCCATTTTGGCTCTTGTTACAGACGCATCAGTAAAAGAGAAGAAATTGGAGGATATTCCAATTGTACGTGATTACCCTCAGGTGTTTCCTGAAGACTTACCTGGCTTACCGCCTCATCGTCAGGTCGAATTTCAGATTGAGCTCGCCCCAGGAGCAGCACCCATAGCTCGCGCACCATATCGTCTAGCTCCATCAGAATTGGAAGAATTGTCAAAGCAGCTACAAGAGCTCTTGGAAAAGGGCTTCATTCGTCCAAGCTCTTCGCCTTGGGGAGCTCCAGTACTTTTCGTGAAAAAGAAAGACGGTACGTTCAGGATGTGTATCGACTACCGTGAACTCAACAAGGTGACGGTGAAGAACCGTTATCCTCTTCCACGCATAGACGACTTATTCGACCAGTTGCAAGGGTCGTGTTACTATTCGAAGATAGATTTGAGGTCGGGGTACCATCAGCTGAGAGTCCGGGATGAGGACGTCTCCAAGACAGCCTTCAGAACTCGTTACGGTCACTACGAGTTTCTCGTCATGCCATTCGGGTTAACGAACGCGCCTGCTGTATTTATGGATCTTATGAATAGGGTGTGCAAACCCTATCTTGACAAGTTTGTCATAGTATTCATCGACGACATCCTGATTTACTCCAAGAGTCAGGAGGAGCACGAGCAGCATCTTCGCCTTATTTTGGAACTCCTTCGGAAGGAACAGCTGTACGCCAAGCTTTCTAAATGCGACTTCTGGCTTCGTGAAGTCCACTTCTTAGGCCACGTGGTAAACAAGGATGGGATTCACGTCAATCCATCTAAGGTAGATTCGATCAGAAACTGGCCTGCACCACGAACGCCAACGGAAATACGCCAATTCTTGGGTTTGGCAGGCTACTACAGACGGTTTATTAAAGACTTTTCAAAGGTCGCGCAACCACTTACGCTACTGACACAGAAGGGTGTCACCTACCGTTGGGGCAAAACGCAGGAAACCGCTTTTCAGTATCTAAAGGATAGGCTTTGTAGCGCACCTATTCTCTCATTGCCAGAAGGCACAGAAGACTTCGTAGTATATTGTGATGCATCCATCCAGGGTCTTGGATGTGTGTTGATGCAACGTGATAAAGTGATAGCCTACGCTTCTCGGCAACTCAAGGTTCACGAACGAAACTACACGACGCACGATTTAGAGCTGGGAGCTGTTGTTTTCGCGCTTAAGATATGGCGACACTACCTGTACGGTACCAGGTGCACGATTTACACCGATCACAGGAGTCTCGAGCATATTCTTAAGCAGAAGGATTTGAACATGCGTCAACGACGATGGGTCGAGTTACTTAACGACTACGAATGCGCCATCAAGTACCATCCAGGCAAAGCCAATGTTGTGGCTGACGCTCTAAGTCGAAAGGACACCTTACCGAAGCGCGTGCGAGCGCTACAGCTTACGATTCAGTCTAACCTTCCAGCACAGATACGAAATGCTCAGATAGAAGCATTGAAGCCCGAAAACGTCAAGGCTGAAGCCTTACGCGGCTCACGACAACAAATGGAACAAAAGGAAGACGGCGCCTACTATGTAACGGGCCGGATTTGGGTCCCTCTCTATGGCGGTCTACGCGAACTTGTAATGGATGAAGCTCACAAGTCTCGCTACTCGGTACATCCAGGGTCAGATAAAATGTACCACGACATCAGCACTACTTATTGGTGGCCTAGCATGAAGGCCCACATCGCTACGTACGTTGGAAAATGTTTGACCTGTGCGAGAGTCAAGGTCGAATACCAGAAACCAGCTGGTCTACTTCAGCAGCCTAAGATACCGCAATGGAAATGGGAGGAAATTTCCATGGATTTTGTTACAGGCTTACCTAGATCTCAGCGTGGGAACGATACAATATGGGTCATAGTTGATCGACTCACCAAGTCTGCACACTTCCTGCCGATTAAGGAAACGGACAAGTTCTCCACTCTCGCAGACGTGTACCTTAAGGAAGTTGTTTCGAGGCACGGAGTGCCCACCTCTATTATTTCGGATCGCGATGCACGATTCACGTCAGAGCTATGGCAAGCGATGCATAAATCTTTCGGCTCACGATTAGACATGAGCACAGCATATCATCCTCAGACCGATGGGCAGTCTGAGCGAACGATTCAAACACTTGAAGACATGCTTAGGGCATGCGTTATCGATTTCGGCAACGGCTGGGAAAAACACCTCCCATTGGTGGAGTTCTCGTATAATAACAGTTACCATACCAGCATTCAAGCCGCTCCATTCGAGGCATTGTACGGACGTAAATGCCGGTCACCTCTTTGTTGGGCAGAGGTGGGGGATACTCAGATTACGGGTCCAGAGATTGTAGTGGACGCCACAGAAAAGATAGCACAGATACGACAACGCATGGCGGCAGCACGCGACCGTCAGAAAGCCTACGCGGACAAGCGTAGAAAGCCTTTGGAATTTCAGGTCGGGGACCGAGTTTTACTAAAAGTTTCACCCTGGAAGGGTGTGGTACGTTTTGGCAAAAGGGACAAACTGAATCCGCGGTACGTCGGACCATTCGAAATCTTAGAAAAGATTGGCAAGGTAGCCTACAAGTTGAACCTACCAGCTGAACTCGGAGCAGTTCACAATGTCTTTCATGTGTCGAACCTAAAGAAGTGCTTATCAGATGAAACCCTCATCATTCCTTTTAAGGAACTCACTATCGACGAGCGGTTGCAGTTCGTCGAGGAACCAGTTGAAATCACGGACCGGGATTTGAAGGTCCTCAAAAGCAAGAGAATCCCTCTTGTTCGAGTTCGTTGGAACTCCAAACGTGGCCCAGAGTACACCTGGGAACGTGAAGACAGGATGACAGAAAAGTATCCCCAGTTATTCGAAACCAATGCTACCACTACTGAGGCTGAAGCTACTACTTCGGAATTTCAGGACGAAATTCCAGATCAACGGGGGGAGGATGTGACACCCCAGGAAAACCAGTGAACGCTATAACTTACCTAGCTTCCTCAGTGAGTGCATACCAAATTTCGGGACGAAATTTCCAATTAGTTGGGGATAATGTGACAACTCGAATTCTAGACCTACTTTATGAACCGTATGTGAACATGTTACGATCTTACGGGCTTTAATTTATATGAATGATACGTTATTGTGTGCCTTATGTGTATATATGTTATGTGAATGTACACGAACCCAAACCACACAACTGATCCGATCGCATAACAGTACAACCGAGTACACGAGCCCTTTGGGCCACACCTTGCTCACGGAACCACTAGGTAGCCGAGTGGGCTCGGCCCACTCCCTCACTCGCAACACAAAACCAGAATTAAGGGTTTTGTTTCTTTGTTTTTGGCAAAACACAAACACACATACCAAACTCTCTCCCTCTCTCTCTCTCGGAATCGTCTCTCTCTCGGACCGGAGATCGCACCTTTGAAGTTCTCGGCTCCGTCTTTTGTTTACATCTCGGTTAGTATTTAATAGTGTGATTCTATGATTGTATGACTTGGTATGTGTTGTTGGTATTTGGAATTCATGATCGATTAGGGTGTATGCTAATATATAGAATTACCTTCGGTGATATATGTTGATGTGCTAGAACAGAACCGAATTATATATTACTGATTAGTCGATGTTCTTAGTGTTAAATCGGCTGAATTGCTTGTGCTTGTAACCGGCTATGTGTGTGCATTGACTTAATCGGATTAATTGATTTATTCCGGCTATATGGTTATATGAATTGCTATGATTCTGCTCGTATGTTAAAATATGTTCATGTATGTTCGGTTAGGGTTCGTGATAAGAATATGTGAATTATCCTTGTTTGATCTATAAAGTTCCCGGATAGAAACTGTTAATTGATTTGATTTTTGGAAACTATTGATGATAATTGATACGTATAACTGAACTGCATGAAATCAGGGAAAACTGTTACATCCTTGATTGCGACCTTGATTGCGACCTAGATTGCGAGTCGGAAACCCATTGTCTCGACTCGAGACTACAACAGCATGAACCGAAACCATGGTTGCGAGTCCCGTTGCGACTCGTAACCAGGCCATGACAAGCCGAGACCGGGGTTGCGAGTCCCATTACGACTCGTAACCGGACCTTAACAACCCGAGACCACCTGTTGCGACTCGTAACCAGTGGTTGCGACTCGTAATCCTCTGTTGCGACTCGAGATCGTCAGTTGCGACTCGAGACCAGTTTTTCACGCATATTGTTTTTGGACCTACACTGTCACGGGCCCAATCTATTGGGCCAAATGATTGAACTTATAACTGTTACGTGATTGGACCTATGTACTGGACTGTATACGTGATTCTTGCCATGATTATATGTGTACAAACGTGTAGCTTATACGTGCAATAGTTGAGTACGAACCTAACTTGCATAAGTAACCATGATAGGACGTGGTTGATCTCTTACTGTATATTTGAGCATTTTATTGTCTGCCGAGCAAACCCAGGTGAGTTCACACTCCTACTAAGGCATGGGATTCCCGGGTCGTGGGAATGGGATAAAGGTTACAATTGACTAAGAACGTACATATGCTTTTCCTAGACTATCACCTACCATGATCCTCGGATGTAGGACGGTTCCGTAGGTTAGGATAACACCTACGTGGTCATAAGCCAATTACTGCCTCGGATGTCAGGCACGCACGTAAAACCTACGTGTACGCATTACTTACTTCTATCCTCGGTACAAAGGATACGTACGTGAAACCCACGTACACCCCCCGCGTCTCCTATCCTCGGTTGTGAAGGATACGTGCGTAAAACCTACGTACACCCCATACGCGCTACTGTTCTCGGAAGAAGAACAGGGATGATACGAGTAGTTGATACGAATAGTCTAGTGGTCACATAACATGGGAAGCCCCCACCTATACAACTTACTATCGGCCCAGTAGAGCCACCCGTTACTTACTGTTACGCACTTACTTACTGTGAACTCGCTCAACTAGTTTGTTGATCATTCTGTTACATGCCTTGCAGATCGTTAGGTACATGGAGCTTGCACTGGAGAAGCGGGTCGTTGTGGGCAAGGATCGTGGTTTCTACGTTGAACTATTACGACATTTAAAACTATTAACTAGTGTTGGATTATTTACTATGCTTCCGCTACACTTTGAAACTATGGTTATGTTTTGAACACCTATCGTATTGGATGGATAGTTTACATTTATTTTACTTAATATTAATTACATGTTCAATATGATTGGTGGCTTGATCCTGGTCAGTCACGCCTCCAAGCGGTGGTACTCCGCGTGTGGATTTTGGGGGTGTGACAGTAATGAACATTTCGGAACATGTCAATAAGTTAAACATACCATAAATATCCTTTACATAGCTTAGAAATAGGCTTTGAGGGGTTTGGTATGCTAAAACAAACTTTTGGATAATTCAGGGACTAAAAGTGTCAAAAAGTGCACAAGTTTGCACTTTCGCGCATAACTTACGTTCTGAATACATCCGGACATCCAAAAATTTATGTAAGCATCCTTATATTATGCCTTAGTGTATGGCATGAGAAAAATCCATTCGTCGCGCAATTTGGATCGTTTTTCGCGCTTATGCGCATTCCATCGTAATTAACCGAACATCGCGACCGTACGGCCAAACGAACCGACATCCGACATATTTTTGAGCACATTTTAAGTTCCCTATACTTTAACTTTATTTTAGAGCTTTGAAATGAGGTTAACGGGGCTTAAACGTGCCAAAAATGCATCAAATACCATGTTTTGGAGCTGCAGGGACCAAAACTGTAAATCTGCCAAACTAGGGGCTTACGGACCGTAAGCCAAAGCCCATACGGTCCGTAAGGGGTCCCCAGTACAGCAGATTCAATGGACCTAGCTGCTTGCCCCTTCAAATGATGAAAGGTCCAAATGCCCTTTCACCCAATCAAAGGCCAAGGGCCATATTCAGTGACCATAACATTGTGACATGTGTACGCACAAGATAGTGGCACGTTATTCGAGAAACGATCCTAACGGTTTCACTTTTCCTATAAATACCCCCCCCCCCTTGTTGCCAAAAACCCACACAATCTGATCTAAAAAGCTCTAAGTTGAAGTATTGCTTCATACATGAGTTTCTTTGATCTAGATTAGCTTTCGGGGATCCTTTGTAAGTGTTCCTTCGTTGTTTTATCGCTTTTCGAGTCCGAAAGTCGAACTATGTTTGACTTTCTGCATTGACCAGTTTATGGTCGATGCGAAGTTCGTTGGAACTTCATAACGTGAGCGTGATCACGATGGTTATAGTCCTTGGCGACTATACCTACTGATTACCACGTTATCTAGGCTCAGTGACGAGTCGTAGTTTCGGCCAAAACGTGCATTCTTGCATATTTTGTAACCAAACTACTCGTGAGCATCAAAGCCGTTTGTTTTGATGCCAAACCTGTTTTCTAATCTTAGTTAAGCATGTTCTAACATGCTTAGCTCGTCACTTTTAGTTTAGTGCTTATATAGGGTCGTAAGGTAAGCGATCTAAACCATCGCTTATACTTTCGAACCCGACCCATTTGGTCGATCATTAGGATCCGACCAAACGCATTAGGTGACCATAGCTATAACCTTCCGAGGTTATACCTTGTGGTCGCAATGTTAGGCGTTCCGAACGCGTTCTACGCGAACGACGCGTTAGGGTAGCATAAGTTACCTAAACGGGTCATGATGGGGCGTAAGCACTTAGGTTAGGTTTCATTTTAGTATGTAGGCTTTGTTAAACCCTATTACACGAGTCTCCATACTCGTTTGGCTTACGAACCCGCATACTATCCGATCCTTCCGATTTGGTCCGGTATATTAACATAGCTACCTATTAGGTGCCGTTTGATATCCCGTGATCTTTAGCATTATCTAGTTATTATACAAGGAATTCAAAGCAATCTCAGGTGAGTACATAGAACCCCATTTTCTACTGTTTTACAAACTGTTTTGGGGTGAAACACATGTGCCTATCTGTTACTTTCATGCTTTCCATGTTTTCACATCATATGACTGCTATGTTGTTAGTACATTATAGTACACGATTTCATTACATTTCATGCTATGTATGCCCATTGTGTGCGTACTTAGTACATTGATTTACATTACATTCCTGTTGCATATGTTTACTCAGCATATGGACACATTGATTTACATGAACATTTCTGTTGCACGTGTTTACTCAGCATATGGACACATTGATTTACATGAACATTTCTGTTGCATATGTTTACTCAGCATATGGACACATTGATTTACATGAACATTTCTGCTGCATATGTTTACTCAGCATATGGGCACATTGATTTACATGAGCACTTCTGCTTCGTATGTTTACTTAGCATACTTAGTACAATTGTTTACATCACATGCCTTCATTTTGTTATGACATTTGGTTTGTTTAACATGGGATAATACATTCATTAACATTGATCACGCCGTTCGTTAGTAGGTAGTGGTACCATAGGAATTAACAACTCCCGTTTCTGAAATCCTGGGTTTGATAGGATTGGAAGGAATGACCGAATTCGATATACATAACTTAGATAAGCCTTTAATTTGTTTAAGGGTTTATCGCCGCAGTCTCAAGGCTTGGATGTATGCATATTTCACAATACCGCATAAATGTTAATATCAATAGAGCATGCATTTTTCCACAGAACATAACGTTGATTTAAACCACGTTTTACTTCAACGACTTGTTTTGTGCATTTTACATATGGTTTAAGTTGATACATTTCGCTTACCATACATGATACATTTTGGGATACACATTACATGATTTACATTGAACATAAACATGTCGACATTGACATACACATTTGGTGGTTTACATTGAACATAAACATTTGACATGGTTTACACAATAACACTTGACATTTGGTTTATACATGAACAATTTACATGGTGGATTGGTTTGGCTAAATGGTTGTAGTAACATGCCGTATGTAATATGATACAAACATGGTGGATACGCCGCTGGTACTTCCTATATATAAATGCTTGTATAGTATTACATATCGTAGCGTTATCTAAGTCATTTCAGTTTAGACACATTACATTTTACACAAATAACATATTCTTCGCAAGACATTATTTTCACAAACAACTTATCTTATTCAACTCATTTTACTTGGTTACTCGTTTAACCTTGCACTTACCTATACATATCATCTGATGTTATCGTTTTTCAAATGGTTTACAAAGCAAGACAAATTACAAGGTTCATGACTGACTGTTAATAAACATTCTTTAAACTCAAGTCATGAATCCCATTTTCACAAAACCTATGTATCTCACAGGCATTTTTATGCTGACGTACCTACTTTCACATGTGTTTTCAGGAGCTGTTCCATAAGATGTTGATCACGATACTAGGGCTGACCTGTGCCTTAGAACCTAAAAATGAAGATAGGCTAGTTTAAATATGTTATGAACTTTGTATTTCTTGTTTTGGAACGATGTAGCACTCTTGTTTATAAATAAAATACAACATGGTATGCCATGGTTATGAAACAATAAATTCTGTTACAACACTCCCCGACGTTTTCCGCCGCGGTTGCATGTTACACGCGGTCGGGGTGTGACAAAATGGCACCATTCGAGGCTTTATACGCAAGAAAATGTCGATCGCCTATTGTATGGCACGAGATCGGTCACTCGCAATTAACCGGTCCTGAGCTATTGCAAGAAATGACTGACAAAGTCCTCCAAATTCGAGACAACTTGTTGAAAGCTTGAAGTCGACAGAAAAGTTACGCCGATAGACGACGCAAGCCCCTTGAATTTGACGTTGGCGACTACGTACTCCTAAAGGTATCACCTTGGAAGGGTGTGGTCAGATTCGGCAAGAAAGGGAAACTAGCATCTCGATATGTTGGACCTTTTAAGATTCTGGAAAGGATCGGAAAAGTCGCCTACAGACTCGAACTACCGGAGGAACTTAGTAATGTCCACCCGATTTTCCATGTTTCGAACCTCTGCAAGTGCCTGGCTGAGCATGATTTAATTGTACCTCTTGATGACCTCCAAGTAAACGAAACACTACACTTCGTGGAGAAGCCTGTCGAAATCATGGATCGCCAAACCAAGCAGCTCAGGCGCTCGTGCATTCCTATTGTGAAAGTCCGATAGGAAGGCAAACTAGGCGCACAGTTCACTTGGCAACTCGAAAGCAACAAGAGGGCGAAGTACCCGCAGTTGTTTGTTACGGCTTCGGTGTAATTTCGGGACGAAATTCCCTCAACTAGGGGAGGCTGTAACACCCTGTGTTTCGGAAGTCAAAGTCAAAGTCAAGATTGAAGTCAAAGGAAGAAAAGATTGCTAATTGTGATCTGTCTCTTCTTGCTCAATTCCTGTTTTGACTTCTTTGACTCGTAAGATTAGTCTATTTTATTTTCGCTTTAGTTATATTATATGGAGTATCTATTAATATTTAATAATCGAATGGTAATCGCTATTTATCGTATGTTTAATCGCTTAATCGATATCGCAATCGCACTCGCAACTCGAATTTCAGATTTTGGTTACTGTTATACGTGTGTGTGCTTTATGTGTTACTTGTGCATGTTTAATTTATGTTATGTGTGGTAATCAATCGAAACGCAATCGAAATCAATCGCAATTGAAATGGTATGATAATTGGTGGAGAAGAGATAGTGCAAGATATGAGTAGTTGGGATTAAAAGTAATTTGACTAAGAAACTCTATCGCATCGAAACGCTCGCAATCGAACCAGACATAAATATCCAACAGCTCCCACTTGGACGGTCTCTGATAAGATCTCAACGCAGACAGCCAGCGGTGTTCTAGCTACACATAGCTGCCCCCAACAGGTCATGACACTTTAAAGTCACTAAAACCAAGGTATCTTCCCTTCAGCAATAGCTTGCTACTTGAAGACAATAGACTTATGGCTGTCGTTGTCATCTATCCTTTTTGTAAAAGACATCAATTGAACAATGAGACATGGATCAGATTCAATCTCATATGGCGTTCAATCATTATCGTTCTCGTTTAAGAATCAAAGTGGTCCAATCAAACACACCATAAGTTTGGGTAAGGCCTTACACTTCACCTGTTTAAATCAACGAGGGAAACCTGATGTCTAACTGTTACATATAATGTAAGAGTACAGAATTCCATCTTGACTACATACAACTCCCACTGAACTTAAGAACCATTCCTAACCAATGCCTTTATGACTGGCAGTTACGCGACAGTGGTTATCACTGATCAAAGAATAGACTTTAGTAAACGAATGTTCTAATATGTATCTCAAGTCAGAGGATACTAAATGAGTATGCCTAAATCAAAACATCTTATGACTAAGATCCATGAGTTGATGCGAGTTAGATCCAGCGTCATTCATAATGATGCCTGTGAATTTGGAAGTCAACTCCTTGAGTCCAAAATCAGAATAGTCTTAATTCAGAGTCGTTCCCACGAGTCTGACCGACTACGGATAATTTAGAATACCAGATTCATGGATTAAACGTATCAAAATCGAACACAGTTGTAGGATTCAAGAATTGCATTTAACTAGTAAATCAAAATGAATAAAGGAATACAACTGTTTGTTGTTCGTACATCCAAATACTAAATCAAAACATTTCACTAGCTAAATCTAAGCCCAATAGCATCCATGTGACGGTCATGTTTCTTTTGAGTCATTGGCTTAGTAAATGGGTCATCTAAGTTTTGATCCGTGTCAATTTTGTTTATAACGATGTCTCCACGTTCCACAATCTCACGTATGTAGTGAAACTTTCTCAAAATGTGCTTGGCTTTGTGATGTGATCTAGGCTCCTTGGCTTGAGCAATAGCACCTGTGTTATCACAAAATATCTGGATGGGTTTCATGATACTTAGAACCACATCAAGATCAGTTATGAACTTCTTCATCCAAGCAGCTTCCTTTGCGGCATCCGATGCGGCAATGTACTCGGATTCCGTGGTGGAATCAGCTACAACACTCTGCTTGGAGCTTTTCCATGAGACAGCTCCTCTGTTGAGAGTGAACACGAAACCCGTTTGTGAGCGAGAGGCATCTCGACCAGTTTGAAAACTAGCATCAGTGTAACATCTTATAGTGGGCTCCTCATTGACTCCTCCAAATATCAAGAACATATCTTTTGTCCTTCTCAAGTACTTAAGGATGTTCTTAACTGCAGTCCAGTGGGCAATCCCAAGGCTCTGTTGGTAACGGCTGGTCATACTCAAAGCATATGAGACGTCTGGTCGAGTACATACCATAGCATACATGATAGAACCAATCACTGAAGCATATGGAACTGCTTCCCTTTGCTTTATCTCACGGTCCTCAGAGGGAGCTTGTGATTTGTCCAAAACGGTTCCTTTAGTCATTGGAACACCTCCTTTCTTGGAGTTTTCCATCTTGAAATGTCTCATTACTTGATCTATGTATGTGCTCTGAGTTAGCCCAAGAAGTCTCTTAGATCTATTCCTATAGATCTTGATTCCTAGAATGTAAGCGGCTTCTCCAAGATCCTTCATTACGAAGCAAGATCCCAACCAATGTTTAACTTCCTTAAGCACGGGGATGTTGTTTCCAATGATCAATATATCATCTATATACAAGATGAGAAATGATATAGCACTCCCACTAGCCTTTCTATAAACACAAGGTTCATCTTAGTTCCTGACAAAACCAAACTCTTTGACTTTCTGGTCAAAACGAAGATTCCAGCTTCGAGATGCTTGCTTGAGTCCATAAATGGACTTGTTTAGCTTACATACCCTATTAGGATATTTTGGATCAATAAAACCGCCAGGTTGAACCATATAAACATCTTCGGAAAGATGTCCATTAAAAAAGGCGGTTTTAACATCCATTTTCCAAATTTCATAATCATAGTACGCAACTATGGCATGTAATATCCTGATCGATTTGATCATAGCAACTGGCGAGAAGGTTTCATCATAGTCAATACCTTGAGTTTGAGTGAAACCTTTCTCTACTAGCCGTGCTTTATAGGTTTGTATATCTCCATGAATGTCGGTTTTTCTCTTGAAACCCCATTTGCTCCCTACTGCCCGAGATTCGGGGGGTAGCTCAACCAAGTCCCAGACTTGATTGTCACGCATGGATTGCATCTCAGCTTCCATGGCTTCTAGCCATTTCATAGAATTTGGATTAGAAATAGCAGATTTGTAACTAGTAGGCTCGTCATCAGACTCGGCTACTGTCAGGACTTCAAAACCCTCAACATGCCAAAGGTATCTATCGGGTTCTTTACGAGTCCTGATGCTCCTGCGAAGGCTTGTGTTCGGGTCTGATTGGTATCAACAATTCGTTGTGGTTCAGACGTTCCGACCTCGTCAACAGTTGTTTGTAGTCCTTGAACTTCTTCAAGATCTACTAAGTTACTTCCATTTCCTCGACTAAGAAGTTCATCTTCAAGGAACCTTTTAGCCTTCCTTTTGATGGAAATCGTATTTGCATCAGGATGGTAGAACTAATAACCGCATTGGTTATAGTATCCGATGAAAACAACCTTTTCGCCTCGAGGGTCGAGCTTATCATCAGAGTCACTTGTGATGTAAGCATCACACCCCCATACTCTTAGGTAACTTAAATTCGGCTTATGCCCATGCCATATCTCATATGGACTTTTGTTTACCTTTTTGGTCGGCGCTATATTTACGAGTCGAGCAGCAGTCATAAGAGTAAAACCCCAAAAGGAGCCAGGTAAATTTGTTCTACACATCATCGATCGAATCATATTTAGTAGGGTTCGATTTCTCCTTTCACACACGCCATTAAGTTGGGGTGTGCCTGGTGGAGTGGGTTGTGAAACTATTCCACATTCCTTTAGATGATCGAGAAATTCCAAGCTGAGGTATTCACCGCCTCGATCTGAGCGAAGCATTTTAATCTTTCTATTAAGTTGGTTTTCAACTTCGTTTTGAAACTCTTTGAACTTTTCTAAAGTTTCATGCTTATGCTTCATGAGATAGACATAAGCATATCGACTATAGTCGTCGATGAACGTAACGAAGTATCTCTCGTGATTCCTAGTCATGGTTCTAAAAGGACCACATACATCTGAGTGTATGAGTCCTAGTAGATCACTAGCTCGTTCACCAACATGGGTGAAGGGATCCTTGGTGAGTTTGCCAGCTAAGCAAGACTCGCAATCATTAAATGAGTCCGTTCCAATGGATTCAAGAACCCCTCAGATTGGAGCCATTTTACGCGTGCCTTGCTTATATGGCCAAGTCTACAATGCCATAGGAATGAATCACTAGCACCATTTTTTTGATATTTAGAAAGGTGATATATGTTACTGCTAGGCTGAACATTAATTTCATAGATACCGTTTCGAGGTTTAGCCTCAAAATAGTAAATACCATTTAGATAAGCAGAAATAGCAACACCATTAAAAACATATCTAAATCCTTGTTCAAAAAGCAACGAAACTGAAATGATGTTCCTGGTTAAACCAGGTGCATAAAGACAATTGTTCAAAACAACAACAAGACCAGAAGGACATGTAAGATTAAATGTGCCAGTTGCCAGAACTGGGACTCTTTTCCCATCACCAACAATGAGCTCCATGTCTCCCGGCTTCAGTTTCTTCCACTTCTCAGGTTCCTTCAAGACATTAATGATGTGATAACCACACCCGGTATCAAATACCCATGTGTGCTTGAAACAGTGAAAAGTTCGATAACATATATTAGAATACCTGAAGAAGTGCCCTCTCCATTAGCCTTCTTCACTTGGAGCTTGGCAAGATACTCGGGGCGGTTACGTTTCCAGTGCCCCATCTTGTTACACTCATAGCATTTCCACTCTTCTGGAGGGGGGCTTTCACAGCTTGCTTGCTCTTGTTGGTGGTAGGTTTGGCAGCAACAGGAGCCTTTCCTTTTCTTTTGCTGTTATAACTCTTCTTCTTTGTTTTGGGCTTTTTAACACCACCAGATCGAACCATTAACACTTGGCTTACTTTGTTGGAAATGTTCATCTCTGCCGTTTTGAGCATTCCATGTAGCTCTGGCACTGTCTTTACCCAGCCATTCATGTTATAGTTCATAGCAAATTGATCATAGTGACTGGAAAGAGAGTTGAGAATGAAGTCAACAGCCAGCTCATCTGGGAGAGGATAACCAAGTTTGTTTAATTGGTCGATGTAGCCTTTCATCTTGAGGATATGAGCACTAACTGAGGAACCTTCTTGCATTCTACAGCTTATGAGTTGTTTCATGATGTCATAGCGTTCCTGACAGGCTTGTTTCTGAAACATGCCCTTGAGTTGCTCAATCATGTCGAAGGCATTCATGTCTTCCATATTCATTTGATCTGGAGACATGGTGGCTTGCATGAGGCAAGCAACTTCCATGTCATCTTCTTTATGTTTGTCGAAAGCCTTCTTGTCAACCACAGTGTTGTTCTTGGGTGCGGTTGGGATCGGGGTTTCCAAAACATAAAGCCTTTTTGCCATCTTGAGAACGATTCTCAAGTTGCGGTGCCACTCAAGAAAATTGGTGTTATTTAGTTTGTCTTTCTCAAGTATGGACTTGAGAGCAAAAGAGGAGTTGTTTTCAGATGACATCTGTTAATCAAAAAATTATTTAATTAGTATTTTTAATGTATTTCCTTGTTTAGTGAGGTGAGACGATAAGGAACGAGAATCCGGTTAAAAGCTCTTTCTAAAGGCAGTTGGGGCATGCAACATTAGCGAGAGGTTTAAGCGGACCGACAACGATTGTCAATTGTGAGAGAAGCACAACTCCCGGGGTTTATGAGGCTGCGAGGACAACCTTTGTCCTTGCATTGATACGTTTGGCCTTGTCTATGCCACTTTTGTTCTCGAGACGGCTGAGGCACGCAACACGAGAAGAAAAGTAATAGTCGTCCTAAAACGGTCACATGTGGAAGGGCCGGATGTGTCGACGGAACCCTTGCACCTTGGAAGGATAAACTAGACACCAAGTGTCGTGCTGTGGCTCCAACACTGATGGTTCGCATTATGCCCCAAGTGTTACTAGTAGTAGGATGGCATAGACCATTGATTTTAATTTATTTTACCAAATAGGGTTGTTATAGTCGGTTTTAATTTAAATATTAAATTTGCGACATAACCAAAAGACCCTTTCAGCTCTAGGGACAATTAGTTTTAGATAACCTACAAAACTAAGTTTGTCACAACTTGGAATAACCAATTAAAGTTAATAGTGAATACTATTAAGTTTATGAGTTTTAAAGACGTGAGAAAAAAACATGTTATAAAACTCTAGTGGTTATAGAAATATGCAAGTTGCTAGAACTTGCTTTTTCTCGATTTCATTTAGAAAAAACTTTTAAGAATGCGTTTTGGTATTAGGTTGAAGTGTGATAACATTTATTAAAAGGAAACCATAAACAAATATGTAAATCATATGGGCATGATTATGATCTTGCTAGAGCCAAGTAGCAAGATCAAAGGGGTCACGGTCACAACACACAAAACAACCACAAGGATGGACTTGAGTGCATCTTGTTGTCTTGAGCAACTCCCACTAACTCCAAGACTCCTCTTGGCATTCGGTTTTGCTTCATGTTTGCTTCGGGTCTTCGTATTAACAATATTTAACAAGTAAATATAACAAAGACAAAAACCCTATCTATTACAAATTTGAACCACAAAATGGGCCAAAACCATAAACTAGTCTATTACAACTTTGAGCCGCAAAATGGGCCAAAACCATGAACAAAACCAAACATAAACACAACCACAAGGTCGGGCCCGATTTACATATTCAACATAACCAAAAGTATGTTTGGGCAATTTTGGTCAACAAAATATCAACAAATAAAATATGATCAATATATATATATATATATTGCCCAAAATAAAATAAAACAAAAACTTTAGACTTTTAAAGTTTGTGACTTATCATTCCGGTGAAATAGGACCGGTTTCGATTTGCATATGGTGAGCATTGGCTCTGATACCACTAAAGGATATCCATGGTATAATATTACTTTTATTTTATGAACCCGGTTCATATTATGTATGTGTTTATTTCGTTACAAAGATTAGTCAAATCACTTTTGACAAATAAAAATACATGTATATATATATGTTATTCAAAATAAACTTTAACTAGTTAAAACTATATATACATTTTAAGCAACGGAAGCATATGTAGCAAAATAACACGAACACTTTTATACCAAGGAGCACCCGTAATGGAACAAGATCACCAACATGCAAACACGAAATAGAACATCAACCATAGGGGGTTTAGATATACCTTCGGTTAGTGAATAACCATTTGAGACACCGAGTTTCAACGAACGAGTGCTAGTTGTACGAACCATCGACACGCGGGAATGGGTCGGAAAACGGCAGAGGTAGGCGGCGGTCTTGCGGCGGCGATGGCCGGCGGTCCTGGCCACCGGTGGCAGTGGCGGTCTTGGCCGGTTTTGGGTTTGTGTGTGTTGTGTGTATTTTGTTTCAATTCCTGCAACCTCTCAAAAGTCCACGCACACTCCCTTCTTATATTCTTGAACTCTCATGCATGCTCAACACTTGGCTCACATGCAATTGGACAAGGACAAGTGGTGAGAAGATCCTTTGCATGC
This sequence comes from Helianthus annuus, assembly GCF_002127325.2. Taxonomy (NCBI): domain Eukaryota; kingdom Viridiplantae; phylum Streptophyta; class Magnoliopsida; order Asterales; family Asteraceae; genus Helianthus; species Helianthus annuus. The sequence goes on from NC_035439.2 coordinate 55,160,914, forward strand.
AATGCCATTGGCCGAGATTTAGGTGCGCGACAAGTGGCAATGCAAGAGTGTTCTTATCTCACCTGGTCCACGTACCCGTCTCTCATTTCAATACCCGCGTATCGTTTGTACCAGTTAAAACAGTTAACTGGATTTTAATTCGTTGCCCACGGTGTAACTCTTACGGGTCAAGACCCGGTCAGCAGTGTTGACTTATCAAACCAGACATAAATATCCAACAGTAATAATGGCAACAAATAATGGTCAAAGGTGATGGTAAGTCTTATAAATAAAGACTGACTCGTTTTGACCTTTTCAAAGTTTTAAGGCAGAAGCTCCACAGTATTCTTCTTCTTCTTTTTCAGACCAGTAAATGTATTTTCCGAAACTGTATGAAGGACAAAATAAAAGTTACAAAAACAATTCCAGAAGTTGGATTCATTTACCAGATAAGGTCTCGGTTTTCCCAGCGAGCTTATACCATGGAGACGAGTGGCAGTGCGGTGGTCTTCAGTAGTGATGGTCCTTGGTGGCAAACATGATGGTTATGGTGATGTTACGGGGAGGATAAGCGATGGTATTATGATGGTGCTTCCCCAAAATTCTTTTCATCTAAAATCAATCCTTGAAGCAAATTCACATGGAATAATGTTGGTCAAATGAGAAGATGAACACATAAACAATTCAGATCCATTATCTCTCTTCAACCCTACAATGAACCTCCATCAGGTTTGTTTTTCTTCAACATTTTTTTTTAATTTCAAATGGTTGAAGTGTAATGCTATTTGGTTTGATTTGATTAACATTGTTTGTTGATTATTGTTTTTGTTCGTTGGAATGCAATTAGGGCTTTTTGGTTGAAGGGGCACAATTAACTCAATGCAACTTTTGGTGTCTGTTGATATAAGAGGGTATGCACATTTTGGTGATTTGAGTTTGTTTTTGTTGGATTTTTTTTTTTAATTTTTGCTCATTTTGGTAGTTTGTACTTTTCTAGTTGATTGTTAATGGTTAGAAATTTGGGGAATATTCACATGAATTTGTTTGTTGATAATTAAAATTAGGGAAGATTGTTTAAATTCTTGGTGAATATTATCATGAATTTCTAAACTTCCATCTGAACTACTGCTCTGATTGACTAGACCCATATTGCTCACAACTCCGACACTGATCACACACAACAAACACTGCAATGGAAATAAGATGTGATGTTACTCAAATCGTTTATCTAACTTTCATTTTTTTGTCATTCCATATATAGCTTGGACGAAAGATGTCAACTTCTTAATTGTGTAGCCTTGCATTATGATATGTGTTGACCTTTTGTTTTGATAAAATTCTACGGTTAACTACAAACATATATCCATCCTCGGCTTCTCATGGTCAAAACATAGACAAGTCAGTTGTCACTTTACCATGTGTGTATTATCCATTTAAGTTCGTAAAAAGTGAAACACTTACATAATTTCTGTTTGGCATATAATTTATGGAAATAAGTTAGTTGCAGACTTATTTTTTATAGACTTTGAATTTTTTGTTTGTGTTTCATTGCGGGTTCTATATGCGAATGGTGATGAAGAATTGCTCGACTATACTTGGTGATAAAGATTTTAAGGAATTGTGGCACAAGGAAGTCAAGGTATTCATTATTTTTTTAGTTTTTTTAATATCATAAACGCCTATTTTTTAGATGAAATGACTGATTTAGTGGAGGGGGGGGGAGGCACGTTCAGTAAAAATAGTAGGGGTACACGCCTATTTGATACCTTATGGGTATTTTTTTTTTGTCTGGATGTCCTTATTGTTGTATAACTACATGAGATGATGAGATTTATGCATACATGCACTTATTTAAATATAACTAGACAAACCAATCAATTACTCACATTCTAAAAATATATTAAATAACTTATGTTAGTTAGGATAAGAAAACGACATTATTACAATAATAATAATAATCTAAATATATGACTAAATGTGCTACGACTGATTGTCAGAATGAACTGTGGGGACCAAAAGTGTAATTTCTCAAATTTAAGGAATTTACCATGTAACTCTTTCAAAATCTGAAAAACAGTAAGTTTTCAGTTCAAGAAAAGTTCAAACCATCGGCTATTCGGCTTAGTTCATTGTTGTGGACTATGGTTGTTTCATTAGATAAGGAGGCTAGATGGGTTAGGGAATGGGTCAAAATGGGTTCATGTTAAAACACATTATGTTTTAGTGTGCTTAGGGAATGAGTCAAAATCAGTTAGGTAGAATTTTTGTATGATTTAGATCTATCATGGGGATATAGGATGAGAGATATTCCATGAAGCATTTGTACATTGAAACAACTGAAATTTTTGGTCCTTTATCATTGGTCAATTAGAATCTTTGGAGGAATTAAGTATAACAAGGTGCTATAATATTAGAGAGATTCCAAGCAACATTTGTATGTGAAAATGAGTTACACCTTTAAGGTTGTAGGATGCCTAAAAACTGCCTAACGAACTGGGAGAATTAAAATGTATGTTTAAAAGAGTAAGATATACGAGCAATATGCATAACTTTATTTAATAATAAAACATAATTTTGACTTGAGAGTCATCATATTGAAATTAGCACATTAGATATCAGTAAAATACTAATTTATGAAAATTATCTTTACTTTTTATTTTAACTGGTGCAGCTGGCAGGTTTTAAATATTCATATAATTGAATCTGAACATGTAACATGTTACTTGTCCTTCTGATGTTGCTGATCTCATGGCGCATTTAATTTGCTCACTAGTGTATTCTGAACAATTTTGCTAAGCTGAACACATATCAACTGATGTTGTTTTGATGGTTAATTACTCAATTGCTGATCTATGAGGGACGCAATGCCTCAATCAAGAATTCAAAAGTTTTACCAAAGGTTAGTCGTCAATACATGAATATGTAACCCTTAAACCAAACCATTAAACCGGTAAGACCGGCTGGTTCGGCCGATCCACTCAACCCAGCTGGTTTGGTTTGGTTTATCGTCGTTATCCAAAATCGTAGTTAGTAGTTCAACCTAGAGTTTTTGTCAGAACCAGGCGAACTAGACCATGAACACCCCTAATTTGATTAGCATTGAATAGTGTCACATAATCATTAAAAAATATCGCGAATCATCTCATTTTACAGCTTTAAGTGAAACCCTGAGAGCTGAAGTGCAACGGCTGAAAATTGAGACAGGTCAAACGCAACCACATAATCGAGATGATGGCAGCAACCCAGGTGCCAATAAGCGTGCAATTTTCATGTAAAGAACATATAAAGTTTGTTAATATAAATTTTGAGAACATTATATGTAAATGAGGTAAATAGTTATGGTGTATTGTATATTTTTTTTTTTAGTGAAAGAAACTATTATAGGGAGAGGGGGAGGCATGTAGAACAGTGGTAGCATTTTTGGTTATGTGTTGTTAAGAATCGGTTTTATAGTTATATCTTTGTTTTGTTACGTATGTTGTATTAATTGATTTAAGCATATTTCCTTGAACAAAATACGATCAAGTGATTTTTAGTAAGGATGATGTTAGCCGAATCTTTTATAGCACGATTGATGTTAATAGAGTCTTTTAGCATGTTCGGGTTGACCTGTTCAATCAAACGGGTTGTTTTAGTCCACCCTAAACCTGTATTTTTTCGTGCCATGTTTGGCTTCATAGACGTTTGAGCTAAAAGAGGGAGAAACATAAACTCCTATGTGAACAATTTTATTTCAAAGTTTAGGTCAACACTGTTAAATAATACATTTTATTGTGAGGTCACTCGTGTAACACACGAGAACTTAAACTAGTTTTTCTACTATAGATGATCAATCAAACCACTTACTTAATGATTGTGGAGGCTAGAAAAGTGTCATGTGGCCTAAAAATGTCATGTGTGAAATGGAGGCTAGAAAAGTGTCATGTGACACCCTAGGTATATTCTTTATTAGGATGTTTATTAGGATGTACAGATATAAATAATACGAGTGCGAAATATTACGAAACTGATCACTAGATCAGATTTCATATGCTCATATTGTTATCTAATAGTTTCATATGTAAACTGAAATAAAAGGTTAATTGGAAAAGAAAAAAGATCAAAATGAGTTTTGGTATCCAATGAAAAGACGGTTGAAAACATATTTTACATCATAAAAAATTTGACCAATCCGAGTTTTCAACAGCCGTGCTCTTGACACCTTCTACAAATCTCATAGCGAGCGACTATGATAGGGTTTTGCGTTCAAACAAACAAAAACCAAAATTTGACTTTTCATCTTTTGTATCAGTTAGGTTAATTTCAATGTTACATATGGGTTTCAAAATTTTGAGCACGAAAAAGGTTGTCGAAAATAATGAATTTAAGCCTGAAACTATTCTCCTAAATAAAGAATTGGGGTAAAAAACATTGAAACAAACTCTTTTTATAGTTTGGTTAACCGGGGTTAAGTTATTCTACAAATACTCCTAAAAATAAGAAGTGTACACAATAGATCACACAACGTCAAGCCAAATAAAATACAATACCGAAAAATATTATACAATATCGAGAAAAGAAGGCACAGTGAGTCGAAAAAAAGACACAATGGCACAAATATAGAAAAGACGCAACGATAATAAACAAAAATTCTAAAATCTACAACATATAAATCCAAAAGTGAAAACCTAAAATCTCTTATTGTAGAGTTCAATGAGATGGTTCCAAGGCCGCTTGAATGAGGTCAATTGGAGTTCATCTTGTATGACTTGTTATTTTTACGAGTCTTTGTGTTTAACCTAAACCTGGTTAACCGAACCATAGTTTTTGGTTTTCAGAAAGAAAAACAAAACAGATTCATCGATTGTTATTAGTTTAGGTGAGTTAATTGGGTTTTGGTTGGTAAGTTTTTGTTACACCCGTAGGTCATTTACACTGGTATCAAAAATAAATTAAAAAGGCAACTTGTAGCTAGGACGACTCTGACTATATAACCAACCCATAACACAGAGACCCTTAATTAATTTCATCTTGGAAGCCACAGCTGCACATGCAAGCAGGGTTTCTCTTGCAATGGAGCGAACTACCCTATCATCATCATGATCATCATCATCTGTCTAATATTTTCAAAACACTCATTCTTGTTTTTAGAAAGCGGCAAAGTTTTGCTACGGTGTCAATTTTGAAATCAATGTACACAACGTTACAGCCTGAAATCCTTAATCTCTACACATCCTTAAAATAGATGGGTTATATGGTAATTAATATAAAGATTGGCGGTTACAAAGTTGAGGGGCTATTTGTGACTAAACGGAAGATGGAAACCGCCACCCTCAAGGGGTGCGATCCCTTGGAGACACAACTCCAGATTTCGGCAGCCATACACAAAGGAGGAGACGTGACTTTTGGCTTATGGACACACCTCTTCAAGATTCATTCTCATCCATACAATCTAGAGACACACTCGTTCACGGAGAGACGCGTCCATTCACTCGCACCCTTTAGAAACTATAAATAGGGATAGATTTCTCATTTGTATTTCATTCATTCACATTCAATTACACTCATTGTATTCAGATTCATGTTTTATTCAAGTTAGTTTTTCATTCGCGATCCAGAGATCAAAGATCATTCTGGGTGTGACAACCCTCACAAATCCAGGTATCCGTACAAATTATTTAATATTTAATTAATGCTTAAATGATTGTGCTTCATTACAATAATGATTAAAATGCTTTCTATTTTCTGATACATACATACATATGCATCACATTCATTACTGTCACTCCATTTATTACACACGAACATTAGTGACAAACTTGATGCACGAAAGCACAGTTAGCACAGTGAACGGATAACCTAAAAACATGCTGATAATACCAGCACCTATACAGACATTGTTTTGAGGCCAGTGTGAGCCAGGAATAGAATACTACACTAGTAGGGAGTGTAGGGAGGTGAGGACCATAAAACTGCGTCACTAGGTGATAGTTATAGTGCCCGGAAGTGCCTAAACATACTTTAAGTGCAGAATTCTGCACTAAATACAAAAATTCAGCATTTAACAATGCTAGTAAAGTGCAAAAACTTGGTAAAATAGTCCTAGACACTTTCCAAAGTGTTGGGAATTTAACGTGTCACTAAAAACAATATAAAAGACACTTTAAAGCTTTATTTAGCACTTTAACGGATCAACATCCAACCGAACAACCGGACTTTACCCGGAACATAAAAATATTGCCAAACACATTGTTTTTACTTTTCTGAGCTAGTTAGGGTCCCCGAACACCCTAACGCACCCTATATTACATAACACACACTAATATACTAAGTAAACACCTTAAAGCCTAACTAGTTCCTAACTAATTATGTAACCAAAGATTGTATCCCAACCCCATACCCCCCACCACTTCGACGGTTACATGGTGTGGGGACACCCCCACCATTCTTTTGATTATTTTATTCAAGTTGTTGTTGGATAATAAGACATTTTACATGTTGGATTATGAAGATACTAGGGTTATAAATTAGCACATAAGACTCTTGGTCATTTCATTTCACCACACAACAAACACAAGCTTTCTCTCCCTCCTCCTTCCCCACTCACGACCGCCACCCATCACCACCATCAAGTCTTGTTCAAGCCATCTACATACATACAAGGTGCAAGGAGTCCTACAAGTAAGCTTGGTGCACTCGGAAGCTCAAGGACCACCCTAGTTTTCTTTTATCCGCCGCTTTTATGCTTTGTTTCTCCCCTAGCCTTGTGCTAGTAGTAAGTGCTTCAAATCTTCATCTTGTTCTTGTTTTTGATGGTTAATAGTTGATTGAATGGTGAATTGTTAAGAACACTAATAAAAATAATCCAAGTCTTGAACATAAAGGATAAAGAGTGGATAAAGAGAAGATGTATGGTTAAATGATGTTGTAATCATGTTGATCTTGTGTTGTTATGCTTAATACATGTTGTTTGTTAGTAGAAGTAAGATGGTTCATCACCTAGACTTGCTAGATCATGCTTAAGAACATGAACTAGTAAGATGTAAAGGTTAAAGTTATGAAAGATGATGAAACCATCCACACATGAACCTTGAACTTGAATAAATATAAGATTTCTTGAAAAATAAAGATGTAAACTTGTAGATCAAAAGATCTATGTGTAGGATCGTGTTTCGACCCGAACGAGTTGTTCAGAGGAGTTTTGATCAGATATAGGTGCGGAAAACAAGTATCTGACTTAGAAACAGCTAGCAAATCACTTTAAACACCTTTTTGTATTGATATCTGACAAATTACATCCAAATCTCACACGGGCAGCACCTCGGTATGGATTACAAGACTGTTTTTTATGATTTCGCTTATGTGACCCTTTATATAGAGCTTGAGATTTTGCTCCAACATACCCTACCATATGAGCGAAACCCCTCAATGGACAAATAAGCGAAACCCCTGTCACACCCCGACCACGTAAAACAACAAAACGTGGCGGAATCGTCGGGGAGTGTTGTAACAGAATCATTGTTTCATAACACATGGAAAATTGAAATATTGTTTTATTGATATAAAGAGTTACAATGTCTTAACAAACAAGAAGTAAAACAAAATTTAACTAGTCTTGCATCTTTTATGGTCACTAAGGCCTCGTCCAATCCTATGTGAGCAGACATCAATATCATCATCAAATATCATCAACTATTGTACCTTCAAAACTTATTTCTAAGTTATGTAAAGGTTATTTAAGGTATGTTAAGCCTATGTCACTATTCTGGAGTGTTTGTTGCATTAAACTGGTTATATTTACGCATCAGTGCGCTTATAACCCTCCAGGAAACGATCTAAAGCCCGAAATCGAACAAGAGTTGATATGTGCAAATGATACACATGTTTATACAAATCCCAAGTATGAAATACAATATTTTATTGGTTTGGTATTTGTCTGATGGCTGAAGTGACACAGGTGTCACAGTCTCCCCTACTTCAGCAAATTTCGTCCCGAAACACTGGTTAGAGTCCTGAACTTCTAGTAACCTTAAATAACATCGTGCTTGCAACGTGAGAGGGTCACTTATATACAAGTATATAAAGCGTTATTAGTGCGTCCACTGTACCTCTATTACATTGTTCACATTTTGTTATGGTTGCCACTATTGGTTCTTACACATAATAAGTCTTACCGCGGTTTCCGTGCACTGAACTTCATAATTATGTATGCATCCATAATTACGTAATTCCTTGCATAGTCACGTAGTGCATCTTATAATGTGTAGGGGAGGAAAACGATGAACGAGCCTGTGATGATTGTGATTAGACCATAATGGGGTCCTTTTTAATTGAGTCAATAAATGATCTCCAGACCGCCAAGGAGTCTTTTCAGCTTATATCATCGCATGTCATTCTCAACCAGAATTTGAATCAATCTTTTGACCTAGACCACTAAAAGGGGTCTCTTTGAATTATGGAATGGTACTATATAATCCAAGGGTCTTAACGATCACGTAGAAGCCCAATTAAGGATTTGAGATAGTACCTTCGAATATCCTACTACGAGTCCCTCATATGAAGATATGAAAGGTTCTACGAGGATTTGGATAACGAATATCCAGAGTATAAAAACACAAAATATGCATAAAAGAAAACGCAAAATGCATAAATACATAGTCACATAACCAAAAAATTGTTTATCTTGATTTTAAACTTGTCATGATTTTGTTAATTTGTTCTGTTAACTGAGCGCATGTATTTAATGCACACCAGGTATCCAATCAGTGGATTTTGATTGGTGCTTTAAACATTATCAAGAATCTAACTATGAAGTTAGAAAAGATCTTAAAGAGAAAATTCGATTTTGATTATAAGGAACCGAAATGTTCGAATTAAGGTACACAAAGAATCCAATTAAGGACTCTGATTTGAATGATAATTATGCACAAGGATCTAATTGTAATGATAAGAAGATCCCATATGGATTTTAGAAGTTGAAGATGTTTTGAAACCTTGCACTGGATGTGCTTAAGTCAAAACATGAAGTAAAAATGCTTATGAAGTTGAGATGCTAGATATGCCAAGGCGACACATGAAGCGGAATTTGAAGGTTAAGTCAATGTATGAGGAAAATATTTTGAAAACTATGCATGGGGTTCTAAAATGTGTTTAATGTTTTTGGAAACCTTATATATATAATACTTTTGAAATCATAAAGTAGGTGTATTAAGTAGGTATATTTAAAAAAAATGTTTTAAAATCATGCAAGATGAATTTTGAAAATATAAGGTTTTTGAAAACATGAATGATGCTTTTGAAATCATGCACTTGATATAAGTAATTATACTGTATTAATAACATTTTGAAATCATAAAGGTTGTTTTTGAAAATATAGACAATGTTTTCGAAATTATGCATATGATATGTTAAGTAAATACACTAAAAAAAATGTTTTCGAACTATATAAAATGTTTTTGAAGTCATGAAGGTTGTTTTGAAAACTTATGTTATGCATGTTGAAAAATTAGAACGTAACGAGTATGAGATTTGAAAATACCCTTAGTTATCTAACCAGGGATTCAAAGGCAAAAATGTGCGAAGAGCACGATTACTCATAATGTCATTTCATTTCATGTACTTCGTCTGCTAGAATGAGACGAGTACTTAAAATTTTGAGGAAATCATGAGCGATCACTTGAAAGGGAGAATCATAAGAGTAGTTTGTAAAGAACAAGGTTCCTTGATGTAGGTATTATAGAGAAATGCCATACACACATGTAACTACATTTGTACATCAGAATTGTGAATAACAATTTATTTATAAACAAAACAGATTGTTTCACATTACAAGAAAACAAAAGAAACAGAAGCATAAGACAACAACATCTTCTAGTCAGCCAACTGCTCATCCGTGGGTCGGATTTGCCTTAGCAAGCTTTGGGCATTTGTTCATGAAATGACCTATCTTGCCACAGTTGTAGCACGATCCACGGGGAAAGCGAGCTTGAGCAGAATTGACTTGTGGTTGATTTGGACCACCTTGGTTTGGGTTAGTTCGACAAACACTCGCCAGGTGACCAACTCGCCCACATGATTCACACAGACGACACTGTAAGTGAGCTTGGTGATGCCCATTACATTTGTCGCATAGTAGTGTCGTTCCCTTGTATTGCTTCTTAGCAGGTGGTGTTGCCTTTTGGCTAGGTCCTGCTGGATTAGGTGCAACTGCTGCGGGTTTCTTTGAAGCCTTACGCTTCCTTGATTTTGGTGCAGGTTTGACTTCTACTTTCCTCAGTGATTCTTGAGTGGCTCCATTTTTGAGGCGGGACATGGCAATACCTAAGTCCACGGTCTTCAGAACTACTTCGCCTATTTGCTGGGCAAGTTTGGCTGCTTGCTTGGACATCTGACCGTTGCTGAGATAAAGAGACATTCTAGAAGAAAATGAAAGACATAGGAAGAAACAAGTGAAAGGTTATCGGGTGATCAAAACAAAATGACAACGAAGGAAAACAAATGAGATGGTGAAGAATCAAAGTAAGCAGGTCATAATAATGCATCGCTGAAGACATGCTCGCCTATAAGTGAACACTCACCCCAAGAGTTCCCAGGTAAGAGTGACTGGTCCGATATTGCGGATTTGTACGAGCACTCTAGCCTTAGACAGAAAACTCAGAGTACAGGCATTCACTCTTCCAGTTTGCACGTGTTCACATTATTTAGACCCAAACTTTGACGAGATTTTGAAAACTCGAAAGGCACTAAGCCAAATATGAGTCAAACTGGAAGGGTTCAAAACCTTATAACAAAGGGTTCAAAACCTAGTAATCAATCATCCTAGAATAGATGATTAGTTTTCAAAGCGGATCAAATTTATGTTCTTGTTGTGGTTGTCACCTAAGGATAAGTGACGGTATTGTTTTATGACTAAACGCAAGTAAACTTGCGTTAGGGTCCTAGGAAGGTTATAGACTAGGTCAAAGCATTACTAATAACCTAATTCCCTATAACCATGAGCTCTGATACCAACTTTTCAGTCACACCCCGACCACGTAAAACAACAAAACGTGGCGGAATCGTCGGGGAGTGTTGTAACAGAATCATTGTTTCATAACACATGGAAAATTGAAATGTTGTTTTATTGATATAAAGAGTTACAATGTCTTAACAAACAAGAAGTAAAACAAAATTTAACTAGTCTTGCATCTTTTATGGTCACTAAGGCCTCGTCCAATCCTATGTGAGTAGACATCAATATCATCATCAAATATCATCAACTATTGTACCTGAAACACATGTGAAAGTACGTCAGCATAAAAATGCCGGCGAGTACATAGGTTTTATGAAAAATAGGATTCATGACTTAGGTTTAAGAAAATGTTTAACAAAAACTTGTCATGAATCCAGCTTAAGTGTTTGCTTTTATAAAACGTTTGAAAATCGATAATAGATAGGTATAGTTAAAAGAATGATGTAAGGTTAAGTGAATAACCAAGTAAAAAGGAGTTTGTACAAATCAAACTGTTTTGTAAAACAATGTCTTGTGAAAAGTATGTTATTTGTGTAAGAATGTATAAGTCCAAATGAATGATTTAAATAACGCTACGCCATGTAATATAATACAAGCACTTATATATAGGAAGTACCAGCGGCATATCCACCATGCTTGTAGCATACTACACACATATCGTTACTTAAGTCACTTAAACAAACCACCAAAGCATATAGTTCATGTTCAAACCAATCATCAAATGTTCTTGTCTAAACCATTGTCAATGTTTAAAACTCAAAATATAGTCATGTAGTGTCACACCCCAACCACATAGAACATACAAAACGTGGCGGAAACGTCGGGGAGTGTTGTAACAGAATCAATTGTTTCAAATCCATGGCAAATGAAGTTTCGTTTTATAAATCAAACATGAAAGTTTACATTGTCGGAACAAGAATCAAAGTGTACATAACATGAATTAACTAGTTCTTGTCTCGTTTTAAGTCACTAAGGCACAGGTCCGCCTAAGTATGTCTTGATAAGTCCTATGCATCATCTCCTGAAAACACATGTGAAAATAGGTACGTCAGCATAAAAATGCCTGTGAGATACATTGGTTTTGTGAAAACGGAATTCATGACTTGAGTTGGAGAAAATGTTTAGTCATGAACCTCGTATTTTGCTTTGTCTTGTAAATCATTTGAAAAACGGTAAGATCAAATGATATGTATACATAAGAGAACAATGCCTGGTTAACTGAATAACCATGTAAAAAGAGTTTGTATAAGATTTGTTGTTTGTAAATCAATGTCTTGTGAAAAGCGTGTTATTTGTATAAAATGTTCTATGTCTCAAATTGAAATGATTCAAATAACGCTACGATATGTAATACCATACAAACACTTATATATAGGAAGTACCAGCGGCGTATCCACCATGCTTGTATCATATTACACATGCCTCGTTACTTAAATCACTTACTCAAACCAAACCATCAAGATGAAATGTTTAACAACGGTAGAAATGTTTATGTATAGTCAAATGGTTACAACGGTTCAAAATGTAGTATAATGTGTTCATATGCTGGATGAGCATATGCAACAGAAATGCAATGTGAAACAATGTACTACGTATGCACACAATGGGCGTACGTAGCATGAAATGTATTGTAGAGTACAACGGTTCAAAATGTAGTGTAATGTGTTCATATGCTGGATGAGCATATGCAACAGTAATGCAGTGTGAAACAATGTACTACGTATGCACACAATGGGCGTACGTAGCATGAAATGTAAAACAATGTACTAAGTACGCACACAATGGGCATACATAGCATAAACACAATGAAATCATGTACTATATATGTACTATCGAACATAGTAGTATATGATGTGAAAACCGGAAAGCATAAAAGTAGCAAGTAGGCACATGTGTTTCACCCCAAAACAGTTTGGAAAACAGTAAAAGAGGGGTTCAATGTACTCACCTGAGATTGCTTTGAATTCCTTGTATAATAACCAGATAATGCTAAAGATCACGGGATATCAAACGGCACCTAATAGGTAGCTATGTTAATATACCGGACCAAATCGGAAGGATCGGATAGTACGCGGGTTCGTAAACCAAACGAGTATGGAGACTCGTGTAATATGGTTTATCAAAGCCTACATACTAAAATGAAACTTAACCTAAGTGCTTACGGTCCATCACGACCCGTTTAGGTAGCTTATGCTACCTTACGCGTCGTTCGCGTAGAACGCGTCTGGAATGCCTAACATTGTGACCACAAGGTATAACCTCGGAAGGTTATAGCTATGGTCACCTAATGTGTTTGGTCGGATCCTAATGATCGACCCAATGGGTCGGGTTCGAAAGTATAAGCGATTGTTTAGATCGCTCACCTTACGACCCTATATAAGCACTAAACTAAAAGTGACGAGCTAAGCATGTTGGAACATGCTTAACTAAGTTTGAAAACAGGTTTGACATCAAAACAAACGGCTTTGATGCCCACGAGTAGTTTGGTTACAAAATATGCAAGAATGCACATTTTGGCCGAAACTACGACTCGTCACTGAGCCTAGATAACGTGGTGATCAGTAGGTATAGTCACTACGGACTATAACCATCGTGATCACGCTCACGTTATGAAGTTCCATGAACTTTGCATCGACCATAAGTTGGTCAATGCAGAAAGTCAACAAAACGTTGACTTTCGGACTCGAAAAACGATAAAACAACGAAAGAATACTTACGGAGGGTCCCCGAATGCTAATCTAGATCAGAGAAACTCAGGTATGAAGCAAAACTTCAACTTAGAGCTTTTAGATCTGATTCTTGTGATTTTTACACAAAAGGGGGGGGGTATTTATAGGAAAAGTGGAACCGTTAGGATCGTTTATCGAATATCGTGCCGCAATCTCGTGCGTACACTTGTCGAAATGTTGTGGTAAGTCAGAAAATGCCCCTTGGCTCTTGATTGGGTGAAAGGGCATCGCCCCTTGATCGAACGAAAGGCCAACTGCATTAAATGCATACATTGAATCTGTCTGACAGTCTCACGCGGCCCGCCTCAACATTTAGGCAAAACTCACGCGGGCCGCCTGAAGCTTCTGATCTGCACATACTTTCAAAAATGGCAGTTTTGGTCCCTGTTGCGTATTTAAGCCATTTACGACACTTCTAAGGCCCGTAAAGCCAACTTTAAGGCCCTAAAATGATGCCTAAACATTGTGGACATGAAACATGCTCAAAAATGTTCCGGATGTTGGTTCGTTTGGCCGTACGATCGCGATGTTCGCTTAATTACGACGGAATGCGCATAAGCGCGAAAGACGATCCAAATGACGCGACGAATGGATTTTTCTCATGCCAAACACTAAGGCATAATATAAGGGTGCTTACATAAATTTTTGGATGTCCGGATGTATTCAGAACGTAAGTTATGCGCAAAAGTGCAAACTTGTGCACTTTTTGACACTTTTAGCCCCTGAATGATCCAAAAGTTTGTTTTAGCATACCAAACCCCTCAAAGCCTATTTCTAAGCTATGTAAAGGATATTTATGGTATGTTTAACTTATGGACATGTTCCGGAATGCTTGTTACAGTTCAAATTGGCATACTTTCGCAGTTTGTCAAGTTTAGTCCCTGTAAGCGAATTAACTTGTTTTTGCTATACCAAAGCCTTCAAAACTTATTTCTAAGTTATGTAAAGGTTATTTAAGGTATGTTGAGTATATGTTGATGTTCCGGAGTATTTGTCGCATTAAACTGAGTACGTTTACGCACCAGTTTGCGTATAATGCTCCAGAAAGCGATGTAGAGTTTGAAATTGAACAAAATTGATATGTGCAAAACATACACATATTTATTCAAGATCCCAAGTATGAAATACAATATTTCATCGGCTTGGTATTTGTTTGATGGTCGCGGTGACACAGGTGTCACAGTCTCCTCTACTTTAGGAAATTTCGTCCCGAAATTTATTCGTAGGAGTCTATTTGTGACTTTGCCAAATAACCACCAGCGATATGCAAGGCAATATCCTGTCATTTCCTTAACGGTCATTCCTCAGAAACGAATATGAACAGACGGAGTCATTTTCCTCAACGAGTATTCTTCAGAAATGGAAATGACGGAATAAGCAAAAGGATGTTCATTTCCTCAATGGACAAATCGTCAGAAACGAAAATGAACTAACGGAGTCATCTTCAACGGTTGCTTCCTCAGAGTTGGAAATGAAGGATTTCACAACGGATATTCATTTCCTCAACGGATAAATCTTCATAAACGAAAATGAACAGACGGAGTCATTTTCAACGGTTGCTTCCTCGGAGTTAGAAATGAAGGATTACACAACGGATGTTCATTTCCCCAATGGATAAATCTTCAGAAACGATAATGAACTAACAGAGTCATCTTCAACGGTTGCTTCCTCAGAGTTGGAAATGAAGGATTTCACAACGGATATTCATTTCCTCAACGGATAAATCTTCGGAAACGAAAACGAACAGATGGAGTCATTTTCAACGGTTGCTTCATCAGAATTGGAAATGAAGGATTACACAACGGATATTCATTTCCTCAACGGATAAATCTTCAGAAACGAAAATGAACTAACAGTGTCATCTTCAACGGTTGCTTCCTCAGAGTTGGAAATGAATAGGGTTAACTCTAGACACATGACAGAACTTGCTGTGATTTCTGTGCAGTAGATTCCATAATTATGTATGCATCCATAATTACGTAATCCCTTGCACAGTCCGCACAGTTTGTTTTGTAATGTTTTGGGGAAGGATATCAAACTTGTGAGGAGGGTGACTAGACTTCCGTCGGTTCCTTTTAATTAGATCGACAGGGGATCTTCTTAGTTAGGCCACCAAAGAGTCCTTTCAGCTATATCATCACATGATATCCTTATCCAGATTTTTGGATGAATCTGTTTAACTAGACCACTCAAGGGTCTAATTATGAAGTAGTACTTTATAATCCGAGGGACTTAACTATAACATAGAAGTCCATTGAGGATTTTAAGTAATACCCCTAGGTATCCTACTATGAATCTCTTGTACAAGGATACGTAAGATTCTACGAGGATTTGGATAACATAATTTGGATCACACAACAACACATAAGGGAACACATAAGCACAAAGTCACATAATTGTTTAACTTGATTATAATTTGTTATTAACTTGTTATTGATTGAATACGGATATGGAAACCAATCGACGGATCTCAATGTTCACTGGGATCTATCTGAGAAGATAGAAAGATCTCCCAAAATTCGATTTTTGATTACAAGGAATCACCACATTCGAATTAAGGCATACACAATTAAGGACTTACGGGAAATCCTTAGGTACCCTATTAAGGATTTATAGTGGTACTTTGGGTATTCGTCATGTGTTGTAACTTGCGCTTTGTACTTCGTTTCCTTAGAATAAACGGGTACTTAGGAATTTCGTGGAAGACGCAAGAGATCATAGAATTGGAGAATTTTGGGGGTAGTTTGTTCTTCAAGGAATATGGTTTCTTGATTGTCGGTATTGTAAGGGATATGTCGTTTATACATGCAATCACAGAAATACATTGCAATGTAAATAAAAAAATTATTTATAAACAACGATAACCACGGTTTTCTTGGACCTTGACAACAAAAGAAAATAATACATAAGACGTGATTATTTCTAAACGATGTTGTCTTCTAGTCAGCCAGATGCTCATCCCTGAGCTAGATTTGCATTAGCAAGCTTTGGGCAATTTCTTCGGAAATGACCCATCTCGCCACAGTTGAAACAAGAGCCTGGTAGAAAACGACCTTGAGCAGGATTGTTGCCAGCTTGGTTTGGCGTAGCTGCAGCTGGGCAGACTCTTGCTGTGTGGCCTATAAGCCCACAAGTTTGGCATTTGCGGCACTGTACGTTGGCGTGATGATGGAGGCTACATTGGTTGCACAAGGGTGTTGTTCCATTGTATGGTTTTCTAGCAGGGGGTTGAGCTGGTTGGTTGGCTTGACCATTGTGAGCGACCACGGCGAAGTTCTGAGAAGCCTTCCGCTTCTTTGACTTTTTAGAGGATTCAGTCTCTTCATCCATGGTCTTTGATTCCTCGATTGGCTTCTTGTCACGTTTTCGAAAAAAGTTTATGCTTTCTGATCTGCGATTCAGTCAAGGTTGCAGATAGCTCAATGGCCTGACGGAGTGTGGTAGGGTTGCTACCAGTGATAATGTCTTGTATTGAGTCAGGCAGGCCGTCGATGTACCTTTCGATAGCCTTGTCGAGTGGGGCGACCATAGTCGGGCAAAGTAGACTCAACTCCTCAAACCTATCAGTATATGCCATGTGTTGGCCACTATCTTGTTTCAAATCATCAAACTCCTTCTCCAACGCTCGTTGTTCATGACGAGGACAAAACTCCCTCATCATTAGAGCTCTCAGTTCACCCCATGTCTGTGCTAGAGCAACATCTGCACCACGGTCTCTCATTACCCCATTCCACCATGTAAGAGCCCTCTTCTGATATACACTCGAAGAAAACTCGACCTTGCGATTATCCGGACACTGCACGTGGCGAAAAGTATTCTCGATGCTCTCGAACCATTGAAGAAGCCCAGTTGCTCCCTCAGAACCACTAAACTTGAGTGGTTTAGCCGAGTTAAAGTTCTTGAAATTGCATGTACCATTGTTGTTGTTGTTGGCTTGGTTCCATTGAGCGAAGAGATTTGGGAATTGAGCAGCCATCTGTTGCGCAATGATCTCTGCCAGTTCTGCAGTCGCTATCTGGTTTTCGCGTCGAGGAGGTATTCTGAGTGAGAGACAAGAAAGAAAACAAATGAAATGGCGTTGGGTAAGAATAGGATGTTACAACTACCAGCCATAATCATGGTTGATGGTCATTTGTTTGAATCCACGAAGCAAACAAACGACACCAAGGCTGAATCAAAGTAAATAGATCCTCATAGGTATCGCGAAGACATGCTCGCCTATAAGTGGACACTCACCCCAAGAGTTCCCAGGTAAGAGTGACTGGTCCGATTATGTGGATTTGTACGAACACTCTAACCTTAGACAGAAAACCCAGGGTACAGGCATTCACTCTTCCAGTTTGCACGTGTTCACACTATTTAGGACCCAAAAACTTTGACGAGAGTTTTGAAAACTCAAAGGGGTTCAAAACCTTATAATAAAGGGTTCAAAACCTAGTAATCAATCATCCTAGAACAGATGATTAGTTTTCAAAGCGGTTTTGAAATTTATGTTCTTGCTGTGGTCGTCGCCTAAGGATAGGTGACGGTATTGTTTTATGACTAAACGCAAGTGAACTCGCGTTAGGGTCCTAGGAAGGTTATAGACTAGGTCAAAGCATTACTAATAACCTAATTCCCTATAACCATTGGCTCTGATACCATCTTTTCTGTCACACCCCGACCACGTAGAACATACAAAACGTGGCGGAAACATCGGGGAGTGTTGTAACAGAATCAATTGTTTCAAATCCATGGCAAATGAAGTTTCGTTTTATAAATCAAACATGAAAGTTTACATTATCTGAACAAGAATCAAAGTGTACATAACATGAATTAACTAGTTCTTGTCTCGTTTTAAGTCACTAAGGCACAGGTCCGCCTAAGTATGTCTTGATAAGTCCTATGCATCATCTCCTGAAAACACATGTGAAAATAGGTACGTCAGCATAAAAATGCCTGTGAGATACATTGGTTTTGTGAAAACGGAATTCATGACTTGAGTTGGAGAAAATGTTTAGTCATGAACCTCGTATTTTGCTTTGTCTTGTAAATCATTTGAAAAACGGTAAGATCAAATGGTATGTATACATAAGAGAACAATGCCTGGTTAACTGAATAACCATGTAAAAAGAGTTTGTATAAGATTTGTTGTTTGTAAATCAATGTCTTGTGAAAAGCGTGTTATTTGTATAAAATGTTCTATGTCTCAAATTGAAATGATTCAAATAACGCTACGATATGTAATACCATACAAACACTTATATATAGGAAGTACCAGCGGCGTATCCACCATGCTTGTATCATATTACACATGCCTCGTTACTTAAATCACTTACTCAAACCAAACCATCAAGATGAAATGTTTAACAACGGTAGAAATGTTTATGTATAGTCAAATGGTTACAACGGTTCAAAATGTAGTATAATGTGTTCATATTCTGGATGAGCATATGCAACAGAAATGCAATGTGAAACAATGTACTACGTATGCACACAATGGGCGTACGTAGCATGAAATGTATTGTAGAGTACAACGGTTCAAAATGTAGTGTAATGTGTTCATATGCTGGATGAGCATATGCAACAGTAATGCAGTGTGAAACAATGTACTACGTATGCACACAATGGGCGTACGTAGCATGAAATGTAAAACAATGTACTAAGTACGCACACAATGGGCATACATAGCATAAACACAATGAAATCATGTACTATATATATACTATCGAACATAGTAGTATATGATGTGAAAACCGGAAAGCATAAAAGTAGCAAGTAGGCACATGTGTTTCACCCCAAAACAGTTTGGAAAACAGTAAAAGAGGGGTTCAATGTACTCACCTGAGATTGCTTTGAATTCCTTGTATAATAACCAGATAATGCTAAATATCACGGGATATCAAACGGCACCTAATAGGTAGCTATGTTAATATACCGGACCAAATCGGAAGGATCGAATAGTACGCGGGTTCGTAAACCAAACGAGTATGGAGACTCGTGTAATATGGTTTATCAAAGCCTACATACTAAAATGAAACTTAACCTAAGTGCTTACGGTCCATCACGACCCGTTTAGGTAGCTTATGCTACCTTACGCGTCGTTCGCGTAGAACGCGTCTGGAACGCCTAACATTGTGACCACAAGGTATAACCTCGGAAGGTTATAGCTATGGTCACCTAATGTGTTTGGTCGGATCCTAATGATCGACCCAATGGGTCGGGTTCGAAAGTATAAGCGATTGTTTAGATCGCTTACCTTACGACCCTATATAAGCACTAAACTAAAAGTGACGAGCTAAGCATGTTGGAACATGCTTAACTAAGTTTGAAAATAGATTTGACATCAAAACAAACGGCTTTGATGCCCACGAGTAGTTTGGTTACAAAATATGCAAGAATGCACATTTTGGCCGAAACTACGACTCGTCACTGAGCCTAGATAACGTGGTGATCAGTAGGTATAGTCACTACGGACTATAACCATCGTGATCACGCTCACGTTATGAAGTTCCATGAACTTTGCATCGACCATAAGCTGGTCAATGCAGAAAGTCAACAAAACGTTGACTTTCGGACTTGAAAAGCGATAAAACAACGAAAGAATACTTACGGAGGGTCCCCGAATGCTAATCTAGATCAGAGAAACTCAGGTATGAAGCAAAACTTCAACTTAGAGCTTTTAGATCTGATTCTTGTGATTTTTACACAAAAGGGGGGGGGTATTTATAGGAAAAGTGGAACCGTTAGGATCGTTTATCGAATATCGTGCCGCAATCTCGTGCGTACACTTGTCGAAATGTTGTGGTAAGTCAGAAAATGCCCCTTGGCTCTTGATTGGGTGAAAGGGCATCGCCCCTTGATCGAACGAAAGGCCAACTGCATTAAATGCATACATTGAATCTGTCTGATAGTCTCACGCGGCCCGCCTCAACATTTAGGCAAAACTCACGCGGGCCGCCTGAAGCTTCTGATCTGCACATACTTTCAAAAATGGCAGTTTTGGTCCCTGTTGCGTATTTAAGCCATTTCCGACACTTCTAAGGCCCGTAAAGCCAACTTTAAGGCCCTAAAATGATGCCTAAACATTGTGGACATGAAACATGCTCAAAAATGTTCCGGATGTTGGTTCGTTTGGCCGTACGATCGCGATGTTCGCTTAATTACGACGGAATGCGCATAAGCGCGAAAGACGATCCAAATGACGCGACGAATGGATTTTTCTCATGCCAAACACTAAGGCATAATATAAGGGTGCTTACATAAATTTTTGGATGTCCGGATGTATTCAGAACGTAAGTTATGCGCAAAAGTGCAAACTTGTGCACTGTTTGACACTTTTAGCCCCTGATTGATCCAAAAGTTTGTTTTAGCATACCAAACCCCTCAAAGCCTATTTCTAAGCTATGTAAAGGATATTTATGGTATGTTTAACTTATGGACATGTTCCGGAATGCTTGTTACAGTTCAAATTGGCATACTTTCGCAGTTTGTCAACTTTAGTCCCTGTAAGCGAATTAACTTGTTTTTGCTATACCAAAGCCTTCAAAACTTATTTCTAAGTTATGTAAAGGTTATTTAAGGTATGTTGAGTATATGTTGATGCTCCGGAGTATTTGTCGCATTTAACTGAGTACGTTTACGCACCAGTTTGCGTATAATGCTCCAGAAAGCGATGTAGAGTTTGAAATTGAACAAAATTGATATGTGCAAAACATACACATATTTATACAAGATCCCAAGTATGAAATACAATATTTCATCGGCTTGGTATTTTTTTGATGGTCGCGGTGACACAGGTGTCACATGTAGTTATGTGTAAACAAAAGTTATGTATGGTAAGTAACAAAATGAGAATACTTAACCATAAGTAAAAAGGAACAAAACAAAGTATTTTGAATAAATCAAAAAGGTATGTTTTGCCAAGTAGAAAACTTGTTTTATTGATACAAACATTTATTTGGTAAGTTAACGCATTACATTCAAGCCTTGAGACAGCAGGATAACCTTAGAGTAAAGGTTATCAAAGTAAAAATGTTCACGGATTCAGTCATTCCTTTCACCCAAACAAACCTAGGGTGTCAGGAACGGGATTTGTCAAGTCCTATGGTACCATTACTTACTACCGAGCGGCGTAGCTAATGTTAATGAATGTAGTAAAGAACCGTTTATGCAAACCAAATGTCATACCAAATGTAACCAAGTTATGTGAAAACAATGTACTAAGTATGCTAAGTAACATACAAAGCAGAAAAGTCATGTAAATCAATGTGCTAGCATGTTAAATGAACATACATAGCAAAAGAAATGTAATGTAAAACTATGTGCTTAGCATGTCAAGTAAACATACATAGCAGAACATAATGAAATCATGTACTAATAGCGTACTAATGAACATAGCAAGTATATGATATGAAAACAAGAAAGCACGAAAGTAACAAGTAGGCACATGTGTTTCACCCCAAAATGTTTGGAAAACAGTAAAAGAGGGGTCTATGTACTCACTTGAGATTGCTTTAGAAGTCGTAGGATAACCACCAAGCAATGTTAGAAGATCACGGAATCAAACGGCACCTATACAGGTATCTATATTAATAACCGGACCTAACGGAGGATCGGGTAGTACGAGGGTTCGTAAACCAAATAAGTGTGGGAACTTATGTAATATGGTTTTACAAAGCCTACATACTAAAACGAAACCTATCCTAAGTGCTTTTGACCCGTTACGACCCGCTTAGGTAGCTTATGCTACTTTAACGCGTCGTTTGCGTAAAACGCGTTTGAAATGCCTAACTAGCCCTATGACAAGCAAGATATGCCTTAACATGTTTAACAATGTTGCTAAATCAGTTTAGGTGTCAAAAATTATGTTACATAGGTTTAAAATGAATTTAACGTAAAAAGGGCATTTTGGTAATTTACCTAAGGCATAAAAGCTACTTATCATACAACTACTTAAACGTCGTGACCATAAGGTATAACCTCGGAAGGTTATTCCCTATACAACTATGGTCACCTAAAATGCTTGGTCGGATCCTAATGATCGACCAAATGGGTCGGGTTCGTAAGCATAAGCGATTGATTACGCTTACCTTTACGACCCTAAACAAGCACAAATCTAAAAGCGACGAGCTAAACATGCTAGAACATGTTTAGTAATGTTAGAAAACAGGTTTGGTATTAAAACAAACGATTTTAATACCCTAGAGTAGTTTGGTTACAAAATACGCGAGAAAACGCATTTTGGCCGAAACTACGGCTCGTCACTGAGCCTAGATAACGTGGTAATCAGTAGGTATAGTTACTAGGAACTATAACCATCGTGATTACGCTCACGTTATGAAGTTCAAACGAACTTCGCATTGACCATAAACTGGTCAATGCAGAAAGTCAAACAAAGTTTGACTTTCGAACTCGAAAAGCAATAAAAGAACGAAGGAATACTTACAAAGGGCCCCCGCAAGATTGAACTTCCGAGTATTCTCAGGTATGAAGTGTTAAAGCACCTCAACTTAGAGAACAAACTCAGAATTCAAGTGGGTTTTGCAATGGGGATGGATGGGTATTTATAGGAAAACCAAGACCGTTAGGATCGTTCCTCGACAAACGTGCTTCGATCTTGGCCGTACACATGGGCCCCTTGATTTAGAAAACCATTAGAGCCCATAGAAATGCCCCAAAACCATTTGCAAGTGGTTTGGAAGTGCTAAACAGCTGCAAACAGCTGTTTGCAACAATTTTGCTGATCTGGGAGGCTGACGCGCCCCGCTTAAGAATTACACACAAACTCACGCGGGCCGCCTGGGCATAGTTTCCAGAATTTGCAGTTTAGTCCCTGAACTTGAAAAACATGCATTTCGGCCCATTTTTGGCACGTTTAAGCCTCGTTAACCTCATTTCAAGGCTCTAAAATGAAGTTAAAGTATAGGGAACTCAAAACATGCTCAAAAATATCCCGGATGTCGGTTCGTTTGGTCGTACGATCGCGATGTTTGCTTAATTACGACGGAATGCGCATAAGCGCGAAAATTGATCCAAATTGCGCGACGAATGGATTTTTCTTATGCCAAACACTAAAATAAAATATTTTAATGCTTACATAAATTTTTGGATGTCCGGAAGTATTCAGAACGTAAGTTATGCGCGAAAATGCAAACTTATGCACTTTTTGACGCTTTTAGTCCCTGAATGAGCATAAAGTTTATTTTAGCACACCAAACCCCTCAAAGCCTATTTCTAAGCTATGTAAAGGATATTTAAGGTGTGTTTAACTTATGATCATGTTCCGGAATGTTCGTTACAGTTCAAATTGGCATACTTTCGCAGTTTGACATATTTAGTCCCTGTAGGCGAATAGACTTGATTTCGGCATACCAAACCCTTCAAAACTTATTTCTAAGTTATGTAAAGGTTATTTAAGGTATGTTAAGCCTATGTCACTATTCCGGAGTGTTTGTTGCATTAAACTGGTTATATTTACGCATCAGTGCGCTTATAACCCTCCAGGAAGCGATCTAAAGTCCGAAATCGAACAAGAGTTGATATGTGCGAATGATACACATGTTTATACAAATCCCAAGTATGAAATACAATATTTTATTGGTTTGGTATTTGTCTGATGGCTGAAGTGACACAGGTGTCACAACCCCACCATGTCTCTATAAGCAAAACCCTCATCCAAAACACATATGCTATCCTATTTTCTCGTAAAACGTGCCCTGATCTAACAATCTAAGACTAAGACTCGATACAAGACGAAGTCGACAGATGCATGCACCAACAGACTCCCCCTCAGATGTTGATGAGTCGACTATCGAGTCATGACATTGTTGTGTCTTCACTTCTTCAGTCTTGATCAGTCTCTGGACTTCTCTCTCTCGATTTTCAGACTCTTTTTCTTTTATCACCAACAAACTTCTTCTTCTTAAATGTTGACATCTTTAAATTTATCATCACCAACATGCACTCCCCCTCAAATATTGACTTTTCCTGCATAAAACTCTACCACGAACATAAGTTTTATGATAAACATTTAAGCATATAGACACCATTTGAAACTTTCTCAAACAAATATATCAATTCATTTCTGATGAACCACTTGCAACTATATCATCTTTCTTATTAAAACAACACACTCTCCCAAACCAGCTGTTCATCATGTTTAACGCTTGGAATTTTGAAAATTAGCTTTTCAATATCAGTCGTCGAAAATCTTTTTGAATTTTTCAAAATTTATACTAAAACACACTGAAAATCTTTTTGGATTTTCTGAAAGAAAATAACTGACATCACTTGTAGAATCAAGAAAATGCAGAAATGAAATATTTACAGACAATATTTTTGTGAGTTCGTGTAAGAGGATCATATCAGTTAATGAGACATGTCACTAACACCGTTAAGCTTCATTTCATTTTAAGTTCTAAACAATTCACCTAGATTGTCAGTATACTGATCCACTTAAATTTCCACACAAAGTTCAATTGTTCCGAGATACGATATTAATGTTTTAGATACTTAAACTTATTCGTGTGTCCCACTTCTTGAATATACTCCCGTATCCAGATCCCAATATTCAGTCTTACAGGTGAGTATACCACAGATGATATCTGTTCAGGGGTTAAATGCGAGGGCCGTGAGAGCTCAGGTCGATACTTCCGTATACGCAAAGAGATGACGGCTTCGACTTTTTGGTGTGTCCCATTTAGAGGATCTTTTTATTTCAACAGCAGTGACGATCAATTTTATTGTTTCATCAGCATGCTGAGGGCGTAGCTATGTTTCAAGCTTTTGCAGAAAGCATTATCCGGGGACTAGGTCAGTACTTCCATACAGCAGAAGTCCCGGGATAATACCCCAGATATCACTGAGCATAAAGACCTAGTATCTCAGAATAAGGGACCTTTCAAACAAGATTTCAAGGATTACCTATATATCCAAGCAGTTTTGTTAACCCACAGAATAAGCAAGTTTGAATTTTAGGTTTATATCTTGACACAATTTACTAAATGTGTAAAAACCTACCGACACATCCACAGTGAGATTGTTTATCACATTTTATCTTTACATATCTTTAGCATGTTGTGACAGTCCACTGATGTATTATCATTTCCTCTTTTCACAACAAAACCCAATTTTTGATATTATCATGTTTTTGGCTTTTTCAAATTTTCTAATGTTTTTGGATTTTCTGAAATTTTTTACTCCCCCTAAAATGCAAACACATTTCAGAGGAAATTTGAAAACTTTCTAAACTTTAGACCCATTTGAAAACATGAAATGTAAAACAAACTGTACAAAACTTGACAACCGATTATCAAATCGCATCAATCCGCCATTCACTTGGCATAAACAATCAGAACTTCCCCTATAAACAAACTATTTTCCCATTTAGATTTCAAAACACTTAAGTTTATTTTAATCACAATGGTTTTTCCGGAAAATAAGTTTGATTGATTTTACCACTTGTAGGTTTATCAATAATAAGTTCGGGGATGTGGTTCATCGTCTTATTTCTCAATCACTTGTAAGAAAAAGCAAGTACAAATTAATGTCCTTGATTTACCGTATGCAAGTATGCACAACCAAATCTACTAACCACTTAGTAAACAAACACAAACAAACCTTTTTACTATTTGAATGATTGACATTACCGTAACCAATTTTTTCAAGAAAGATGCCGATACCTGCTCCTCGCTTACCAACCTGGGAGCTCCGGCAAGTCAGGTTTCCAGTCGAAGAAAATATCCACCCAAGCCTGACCAGCCTTGGGTGTCACCGAGTCACCTTCACTCGGTTTCTTACCTTTCCTCTTCTTCTCATACAATTCTTTAACCCCTTTGACTTTTCGGTCAATCATCTTACCAAAGATATGCTTTACCTTGGGGTTAAAGACCTTCTCAGCATCAAATTCCTATTTTTCATTATAAAATTGGTTAGAAATTTCAACTTTACCAATTTTCTTTTTATAATTTTCAGCTCGAAGTGATGGAAAATCCTCATCATTCACAGTCGGAACTGATTTTTCATCTTTTAAAATAGCTTCACTTTTTGAAACACTTTGTGGCTCATCTGACTTTGTGGAATCAGATTCATCGCCAGAAGATAGCTCCTCTAATTTTGATCTATCAGAATCATCACTAGAGCTTTCAGTAGCTTTTTTAACAACCCATTTCTGGTTGTCAGATTTAGCTCTCTTCTTATAAAACTTGTTTGAACATTCACCAATTTCAAATGTAGAATTTTTAAACAATTTGGTTCTATCAATTGATGGTTCAAACTCAACCACTTGCTCTTTGAGTTTACGAGATACTCCCTGTTTTGGTTGTATTGCCTTAGAACAATATCTGGCAATATGTCCAACCGTGTTGCATTGGAAACAGGTTCTCGTATTTTTCTTCTGCTCTGTCATCTTCTTCAATTCATCTTGCTTCTTTGCAAGGAACTCATAATTTGACTGCCTCCAGAAATCTTTCTTTTCTTCTTCATATGCTGACGTTCCTAAAACAAATTTCATTTTGGATTTAAAATCACGAACATATTTTTCATTTTTCTGTTTTTCTGTAGGAGTAAAACCAAGACCTTTCTTTTTGAAATTACCATTATGGTTTGATTTCTTTTGGAAAACAGAACCAGAACCGTAACCCTTTTTCTTGTTTAATTTTTGTTGTACTCTTGAGGTGTATTTTTTAGGTTTTTCATTAAGACATAAGTCTTTTATTTCAGAAATATTAATTTCTGTTAGTTTAAAAACCTTTTTAAGCATTTCAGTTTTGACACCTCTTATTGGAAATTCCTTATCAGAATATAACTTGTCAGAATCATTCAAAGTGTAAGCAACTTTAAACGGTTCATCATCCAAATTAGATTTTGATAACAGGAATTTTCTATCATACACTATTTTATCCTGTTTTTCTGTTTGACCCGGAGTGCTTGACTCAGACTTTGACTCTGACGCAGACTCCGACTTTGACTCCTCTGTTTCATCGTTTTCTAACACATGATCCACCACTATCTTCATCAATTGAGATTGTTGATCAGTGTTAGATGATGTATAAACGACATCAATGTTTTCTGGAAGATTGACTGACGACTCCGACTCCCATTGTAAGTTTGTTGCCTTTTTGACTCTTTCATCATTTGGATTTCTAGCCAAATATCCATTTTCCAGAGGGGGTGGACACTTGTTGTAACTGACACCTTGTTTCTTACAAGATGTCGTCTCTACAGTGCCTTTCTTCTTTTTAGTCTTTTTCACTGGAGTCTTTTCTTCAATCTTTTCTTCTGAGACTTTCTTTTCTTCACTTACATCATCGTCCTCAAATGCCTTTAAACTTTCAGCTCTCGGATAAATCCTGTCAATAACATAAGACGAACATGAGTAACTTTTCAACAAGCGATTAACTCTTTCAGTTTCAATTCTCTGAAGTTCAAGTTTTTGTTCGAGATCAGCACACTTCTCAATATAGTTGTTTACAACTTTTTGTTTGACCATGAAAGCTCCCTGAAGTGTTTTCATTGCTGTTGCCTGCTCTTCACTTGTGTCGTTGTACATATTCATTGCCCTATTCAACACATCATATGATTCTTTCAATCTGTTCATGTTGTGGATCAATGAACTGTTCTGTTTCTTAACAGCTTCACAATTTTCACAAGTTATTGGACTCTTCTTTGCAATGGCTTCTTCATTAATCTCGAACTTTGGAGTTTCTTTCACTTTTCTTCTTACCACCGGTACTGTCTCATCATCGCTGCTAACTGGTGTCTTTACCTTTTTCTTTTTCTTCTTTGCCTTCTCATCTTCACTGTCACTTTCTGCCATCATCTTCAGATGTTTCTCCATTTGTCTGGCACAATACTCAGTATCGTCATCACTTTCTTCTTCAACTCTGGCAACAAAAACTGTGTAAGCTGTAGCTTGATCAGGAATATAATCATCCCATGTGAAATTTTCCCAGCTAAAACCCTCTGGTAACTTTTCATCATCCTGATCGATCAAACAAGCTTTTTCATCAGTTGAGACATATTTATCCCAGATGAATGACTTCTTTTCTTCCTGATTAACCACACAAGCTCTTTTTCCAGAATCTTCAATTATGGGTCTTCCATGTGCAGTTTGTGCTTGATGTTGATGCTGTTGAGATGGTTGTTGAGCTACTTGATGGTAGATGGCTTTTCGATAGTAATCATTGTTGTTGTTGAAAGGATTCTGAGCTCCACTTGCTTCACGGTTGGTGCACTCCCTCTTAAAGTGACCTTTCTCCCTGCAACGAAAACAAGTAACTTTAGATTTGTCAAAACCTAAAGTAGAAACATTAGCCTCACGAAGATCATCTCACCCCGTGATCTGCTTGAATTTCTCAGCTCTCCTTAACACACTTGCCAAACACCATTTTATGTCCATCAGTTCCATCTCTTCAGCATCTATCTGGTCGTAATCTTCCTTTGTTAGCATTGGATTCCCAATACGACATGCAACAAAACAACTATAAGATTCCAAAACCATTCCCAATAAAGACATGTGGTTTTTAGCAACTTCCTCAGAATAATCTTGATCATTTTCAAGATTTAAAACAATATTGCACTGAAGTTTTCTCTCATTTTTTGTTGTTGAGATATTCGGATCAAAAGACGGAAATGATGTGAAACTTGTTTTGCTGTTTGATCCTGATGATGAACTTCCAGAAGAATTCTTGGCATTATAAGCAGTTTCTATTTTTGGAGATAAATTCGTGGATTTCTCATTCACCCCTGCTTTGTAATACAATCCAATATCCTGTTCACCATCGAAATCTTTCATCTGAATTATCTTTCGTTGCTCCATTTCTTGAGTTTCCAGTTTCTCAATGAATTTACTCAATGTGAGTGTGTTGAATCCTTTCTTATTTCTAAGCATCATCAGATATGTTCCCCAAGTCTCATGTGGTAACGCATCTGCAAGTTTTTTAATCAACTCTTCATTGTCTTTGTTGATGCTTAACCTCTTCATGTTCACTGACAAGTTGCAATATCTTTCAATGATCTGCTTTGTACTCTCGTTCTTCAATCCTCTAAACAAATCAAACTCCTTTTTCAAAAGTGACTTCTTATTCTTTACCATCTCCTGACTACCAACAAACTTTGAACGCAACGCTTTCCAAATTGAATACGAACATAATATCTTCCTTCACAGCTTGTTGTAGCAGACTTAACATCATTTTCTCATTTTTATATTTCTTCTTGTCATCGGCACTCATGTCTTTGATCGCAACTTCCTCTTCATCATCGTTTAAGGGTCTCACATACTTTGTTTCAACACACTCCCATGCATCTAGGTAGTTAGCTTGTACCCAGTTCTCGAAACGACCTTCCCATCCTTTATATTCTTCAATGTTCAATAGTTTGGGTGGTTTTTGCATTGTTCCCGTTTCTTTTTCGAGCATTGTGGTTTGTGCAACAGTGATCGGGGTAACCGGAGTAGCGAATGCGTTGTAAAATTCCTCGTCCATTTTTCAGATTTTAAAAACTTTCACAGCTGTCCTTATGAGCGAAATAGCAATGCACTAAGTAGGATGACTGGTGAGCGAAATCACTTTATGTCACCAAAAGCGAAATTATGTTGTATGTATGAGCGAAATAGCCACTGTTCACAAAAGCAAAATCACTGATAATGACTTGTCACTATGAGCGAAACTAGATGGACTTTTGGAGCGAAATAGTAGATTAAGTGTCGCTATGAGCGAAACCAGGGTGTTCAAATAAGCGAAATTACAGAATGTACGAATAAGCGAAACCTAATCGAATCCAATTTTAGTCCATTTTTAATTCGTATTTCAATGCCAAACTCTCAGGGATTCGTCTATGTCCAATAACACACAACCTATGAAATTTTGAGCGAAATTTGACCGGTAAAACTTTCTGAACTGATGAAAGAAGGTGTAGAAGAAAGAAATTATAATGAAATCCAGCAAATCTCTGCAGAACTCCTCCTCCTGAAACTCTGATACCACTTGTAGGATCGTGTTTCGACCCGAACGAGTTGTTCAGAGGAGTTTTGATCAGATACAGGTGCGGAAAACAAGTATTTGACTTAGAAACAGCTAGCAAATCACTTTAAACACCTTTTTGTATTGATATCTGACAAATTACATCCAAATCTCACACCGGCAGCACCTCGGTATGGATTACAAGACTGTTTTTTATGAGTTCGCTTATGTGGCCCTTTATATAGAGCTTGAGGTTTCGCTCCAACATACACTACCATATGAGCGAAACCCCTCAATGGACAAATAAGCGAAACCCCACCATGTCTCTATAAGCGAAACCCTCATCCAAGACACATATGCTATCCTATTTTCTCGTAAAACGTGCCCTGATCTAACAATCTAAGACTAAGACTCGATACAAGACGAAGTCGACAGATGCATGCACCAACACTATAAGTGGGTTTTCGGAAGAACCAAGTGAAAAATACTAGTTTTGTTAAAACCCGGATCTTGTATGAACTAAAAACATTTTTAGTAAGTAAACAAGTGTACGAACACTTGTGTAACAAGAAAATTTTACAAAGAAATATTTTTAGAAAATATGACTAGAAGTTGTGAAAAAACACTTTCTTTAAAAATAAAGTTTTTAAGAAACTAATAATATTTTTAAAGATAACAAGACCTACTAAGTGTGTTAGTGATTTACTACATATTTTTACAAACTTTCAAGTTCATGAGTTTATGATTTAGGCTTATTTTTGTCAAGATTAGTGATTAAAGATTGTATATTGTTGATTGTTGATTGTTTGAATGATTTTACAAAAGAAAATGATATGCTAAAAAGCATGAACACCTCCATTTACAGAGGAAACTCTGGGGAAATTTTTCTAGAATTTCCAACACTTAGAAATATTTTTCTAACAAATGGTTACAAATATATTTTTAGCATTATTTCTCTAAATAAACTTCGCCATGATTTATTACAAAAATACCAAGTACCGGAGGTGGATTTTCGTAAATAAAATTTGTTAAATATATATTTAGAATATATATTTAGAATATATATTTTATAATAAAACGCTTGTGTGATTGTTTGTTTATTGTGTGCATTAGATATATTATTTTTAGGGTAAAAATAATATAACTCCTTTACATCACAAAAATTACGACTCCAAAATAATACTAACGCTCTCACAAAATAAATATTTGAGTTACACAAGTATTGTTACAACGCGAACTTTAAAACGTAACTTATGTAGTATTTCTGAAAAATACTCTTGTATGTATATTTTGATAAGTATTATTTTGGAAAAATGTATAAGGTAAAATATAATATTTTTGGGAAAAATATACATATTTTGGAATTTAAAACAATTTAGACTAGTGATTAAAATATATTTTTCAAGTGAGACTTAAAAATATATTTTCGGAATTATAAACCATTGGGTGTCAGCCCAATGGCCACCAGCCCGCATTCTAACCCGGAGGTGGCGGGTTCGAGTCTTGCTCGTTCCCAATGCCCCTACGGTAGCGGATTTACCCCCAGACTCAGGCTTGCTGGGTGGCGGTCTGCGAGGTGGGATCATCTCGGCGGTTGGGAGGACCGTGGAATATCCCCCCCCCCCCATCCTTGGGAAGGAATATACTTATAAAATAATTAAGAAGTGTGAATACGAAATAGTTGTCTAACTATTTCCCAAAAACGTTAAACCTTAAGCCAAGGCACGACCCATCCGTCTAATAGGCATTAGTACGTGTAGGTCGTCACGCAGCAGATTGAGTTGGAGACTGACGTTTCTGGATATGCACTTCTGTGAGTTCATGTCCCCCCCCCCCTTTTCTCTTTACTGTTTTCAGTTTTATACTTCGGGGGTGAAATACATGCGACAATTATTACAAACATTTATTTACATGGTATGGTTAGCATAGGGAGGGTTTATACTACTAGATCATGTGAGGGGTGGGTACAACACTTGAGGCCATTAATCCTCGTTGTAGGTCCGAGGGACACAAGAGTGATAGATCTATTTGGGTGTAGCGAGCCCACACCCGTGAGGCCGGGGCGGCCCATAGAGGTGACTGTGTCTTACAGCCGAAGCCCGGTAACAAATTTGCTAGGTTTGAGTTTCCTGCACTTTCTCACACATACCAGTGGCTTTGCAACCCATTGGTGATCTCTTTTTCCTTATTGCTACAAACCAGGGACTTTTATACATACTTTAAAGGTTTATACATACTCACTTTTACATGAACTCGCTCAACTTTTTGTTGATTTTTTTCAAACTACATGTATTTCAGGAAATTAGTGGATCTGGCACAGTATGCATCACGTCAAGCTGCGTAGGAATAATGATGTCATCCGAGTTTAGGAAGTCTGACCTTTGCCTGGACGGGTTACAAGTCTTAAACTGTGTTTTGAGTCAAGTCTTTTGTCTTACCATATGAACATGTTTTCATTATGTCATGGTTGTATTTCTTTTTATGTGTCGACTTTTTAAAACAATGTTGCTGTGTTTTACTTTTAAAAACTTGATGAATGGATGAACATCATGGTTTTATTTTCATATAGCATTGTTATGATAATTGCTATGGTATTAAGAAGTCACACCAAATAAACCCATGCTTCCGCAAAAGCCAGGGTGTGAAGCTTGGTATTAGAGCATTGATCATAGCGAACTAGGATTCTTATCGAGTCTATACTATGGTCACTAGGGCTCTCACGAAAATATATTTACATTGCATACACTAAAACGTCCAGATCCAGGGCACAAAACATTTTTACGAACAAAAAGTACAAGCACTTTTTCAAAATTTATGGTTCAGTCTTAGAGGCTGGGGAGGTTCAGCCCTAGAGGTGGGGAGGTTCAGCCTTAGAGGCTGGGGAGGTTCAGTCATAAAGACTGAGGGGCCAATCTTAGAGATTGGGGAGATTTAGTCTTAGAGACTGGGAGGTTGGTCTTAGAGGCCAGGGAGTTAGTCTGAGAGGCTAGGAGGTTCAGTCTGAGAGGCTGGGAGGGTAGTCTAGGAGACTAGGAGAATTATTTGTTTGCTTTATGGTGACTTACATGCTTATTTGAATTTATGTTGATATTTGTGCATGTGTGTGGTTGTATTACAGACACCATGGTTTCATCCTCAGACATAGGAGTATCGGAAACCTTGGATCCTATGGCAGTCGTGTCAGACGACGAGGTTCCATCAGAGCGAGAGGTCTACACATCAGACACCACCAGCACTGATGACGACGATTTTCAGCCCTTCGCAACCGAGGACGATGGTAGATAGTCTAGTAACAGTGTAAATCCAAATAATTCATCAATCCTTTTTCCTTCAATCCCATTCCCTACCCACCGGGAATCCCATGCCTTGGTTAGGGTGTGAACTCACCTTGGTTTGCTTGGCAGATACACAGCAACGTTCAATTAAGCTATATGGTGGTCAACCACGTCCAGAAAACCGAGAAGCCTAGATTGCTCGAGATGGGTGGTTTCGGGTGAGGGCTGCCGTCCGGTTCCAAGGGAAAACGAGAGAGAGAGGGGGAGATGATTAGGGTTGTGTGTGTGAAGTGTTTTGCAACAATGAGGAGTATACCCCAACTCCTAGTGTTATGCAAAGAGAGTAGGCCGAACCCTCATTTGGGCTGCCCATTGATCCGTGTACAAAGAATAAGGCCCGAATGGGCTTGTGCGATCGGGTGTGTGTTGAGCGTTTAGGCTCGTTTGCATATATACATATATTACACATAGCACATAACAACATAACATTCATTAAATAAAATTCACGTAATTACATAACGTTGCACAAAGATAGGTTCGAAATACGAGTTGTCACATTATCCCCAACTTGAAAGAAATTTCATCCCGAAATTTGGTACGTACCCACTGAGGAAGCTAGTTAAACTGCATGGTTTTCCTGGGGTGTCACATCCTCCCCCCGTTGATCTGGAATTTCGTCCCGAACGTGGTAGCTTCAGCCTCAGTAGTGGTTGTACTGTTCGTGAACAATTGGGGGTACTTTTCTTTTATTTGATCTTCTCATTCCCAGGTGAACTCTGGGCCACGACGGGAGTTCCAACGAACTCGAACAAGAGAGATTCTCGTGTTCTTGAGGACCTTAACATCCCGGTCCGTGATTTCTACTAGTTCCTCGACGAATCACGACTGTTCGTCGATAGTGAGCTCCTTCAAAGGAACGATGAGGGTCTTATCTGACAGACACTTCTTCAGATTCGACACGTGAAAAACGTTGTGAACTGCACCGAGTTCAGCTGGTAGGTTTAGTCTGTAGGCTACTTTGCCTATTCTTTCTATGATCTCAAATGGTCCGACATACCGCGGATTGAGCTTGCCCCGTTTGCCAAAACGAACCACACCCTTCCAGGGTGAGACTTTGAGTAGCACTCGATCCCCAACTTGGAACTCGAGTGGTTTCCTGCGCTTATCAGCGTAACTTTTCTGACGGTCACGAGCCGCCGCCATGCGTTGCCGTATCTGTGCAATCCGTTCAGTAGCATCAACTACCATTTCTGGTCCTATGATCTGACTATCCCCCACCTCTGCCCAACAGAGAGGTGACCGGCATTTACGTCCGTACAATGCCTCGAATGGAGCGGCTTGGATGCTGGTGTGGTAACTGTTATTGTACGAGAACTCCACTAAAGGGAGATGTTTTTCCCAGCTGTTGCCGAAATCGATAACACATGCCCGAAGCATGTCTTCTAGGGTTTGAATCGTGCGCTCAGAATGCCCATCCGTCTGAGGGTGATATGCTGTGCTCATGTCTAGCTGTGAGCCAAAAGCTTTGTGCATTGCTTGCCATAGTTCTGAAGTGAATCGTGCATCCCGATCCGAAATAATATAGGTTGGCACTTCGTGCCTCGAAACAACTTCTTTCAAGTAGACGTCTGCTAAGGTAGAGAACTTATCCGTTTCCTTAATAGCCAGGAAGTGTGCAGACTTTGTGAGTCGGTCCACGATCACCCAAATAGTATCATTACCACGTTGAGATCTAGGCAGGCTAGTAACAAAATCCATGGAAATTTCTTCCCATTTCCATTGTGGTACCTTGGTGTTAGTACATTCATGTCTATAGCCTTCGTCAATCCGAGCCGTAGCGAGAAGCAGAAGAAAATGAGTGGTTGTATTAGTGATAACTAGACAAAAGGCAAGGTGGCATAATTGTAATTAATG
Organism: Helianthus annuus; assembly: GCF_002127325.2. NCBI lineage: Eukaryota > Viridiplantae > Streptophyta > Magnoliopsida > Asterales > Asteraceae > Helianthus > Helianthus annuus. Next base: position 55,196,741 of record NC_035439.2, read on the forward strand.
AGAAATCTCATTAAATGCCTTTGACTATAAATAGGGAGCTTTATGTTTAGTTTAGGACTTTTTGCTACATTTTGTCATTTGGAGCCTTCTAGATCTAGAGAGAGAAAGTGTTGTCATTGTGATTCAAGGTACTTGACATTATCAAATATGATATAGAATCACGTTTATATTACGTCACGTGTGTTAGGTCGCGTTCGTGTACGGATTCCGCACGTTATACGTACGTTTCGCAATCGTTTCGGAGTCAAAACTGGTCCTACAAGTGGTATCAGAGCAGGAGCTCGATTGTACTGATCTTTCACACGATTTCGCACAGGATTACATCAGATTCAGATCCGATTTCATCTTCTTCTTCATCTTTTTCATATTTCTCACGGTTTTTACTGTTTTTCATCGAATCGAACAGGTTTTCACGGTCCGTTTCAGCTGATTTTTGGATATATTGTGCGTATACATCTGATCTACAACCCTACCAAGTTTCAGATCGAAACTCCTAGCCGTTTAGGAGAAATAGAAGTTTTTTCATTCGGATTCGCGTCATAGTTGCAGGTCCGCTCCAAAGTATATGTTTGGTTCGCTTTTTCGAACAGCAATAGTAGGTCCGCTTATTGGTTTAGTTGGTTCGCTCATTGATCACTGTTGTGGTTCGCTCCATATTGGATGAGAGATTCGCTTTTGTGACAATAATTTGTTCAGTAGATTCGCTCATATAAACAGGTTCGCTCATAAGGTCTAATATTAGGTCCGCTCTTAATATCATAACTGGTTCGCTCATTGGATAACAAAGATCAACAGGTCCGCTTTTTAGTCGTCTTCATCATTAAGTCTGTCACATTTAATAATCGATCAAATAGAATCATCAGTATTAAGACTGTTGTCGGCCACAATTATATAAAAGGTCCAATGAATGTTTTTTTTTTTTTTAAAACATGTATTCATGCTACTAAGAATTTGTTGGCCCATGCTTGTTTGTCGGCCACTTTCTCTAATTGATGTCCACTTTAATGTCGATCCATGTGAAGAAATTGAATAAGTGAAATTATCGGCCCAATGAGCTCTTGTGTGATATAAATTAGCCGGCCAAATCAACAAGTGATATAAGTATACCGTCCACTGTTTGCCGCCCAACTAATATGTCAGTCCATCATGTGGCCCATGTGCACCGGTTTGAAGGCCCAATCATGAGTTAAAATGTGCGGCCCTATAAGATTAGTGAAATTGGTTTATCGGCCCAATCACAAGTTTCAACTATATTGAGAGGTTCAATTGAAATTCAAATAATCAGTTCAAAGCTTATCAGTTCAAAAGAGGAGGTCTAGGTCATTTGAACCTTGTCAAGTCATTTGGACTTAAGTTCAACTCGCACGGTTTGATCATTCAAAGGTTTAGTTCGTTCAAATTCAAACTCGTTTCAGGTCGTGTGGTTTTGCCGGGTCATAGCATTTCGTACGGTTTGAAAATTTGAATCTCAGTTCGCATCAAGTTCAGTTTGCACGGTGTGTCAATCTTCAGTCTGCTCAGTCTGTCAACCTTCAATCTCGCATAGAATATTCACCAGTTCGAGTACTATTTTGTTTCAGTTGTTTGATAGTGTTTGAACTGATAAGTGTTTGTTTGTTGTTGGTAATTCGAGATATTCAAGGTTCAAAGATTAAAGTGGAAGTTAAAGCAATGACTGCTGAAGTAACACTTACTCATGAAGAAAGACATGCACGTCTGAGATTGGATGATGTATATGATGCTTACAAAGAAGCAACACGAGCAGGCAGGTGGAGCAAAGAAAAAGAATGCTATGTTGATCCTCAAGGAAATCCAACGGTTGATCCGAAGACAGTTGATCTTGATGTATTAGTTGCTGCTATACCTACTGTGAGTGTTTGGTGCAAAGGCCTTAGAGAGATTCCAAGGTACAAAGAGCAAGTTGAAGAAGGTATTCGGAAGGTGATATTTGCTAGTCTGGAGAAGAAAAAGAAGAAAACAGTTGAAGAAATTGTGACTGAGAGTGAGAAGATGGTGAATGAAGTGAAGAAGGTTGAAGAGAAAGATGAGGAAGTTGTTGAAGAGAAAACGCAAGTGGCTGAAGAAGATCAGATTCAAAAAGCAGAGGAAACCACAGTGCCAGTCACTGAGGTAATTATTCAAACTGATACTTCTGATAAAATTGATAATGTAGCTGAACATCAATGCCAGAAATGCATGGAAACGTGCAGTTCTTGTATTGAGAAAGATGAAAAACTCAACAACAGAGACATTGAATTCACTAAAATAGAAAAAAATTTCAAAGAAAAATGTCATGAGATGATTGAAAATGAAAAGTTTTTGAAACAAGAAAATGAAAAGTTGAAACAAAAATGTGATGATCTTGAAACAGAAAACAAGGTTTTAAAAGAAAAGTGTTCAGCTGATTGCAATGAATGTGTTCCAAAAGACATCAAAATTCAAGAGTTGCAAAAAGAATATGATGTAATGAAATTGTCATATGAAACTGTAAAAGAAGCATATGAAACTTTAAAAAGTAAAGTCAAAAGTCTAGATGATAGATTGTGTGCTTGTCAAAGAAACACTAAATTTCTTGAAGCTAGGTTTGAAGATAAACAAAGAGTGTTAAACCAATATATTGATGATGTTGCTAAGCTTAAACAAGAATTGGCAGACAAAGAAAAGTTGGTCAATAAATTGCAAAGCTATCATTCATCTTCATATATTCTGGAACGTATTTTCAACATCACACCTGATGAGAAAGAGTCTGAAAAGAACAAAAGGGAATAGGGTCTGAATACCATCAAGTTCCACCACCGTTGGAGAATAATTATACATTCTATGATGGCGAAAAAGTGGAAAAAGTAATCAACATGGTTGATCAGTTACCCGATAACATTGATGTGATTTATACCAAATCTGATGATATCAGTGATTCAGAGGTGGTAGGTAAGGTTGTTGAAAGTGTTTTCAAAGAAGAGTCGGTTGATACAGGTAAAACTGAATCACAATATGAAAATGAGGGAAATTTTCATGATGGATAATTGAAAAACACAAAATCCGAGAAAAATTTGAATGATGATTCAAAGGGATTGGTTTATACCATGATTGGATCAGACAAATTGTTCTTAGATGTTGTATTCCCGATTCTGAATGTGATTTCAGAAAAGGTTGATCAGGTTTTCAAAATGGTTGAGATTGAGAAGTCTGAAATTTCAAAGTTTGTTGGTAAGAGTCGTAAAAGTTCGTATAACAAACCTGGTTTCAAAAGGAAAAACATGAAGGATGGGTTGGGTTATAAGAAGAAACAGAATCGAAAGAAAAATGAAGTGCCAAATTATCAGGCTAAATTGAGTTTTGTTCAAGGAAACAGTTTAGCTGAAGAAAAAGAACTCAAAATGAGGCAGTCTAATGTTGAGTTTGAGGCACAAAAGAAAAAGCAACAACTACAGGTCAAAGATGTGTCCATGAGAACATGTTTCAAATGTGATCAAAAAGGACATCTTGCACGAAAGTGTCCAAATCTAAAACCTGTGGATGTTGACAACAAGAAGATTGATTCTGAGAAACAAAAATCTGAGAATGTGAGACAAAGGTCAACCAAATTTGATTCAAAACAAACTTGGAGGTATAACACAAATAAGTTTGCTTCAAATCAAAATTGGAAATCAAACCCGAACAGGTTTAATTCAAAACAGACCTGGAATTCTCACACACCCAGATTCAGAACAACACAAAGTTGGAAAACATCAGTTGATATGACAAAACCCCAAGAGGTTTGGAAACCAAAAGTTGTTGTTCAAAACCAAAGTGTTCAAAAAGATTCACATTTTTACAAACGTGGAACACCAAATGGTCAAGCATGGAGTGTTAAGAAACATGTTGATTTGGTTAAAAATGAGAAACAAAAACAAATCTGGAAATCGAAAACAGAAATAGAAAGTTCATTTTCTAAGGTGAAGAAAGCTGAGGATTCAATTTCGATAGCCTATGATGAAAATTTTCCACCACTCAAGGCTGAAAACTTTAAGATTCAGGTTGCTAGAGTCAAGGTTACACCCAAGGCTGATGAGGCTTGGGTGGACACAATGTTTGATTAAACAATTTGAATTGTTGGAGCTTCCTTTATCGCGAAGCATGAATCGGCATCTTTAGTGAATGAAAATTATTGTGTAGTATTTGATAAAGTTTGAATGTGCAGGTGCTCAATAATACTGAAGATTGTGAGATTGAAAGTTGGAGCAGCCTGGCACATGAAGAGGAAGCAGATGCTGCTGGTTCCTGGTTTGGTTGAATAGGGAGTTTATATGTTTTTCTGTACATAAATAAACAATATTTCAAAAACTCTAAAAATTAGAAAATTAAAAACCAAAAATATGTTTTAGTTTGTTAACATTTGAAAAACCAAAAATATGTTTGTTTTTAATTTTTGTCAAAAATAGAAAAACCAAAAATATGTGTTTATGGAATACGCCGAAACCCTCACGGCTGAACAAGCATGATTACTGTCACGGATTGAAGCACGGTTTTCTAACTGTCAAAATCAATGGGTTGTAAATCATGGGGGTACTATATGCTAGATTTTCTGCATATCAGAGCACTTTAAGCAGAAAATGGATGGCGAGACAAAGCTATCAGTGTCGGTTTGTCAAATTTCTTTTAATGGTTTTGCATTTTAGGGGGAGAAAAATTGTCAGAAAATACAAAAACATTAGAAAATTTGAAAAATACAAAAACATAATAAAATTCAAAAATTTGAGTTGTTGTGTAAAAAGAGGAAATGATAGTACATCAGTAGACAGTTACGGTATGCTAAAGAATTGTAAAGAATTAATAAGCGTTAAACAGTCTCACTGATGATATGTCGATAGGTTTTTATACACTTAGTAAAATTTTTCGGGATATAAACCTAAATTCAAACTTACTTATTTCGTGGGGAACACTACTTGGATATATATGTAACCCCTGAAATCTCGTTTGAAAGGTCTCGTATTCTGATATACTAGGTCTTTATGCTCAATGATGTCTGGGGTATTATTCCGGGACTTCTGCTGAATGGAAGTTCTGACCTAGTCCTTGGATAATACTTTCACCAAATGCTTGAAACATAGCATTATAGCCCTCAGCTGATTAGACAATAAAATTGATAATCATCTGTTGTAGCTAAAAGATCCTCTAAAGGGGACATACTACAAAGTCGAAACTGATATCTCTCTGCGCATACGGAAGTATCGACCTGAGATCCCTCAGTTCTCGCATTCCCTAATTTATGTACAGATATCATTGTAGTATAATCACCTGTAAGACTGAATATTGAGATTCTGGATACGGGAGTATATTCAAGAGGTGGGACACATGAATAAGTTTAAGTCTTAAAACATCTAATTCGTATCCTGAATCAGTTGAAATTTGTATGAAAATTTAAGTGGATCAATATATCGACAATCTAAGTGAATTGTTTAATTCTTAATGTGTAACTAAGCTCAACGGTACTTGTGACTTGTCAAAAACTGATATGATCCTCTGTCGCATACTCAAACAAAAATATTGTTTGTAAATATGTTTGTATATATTTCTTTACTGCTTTATATTTTCAGAAAATACAAAAGATTTTGATTTCTGCTTTATTTTCGATAAACCGATGTCTGAGTTGCTGAATTTCAAAATCTAAGTAAGCAGATTGTGTTTCTGAAAATAAAACAAGTTCATTAATTTGATACTTGATTTAAAATCAAAAATTTCAAAAACAGTTTATGATATCTCCAAGGTCATTAGTTTGGACTTGGACGATTAACTGTGAGGGAGTTGGATTCTTTAACACTGCCAAATCTGTAAAGTTAGTTGATAGGGGGAGTGAATTAGAGAATTTGATTGATGGTTTTTAAAACGTTGTTACTTATAAATGTCTGAGTGTTGCAGATGTTATACCAGACTACGATCCCGAAAGCCGAGTCTAAGGGGGAGTCTGAAGACGAGCTCAACGCAAACGGAAGTGTGCAAAGAGCCAGGTATCATTCCTGGAAGAGCTTGTAACTGGAAAGCCAGGTGTCGATCCCATAAGCACGGAAGCTTGACGAAAGGGGGAGCCTGATGAAGTGAAGAGTTTACCGAAAGGGAGAGCTGAAGCTGAAAACAGATCCACGGGGATTCTGTTCAAACAAAAGATTGAAAAAGAGAGAGAGAAAGACAAGATGCTATGAGTTGACTATGGATTGACTACAGCAATATCCAAGGGGGAGTCTGTTAGTACATTCATGTCTATAGCCTTCGTTAATCCGAGCCGTAGCGAGAAGCAGAAGAAAATGAGTGGTTGTATTAGTGATAACTAGACAAAAGGCAAGGTGGCATAATTGTAATTAATGAGAAATCTCATTAAATGCCTTTGACTATAAATAGGGAGCTTTATGTTTAGTTTAGGACTTTTTGCTACATTTTGTCATTTGGAGCCTTCTAGATCTAGAGAGAGAATCTAGAGAGAGAAAGTGTTGTCATTGTGATTCAAGGTACTTGACATTATCAAATATGATATAGAATCACGTTTATATTACGTCACGTGTGTTAGGTCGCGTTCGTGTACGGATTCCGCACGTTATACGTACGTTTCGCAATCGTTTCGGAGTCAAAACCGGTCCTACACTTGGGTTGCTGAAGTAGGCCTGACGGTTTTTGATATTCCGCCTTGACTCTCGCACAGGTCAAACATTTGCCGATATAAGTTGCAATGTGGGCCTTCATACTAGGCCACCAATATGTTGTTCTGATATCGTGGTACATCTTATTCGAACCTGGATGTACCGAGTAGCGGGACTTATGAGCTTCGTCCATTACCAGCTCGCATAAGTTTCTGTCACACCCCCAAAATCCACACGCGGAGTACCACCGCTTGGAGGCGTGACGTGACCAGGATCAAGCCACCAATCATATCGAACACAGCATTTAATAATAAAATAGATAACGTAATTCATCACGACATGATTGATGTTCAAAACCAAACTCTGTTTAAGTAGCGGAAGCATGTAAATAAACCCAACATAGTTAACAGTTTAAAATGTCATAAATGTTTAGCAAGCATTCACTAATCCTTGTCCACAACGACCTGCTCCTCCTTGTGCAAGCTCCAGAAGTACCTAAGGTCTTGCAAGGCATGCAGCAGAGAGTCAACAACTAGTTAAGCGAGTTCACAGTTAATAGTTCAGTAATAGTATAGTGTGAGTAGTAGTAAGTTCGTTCGTTATATCATATATCATATTTCCATCGCGGCCTCCCAGGCAGGTATGCGAAGATGTTAGGGGATGTCCCTCCCAAGTATTCTAGACTAGGTTTATTAGTATCGCGGCCTACCAGGCAGGTGTGCGAAGATTAGTAAGTTTAGTTCGCGGCCTTCCTAAGGCAGGTGTGCGAAGTCAGTCATAATATCGCGGCCAACCCTTGGCAGGTATGCGAAGATCAGTTCAATAAGTGTTACTAGTCTAGTCATATCGTATCATTAGGTTCTATCAGCTAAGTATGTACAGTAATTCAACAAAAAACCCATTCCCACCCGGGAACCCCATTCCTTGGCTGTGTGAACTCACCTTGGGTTGCTCGGCAGATACACAAAAGAAAAGGGTTCTTGAACTAGGGTTGGTCAACCACGTCCGATTGAGAGGGTGATCCGATTCAAGATATGATCTTCGAGAGGGAGGAATTCTTGGCTGCCTTCGGTTTGCGAAAGAGAGGGAAAGGAGAGCTAGGGTTTTGTGACTTGTGTGTGTTATGTTTTGCAACCAATGAGAAAACAAGTCCCTAGAGAGTGTTTGTTTGCGTAAGGGGAGTGGGCCGAGCCCAACTCGGCTGCCCTATGGTGTCCGATTACAAGGTGTGGCCCAAATGGGCTTGTGCGATCAATTCGTGTTGTGCGGTTCGGGCCGTTAAATATACACACACATTACATAACACAATGCACATAGTCATAACAATCATTAAATAATATATTTCACATAAGCACGTAGCGTTACAAGATAGGTCTAAAGTACGAGTTGTCACATTATCCCCAACTAAAAAGAAATTTCGTCCCGAAATTTGGTACGCACTCACTGAGGAAGCTAGGTAAGTTGTATTGTTCACTGGTTTCCCTGGGGTGTCACATCCTCCCCCCGTTGATCTGGAATTTCGTCCCGAAATTCCGCAGTAGTAGCTTCAGCCTCAGTAGTGGTTGCATTGGTTCCGAATAACTGGGGGTACTTTTCTGTCATCTGGTCTTCGCGTTCCCAGGTGTACTCTGGGCCACGACGGGAGTTCCAACGAACTCGAACAAGAGGGATTCTCTTGTTTTTGAGGACCTTAACATCCCGGTCCGTGATTTCAACTGGCTCCTCAACGAACTGCAACCGCTCGTCGATAGTGAGTTCCTTAAAAGGAACGATAAGGGTCTCATCTGACAGGCACTTCTTCAGATCGTGAAAGACATTATGAATTGCACCGAGTTCAGCTGGTAGGTTCAATCGGTAGGCTACTTTGCCTATTTTCTCAGTGATTTCAAATGGTCCGACGTACCGTGGATTTAGTTTGCCCCATTTGCCAAAACGTACCACACCCTTCCAGGGTGAGACTTTAAGTAATACTCGGTCCCCGTCCTGAAATTCCAATGGCTTTCTACGCTTATCCGCGTAGGCTTTCTGACGGTCGCGTGCTGCCGCCATGCGTTGTCGTATCTGTGCAATCTTTTCTGTGGCGTCCACTACAATCTCTGGACCCGTAATCTGACTATCCCCCACCTCTGCCCAACAGAGAGGTGACCGGCATTTACGTCCGTACAATGCCTCGAATGGAGCGGCTTGTATGCTGGTGTGATAACTGTTATTGTATGAGAACTCTACCAAAGGGAGGTGCTTTTCCCAGCCGTTGCCGAAATCAATAACGCATGCCCGAAGCATGTCTTCAAGAGTTTGGATCGTTCGCTCAGACTGCCCATCCGTCTGAGGGTGATACGCTGTGCTCATGTCTAATCGTGAGCCGAAAGATTTGTGCATCGCTTGCCATAGCTCTGACGTGAATCGTGCATCCCGATCCGAAATGATGGAAGTGGGCACTCCGTGCCTCGAAACAACTTCTTTAAGATAGACGTCTGCGAGAGTGGAGAACTTATCCGTTTCCTTTATAGCCAGGAAGTGTGCAGACTTTGTGAGTCGATCCACGATCACCCATATGATATCATTCCCACGCTGGGACCTAGGTAAGCCTGTAACAAAATCCATGGAAATTTCTTCCCATTTCCACTGCGGTATCTTGGGTTGCTGAAGTAGACCCGCCGGTTTCTGATACTCCACTTTGACTTTTGCACAAGTCAAACACTTGCCGACGTAAGTCGCGATGTGGGCCTTCATGCTAGGCCACCAATACGTGGTTCTGATGTCATGGTACATTTTATCCAAACCTGGATGTACCGAGTAGCGAGACTCGTGTGCTTCATCCATCACAAGCTCTCGTAAACCGCCATAAAGTGGGACCCAAATACGCCCCGTTACATAGTAGGCACCGTCTTCCTTTTGTTCCATTCATTGCCTTGAGCCGCGTAAGGCTTCAGCTTTGACGTTTTCGGGTTTTAATGCTTCTATCTGAGCAGTTCGTATCTGTGCAGGAAGACTGGACTGTATAGTGAGCTGCAAAGCTCGTACGCGCCTAGGTAGAGTGTCTTTCCGACTGAGAGCATCAGCCACTACGTTGGCTTTGCCTGGATGATACTTGATGGCGCATTCGTAATCGTTCAGAAGTTCAACCCATCGTCGTTGACGCATGTTCAAATCCTTTTGCTTAAGGATATGCTCGAGACTCCTGTGATCGGTGTAAATCGTGCACCTGGTACCGTACAGGTAGTGTCGCCATATCTTAAGCGCGAAAACAACAGCTCCCAGCTCGAAATCGTGCGTCGTGTAGTTCCGTTCGTGAACTTTGAGTTGACGAGAAGCGTAGGCAATAACCTTATCCCGCTGCATCAATACACACCCAAGACCTGTATCGACGCGTCGCAATAAACCACAAAGTCGTCCATGCCCTCTGGCAATGAGAGAATAGGCGCGCTGCAAAGCCTATCCTTTAGGTACTGAAAGGCGGTTTCCTGGGGACCTCCCCAACGGTAGGTGACACCCTTCTGTGTCAGTAGTGTAAGCGGCTGTGCGATCTTGGAGAAGTCTTTGATGAATCGTCTGTAATAACCTGCCAAACCCAAGAATTGGCGTATTTCCGTTGGTGTACGCAGTGCAGGCCAGTTCCTTATCGAATCTACTTTGGATGGATCGACATGAATCCCATCCCTGTTCACCACATGGCCTAAGAAGTGGACTTCACGAAGCCAAAAGTCGCATTTGGAAAACTTGGCGTACAATTGCTCCTTTCGAAGGAGCTCCAAAATAAGTCGTAGATGTTGCTCGTGTTCCTCCTGACTCTTTGAGTAGATCAGGATGTCGTCGATGAAAACTATCACGAACTTGTCTAAGTAGGGTTTGCACACCCTGTTCATCAGATCCATGAATACGGCAGGCGCGTTCGTTAATCCAAATGGCATAACAAGAAACTCGTAGTGACCGTAACGAGTTCTGAAAGCGGTTTTGGAGACGTCCTCCTCGCGGACTCTCAGCTGATGGTACCCAGACCTTAGGTCTATCTTGGAGTAGTAACTCGACCCCTGCAACTGATCGAATAAGTCGTCTATACGCGGAAGAGGATAACGGTTCTTTACCGTCACCTTGTTCAGTTCCCGGTAGTCGATGCACATCCTGAAGGTGCCATCCTTCTTTTTCACGAAAAGTACTGGAGCTCCCCAAGGCGATGAGCTTGGACGAATAAAGCCCTTTTCCAAGAGCTCTTGCAACTGCTTTGACAGCTCTTCCAGTTCGGTTGGAGCGAAACGATACGGTGTGCGGGCTATTGGTGCTGCTCCAGGAGCTAACTCAATCTGGAATTCGACTTGGCGGTGAGGCGGTAAACCGGGTAAATCTTCAGGAAACACCTGAGGAAAGTCACGTACAACTGGAATATCCTCCAGCTTCTTTTCCTTTGCTGATGCATCGGTGACAAGTTCCAGAATTGCAGTGTGCCCCTTTCGTAAACATTTCTGAGCCTTCAAGAAAGAGATGATGCCGACCACAGCGCCACTCTTGTCGCCTTGAACTTCAAGAGGTTCTTGACTAGAGCAAGGAATACGAATGACCTTTTCCTTGCATAAGATCTCTGCGTGATGTTGGGATAACCAATCCATACCGATGACGACGTCGAAACTACCCAAAACTATGGGTATAAGATCTATCGAGAAGATCTGACCAGCTAAAACGATACTACAACCCTTGATTACATGTGCGGCTTCTAAACTCTTACCATTGCCTAACTCTACGACATGTTTGGTGTTTAGGGGTGTTGGGGTACGTTTTAACAATTTACTCATTTTCATGGATATATAACTTGTATCAGCACCCGAATCAAATAAGACAGTAACATAAATATCGTCGAGAAGAAACTTACCCACAACCACATTGGGATCATTCACTGCGTCACCCCGACCTAGCACAAAAGCACGACCCCGAGCTTCGTTGCCATTGTTGTTGTTGTTTCCCCCGTTGTTGTTATTGTTCCCGTTGCCCTGATTGTTGTTGTTGCGATTCTGGTTCTGGTTCAGTTGAGGGTAATCACGTTTGTAGTGACCTTCAGCCCCACACTGGAAACATCCCCGGTTTCCACGCTGTGGCTGCTGCTGTTGATTCTGTGGAGCTGGCGGTGGGAGTTGCTGGTTCTGATTCGCTGGCCGTGAGCTTCTACAATCCTTAGCCTCATGACCCGGCTTGAGGCATCTTTGACAACGCTCCCTGCGACACCTTCCACTGTGGTGTTTGTTGCACCTGTTACACCACGGGTGAATTCCCCGATATCCACTCTGCCCCTGACTGCCCGATGATTGCTGATTCGGACTCTGGTAGTCATTGGTGCGACGCTGCTGTGCTTGAGACTGAACAGAAACTGATCCCTTGCTGGAATCCCCATCCCACTTTCTTTTGTTGTCACTGGGAGTAGCAGAAGTAGTGACAGCAGTAGTGGTAGCACTGATGCATTTTGGCAGCTTGTTCTGATCCACTGCCTGATCGGTGAGTCGGTGGGCAAGACGCTGAATGTCTTGGATATTGTTGAGGTTAGCCGACATCACGTGGCTCTGAATCTCTGGCGCAAGCCCCTTGAAATACAACTCAATGCGCTTAACTAGAGGGTCCACCATCGTTGGACATAAGATGGCCAGTTCATTTGACCGTTTCGTGTAAGCCTCAATCTCTGACCCCGTCATCTTCAAGTGGTATAGCTCATTCTCCAACTTGTGAATGTCGTCTCGTGTGCAGTACTCACGCTTAATCAATTCCTTGAAATCCTCCCAAGGTGTGGCGTTAGCAGCTGCCAACCCTAGGATCTGTACTTGCATGTTCCACCAGGTGAGCGCAATCCCTTCCAACGTGCCAGTGGCATACTTGACCCTGCGAGCCTCAGGGCATTCGCACATTTCAAATACTGACTCTAGCTTCTCAAACCAATGAAGGAGTCCCACTGCCCCCTCGGTGCCACTGAATGAGCTTGGACGACAGTCCATGAAGTTCTTGAAGGTGCAGACAGGTTGCTGCGCGTGTTGACCTATTGTGTATGAATAGGACGAAGTTAAATACGAGAGTTAATGCAGGATCTAAGGATCCTAGTGTGAGTCTATACTGCAGGGTATACTACCTGCTTGAGCAGCTGCAAGTGCCGCAGCAACTTGAGCTTGAACGAGAGCCTCTAACTGGGCTTGAGTCATGTTAATTCGTCCAGACATGATCTTCATTGCAAAAGTAGAGTAAGTGAGAAAGGTTCGCGAGCAGTGCGATGACAGAAAAGTGTAAGCACGTAAGTGTTCTCAGGCAATAGTGTCATGTGTATCTAAGCGTAATACGAGCAAAGTTCTATATAGTTCTAGCATGCAGGTAATGAACATAAACCATATTACATAGGATGTCGAGTCTTGCACGTGGAGTGAAGCGTCGTTGTGGATCGTTGAGAGCACTATACTGGTTATAGTCTGGTTTTAATAAAAACGTTTTCCCATATTAAAACCAAGTTCTCTATAACCAATGGCTCTGATACCAATCTGTCACACCCCCAAAATCCACACGCGGAGTACCACCGCTTGGAGGCGTGACGTGACCAGGATCAAGCCACCAATCATATCGAACACAACATTTAATAATAAAAATAGATAACGTAATTCATCACGACATGATTGATGTTCAAAACCAAACTCTGTTTAAGTAGCGGAAGCATGTAAATAAACCCAACATAGTTAACAGTTTAAAATGTCATAAATGTTTAGCAAGCATTCACTAATCCTTGTCCACAACGACCTACTCCTCCTTGTGCAAGCTCCAGAAGTACCTAAGGTCCTGCAAGGCATGCAGCAGAGAGTCAACAACTAGTTGAGCGAGTTCACAGTTAATAGTTCAGTAATAGTATAGTGTGAGTAGTAGTAAGTTCGTTCGTTATATCATATATCATATTTCCATCGCGGCCTCCCAGGCAGGTATGCGAAGATGTTAGGGGATGTCCCTCCCAAGTATTCTAGACTAGGTTTATTAGTATCGCGGCCTACCAGGCAGGTGTGCGAAGATTAGTAAGTTTAGTTCGCGGCCTTCCTAAGGCAAGTGTGCGAAGTCAGTCATAATATCGCGGCCAACCCTTGGCAGGTATGCGAAGATCAGTTCAATAAGTGTTACTAGTCTAGTCATATCGTATCGTTAGGTTCTATCAGCTGAGTATGTACAGTAATTCAACAAAAAACCCATTCCCACCCGGGAACCCCATGCATTGGCTGTGTGAACTCACCTTGGGTTGCTCGGCAGATACACAAAAGAAAAGGGTTCTTGAACTAGGGTTGGTCAACCACGTCCGATTGAGAGGGTGATCCGATTCAAGATATGATCTTCGAGAGGGAGGAATTCTAGGCTGCCTTCGGTTTGCGAAAGAGAGAGGGAAAGGAGAGCTAGGGTTTTGTGACTTGTGTGTGTTATGTTTTGCAACCAATGAGAAAACAAGTCCCTAGAGAGTGTTTGTTTGCGTAAGGGGAGTGGGCCGAGCCCAACTCGGCTGCCCTATGGTGTCTGATTACAAGGTGTGGCCCAAATGGGCTTGTGCGATCAATTCGTGTTGTGCGGTTCAGGCCTTAAATATACACACACATTACATAACACAATGCACATAGTCATAACAATCATTAAATAATATATTTCACATAAGCACGTAGCGTTACAAGATAGGTCTAAAGTACGAGTTGTCACAGTTTCCATAAAGTGGGACCCAAATACGCCCCGTTACATAATAGGCACCGTCTTCCTTCTGTTCTAATCATTGCCTTGAGCCACGTAAAGCTACACCCTTTACGTTTTCTGGTTTCAATGCTTCTACCTGAGCATCTCGTATCTGTGCAGGAAGACTGGACTGAATAGTAAGCTGTAGTGCTCGCACGCGTCTAGGTAGAGTGTCTTTCGACTGAGAGCGTCAGCCACAACGTTGGCTTTACCTGGATGGTACTTGATGGCGCATTCGTAATCGTTAAGTAGTTCAACCCATCGACGTTGACGCATGTTCAATTCCTTCTGGTTGAAGATATGCTCGTGACACCTGTGATCGGTGTAGATAGTGCACTTGGTACCGTACAGGTAGTGTCGCCATATCTTGAGCGCGAAAACAACAGCTCCCAGCTCTAAATCGTGCATCGTGTAGTTCCGTTCGTGAACCTTGAGTTGGCGCGAAGCGTAAGCAATGACCTTGTCGCGCTGCATTAACACACATCCAAGACCCTGAATGGATGCATCACAATAAACCACGAAGTCGTCCGTGCCCTCTGGCAATGAGAGGATAGGTGCACTACAAAGTCTATCCTTTAAGTGCTGAAAAATGTTTCCTGAGTATTACCCCAACGGTAGGTGACACCCTTCTGTGTCAGTACTGTAAGCGGTTGTGCAATCTTTGAGAAGTCTTTAATGAATCGCCTGTAATAACTCGCCAAACCCAAGAATTGGCGTATTTCCGTTGGTGTACGCGGTGCAGGCCAGTTCCTGATCGAGTCTACCTTGGATGGATCAACATGAATCCCATCCTTGTTTACCACATGGCCTAGAAAATGGACTTCACGAAGCCAGAAGTCGCATTTTAAAAACTTGGCGTACAGTTGTTCCTTTCGAAGAAGTCCAAGATAAGCCGTAAGTGTTGCTCGTGTTCCTCCTGACTCTTGGAGTAGATCAGAATGTCGTCGATGAAAATAATTACAAACTTGTCTAGATACGGCTTGCACACTCTGTTCATTAAATCCATGAAGACTGCCGGTGCGTTTGTCAACCCGAATGGCATGACAAGAAACTCGTAGTGGCCGTAGCGAGTTCTGAATGCGGTTTTGGAGACGTCCTCATCCCGGACTCTCAGCTGATGATAACCTGACCTCAGGTCTATCTTGGAATAGTAGCTCGACCCTTGTAACTGGTCGAATAAGTCATCAATACGTGGAAGAGGATAACGGTTCTTCACCGTCACCTTGTTCAGTCCACGGTAGTCAATGCACATCCTGAAAGTACCGTCCTTCTTCTTCACAAATAGTACTAGAGCTCCCCAAGGCGAAAAGCTTGGACGAATAAAGCCCTTATCCAAGAGCTCTTGTAGTTGCTTTGATAGTTCTTCCAATTCTGATGGAGCTAAGCGATACGGTGCGCGAGCTATAGGTGCTGCTCTAGGAGCTAGCTCGATTTGAAACTCGACCTGGCGATGAGGCGGTAGACCAGGTAAATCTTCAGGGAACACCTGAGGAAAGTCGCGTACAACCGGAATATCTTCTAGTTTCTTTTCTTTTGCTGATGCATCAGTAGCAAGTGCCAAAATGGCAGTGTGGCCCTTACGCAAACACTTATGAGCCTTTAGAAAGGAGATGATGCCTACCACAACACCACTCTTGTCGCCTTGAACTTCGAGAGGTTCCTGGCCGGAACGAGGGATACGAACAATCTTCTCTTTGCACAAGATCTCTGCGTGATGTTGGGATAACCAGTCCATACCAATGACGATGTCGAAACTACCCAAAACTATGGGAATGAGATCGATAGAGAAAGTCTGACCAGCGAGGATAAGATTACAACCCTGTACTATGTGTGTGGCCTCTAGACTTTTACCGTTAGCTAACTCTACGACATGTTTGGTGTTTAAGGGAGTTGGTGCATGTTTTAACATTTGACTAACTTTTAGTGACATATAACTTGTATCCGCACCCGAATCAAATAAGGCAGTAACATAAAAGTCGTCGAGAAGAAACTTACCCATAACTACGTTGGGATCATTCCTGGCATTACCCTGCCCCAGCACAAAAGCACGTCCCCTAGCTTCGTTTCCGTTGTTGTTCCCACTGTTGTTGTTTCCATTGCCTTGGTTATTATTGTTGTTGTTCTGGTTTCGGTTTAACTGGGGGCAGTGTCTTTTGAAGTGACCTTCTGCGCCACAATGAAAACATCCCTTGTTGCCCTGTTGCGGATTCTGTTGTGCTTGCTGTTGCTGCTGATTCTGAGATACAGGCCGTGGGCTCCTACAATCCTTGGCCTCATGACCCATCTTGAGACACCTCTGGCAACGACCCTTGTTGCACTGGCCACTATGGTGTCTGTTACAGTTGTTGCACCTGGGGTGATTTCTGCGATAAACTCTCTGCCCGCGACTACCAGAAGACTGCTGACTGGGACTCTGGTAGTGGTCAGTCTTTGCTGCTGAACCTGAGACTGAACTGTAGCTGGACCCTTGCTGGAATCCCCCTCCCATTTTCTCTTGTTGTCACTGGGAGTAGCAGGAGTAGCAGGAGTGGTAGCGGTAGCAGTAGCACTGATACGTTTAGGCAGCCTGTCTTGTTATACTGCCTGATCCGTGAGGCGATGAGCAAGTCGCTGAATATCCTGAATATTATCGAGGTTAGCCGATGTCACGTGGCTCTGGATTTCTGGTGCTAGACCCTTGAGATACAACTCAATGCGCTTGATTGGAGGGTCCACCATAGTTGGACACAAGATGGCCAGCTCGTTTGACCGTTTAGTATAGGCTTCAATTTCCAATCCTGTCATCTTCAGGTGATAAAGCTCCACCTCCAACTTGTGGATGTCATCACGCGTGCAGTATTCTCGCTTGACCAGTTCCTTAAAATCGTTCCAAGGGGTGGCGTTAGCAGCTGCCAGCCCTAGAATCTGAACTTGCGCGTTCCACCAAGTCAGCGTAATTCCTTCCAAAGTACTAGTGGCGTACTTCACCCTGCGAGCCTCAGGGCATTCACACATTTCGAACACCGACTCAAGCTTTTCGAACCAATGGAGGAGTCCAACCGCTCCTTCTGTGCCACTAAACATGCTTGGACGACAGTCCATGAAGTTCTTGAAAGTGCAAACTGGTTGCGGTGCGTGTTGACCTATTATGTATAAGAATAGGACAAGGTTAAACACAAGAGTTGGTCTAGGAGTGTAGGATTCTAAAGATCCTAGTGTGAGATACGACTGCAGGGTATACCTCCTGCGTGTGCAGCTGCAAGTACCGCAGCAACTTGTTCATTAATGAGAGCGGTCAACTGGGCTTGAGTCATGTTAACGCATCCAGACATGATCTTCATAGTAAAGGTAACATAGTGAGAGAGGTTCGTGAAAAGTGCGATGACAAAAAAGAGTAAGCACGCAAGTGTTCTCAAGCAATAGTGTCATGTGTATCTAAGCATACTACGAGCAAAGTTCTATGTAATCTAGCAAGTAGGCAATATAACATGTACCATATTACCTAAAATGTTGAGTCTTGCACGTGGAGCGAGGCGTCGTTGTGGATGATCGTTGAGCACTGTTCTGGTTATAGTCTGGTTTTAATAAAAACGTTTTTCCCTTATTAAAACCGAGTTCTCTATAACCAATGGCTCTGATACCAATCTGTCACACCCCCAAAATCCAACGCGGAGTACCACCGCTTGGAGGCGTGACATGACCAGGATCAAGCCACCAATCATATTGAACATAAGTGTAAATAGTAAATGTCATTCATCAATACGAAAGGTGTTTTTAAAACCAAACATAATTAATTGTGTAGCGGAAGCATTAATGTAAAAACCCAACATAAGTATCATGTTCTCATAAAGTAAATGTTTGACATGGAACTCAACAGTCCATGTGCCCACAACGGTCGCGCCTCCCGTGCAAGCTCCCTTAGTACCTATGGTCCTGCAAGGCATGTAACAGAGAGTCAACAACTAGTTGAGCGAGTTCACAGTAAGTAAGTTCGTAATAGTAAGTTCATGTCGTAACAGGTGGCTCTACTAGGCCGGTAATATGTTCTATTGGTGGGGGCTTCCCACATTTGTATATACACTAGACTATTTGTAACCATAAGTGTTCTTCTTAACCCGAGAATAGTAGTACGTATGAGGTTTACGTAGGTTTTACGTAAGTGTCCTTCTTATCCCGAGGACAGTGGTACGCGGGGGTTTACGTAGGTTTTACGTAAGTGTCCTTCATAACCCTAGGACAGTAGTAGGTATGGGTTTACGTAGGTTTTACGTAAGTGTCCCTCGAACCCTGAGGACAGTGGTAAGCACAAGTATTACGTAGGTTTTACGCAAGGGTCCTTCGCAACCGAGGACGATGGTAGATAGTCTAGTAACAGTGTAAATCCAAATAATTCGTCAATCCTTTTTCCTTCAATCCCATTCCCTACCCACCGGGAATCCCATGCCTTGGTAAGGGTGTGAACTCACCTTGGTTTGCTCGGCAGATACACAGCAAAGTTCAATTAAGCTATATGGTGGTCAACCACGTCCAGAAAACCGAGAAGCCTAGATTGCTCGAGATGGGTGGTTTCGGGTGAGGGCTGTCGTCCGGTTCCAAGGGAAAATGAGAGACAGAGGGAGATGATTAGGGTTGTGTGTGTGAAGTGTTTTGCAACAATGAGGAGTATACCCCAACTCCTAGTGTTATGCGTATAAAGAGAATGGGCCGAACCCTCATTTGGGCTGCCCATTGATCCGTGTACAAAGAATAAGGCCCGAATGGGCTTGTGCGATCGGGTGTGTGTTGAGCGTTTGGGCTCGTTTGCATATGTCAGTGCAATATCTGTCTATCGCCTCCGTCAATCTAGTCCGTAGCAGAAAACTGAAGAAAACGAGAGTTACATTGTTATTTTAGAATTAGTTAGTCAAAAAGGCAAGGTGGCATAACTGTAATTAATAAGATTCCTCATTAATCCCTTGGCCTATAAATAGATCTCTAGGGTTTCTCATTTAGGGCTTTTGTCATTTTTACATCTTGGAGAGCTAGAGACTAGAGAGAGAAAGCTAGAGAGAGAAAGTTCATTGTTTGTGATTCAGGTGCTGTACGTTTTCAGATTATTCAATAGAATCACGTTTATATTACGTCACGTGTGTTAGGTCGCGTTCGTGTACGGATTCCGCACGTTATACGTACGTTTCGCAATCGTTTCGGAGTCAAAACCGGTCCAACAAGTGGTATCAGAGCAGGAGCTCGATTGCACTGATCTTTCACACGATTTCGCACAGGATTACATCGATTTCAGATCTGAATTACATCTATTTCTTCATTTTTTCATATTTTTCACGTTTGTTACTGATTTTCGTCAAATTGAACAGTTTTTCACGGTTCGTTTCAGCTGATTTTTGAATATGTTGTGCGCAAACATCAGATTAACAACCCTACCAAGTTTCAGATCCTAATTCCAAGCAGATTAGGAGAAATTCGAATTTTTTTGATCCGAAACCGTATGAACAGCGCGTGACCGTTTGAAATTGTAACCTATCGTTTGAAAAATGACACGTTCCGTTTGAAATTGAGGTTCCGTCGTTTGAAACAGCCCATTCCGTTTGAAAATTGGGTCCTATCGTTTGAAATGGAGGTTACCGTTTGAATCTGACTTATCGTTTGAAAGATGAACCTGTCGTTTGAAAATGAACCTATCGTTTGAATATGATCTGATCGTTTGAAAAGTGCATGTGTTTGTTAAAAAATTGAAGGACCAATCATACTTTGATGCTTATACAAACGGCCCAATCATGTAATAGAGTCAAAAGTCATGAATTGTTTGGCGGCTGCATGTGAGATATGTTGTGTCATTACCGTCCAAGAGACCCAATAGTATGATAGTGTGAAGTAAGGTTGTCGGCCACATTCACACTTGAGGTCCAATCAATGCTTATTGTCGGCATATATGAGCATGTGAACTGATTAAATCTTTCGACCCATTTAATACATCATCGTAAATTGAAGTTCAGATTTAGTAAATTGAAATTTGGCTTAGTGGAAGTGTTGGTCCAATCAAGAGAATCTCGAAACTAGAATTGAGTTTGTGTGTTTGAGATTATCGACAATAAAATGGAGGCTGAATGTGTTGACTGAGTAATAAAAGTTGTCGGTTCTCCAAAAAATCCGGTCCAACAGAAACAAGTTGGGTGTTTTCTTTGTCGACATTTGTGTTCAAAATCAGTTGATAAGTCGGTCACATTCAATTATAAGCTGTTACCAATTCTAAGGCCCAATCATTGCTTGCCGGCCCATGCGTAGTTGTCTGTTATGTCCAATGAGAGTTCATGGTTTTAGTAGCCCCAATCATACATTTGTCGTCCATTTAAACAAGTAGCCCAAGTTGGTGATATCATTTTGTGTGCTATTTAGCCCAAGCCCAAAGTTTCATCATAGTGATATTGTTTGCTACGATTCAGCGATCTCACGTCATCTACATTGAAACGAATCAACGAATCTTCGACAACGAGTCTAAGATTGATTTCACACACTCAATTTTACGCATTCAGTTCGTTTAAAACTAATAGTGTATTTGATTGTTTGTTTGTTGATTCAGGTAATTTGAGACATTCAAGGTGATCAAAAATGTCGAACAACGGTGAAGAATTCTACAATACATTCTACAACGCGTTTACTTCCGAATCGTCAGATAGAAGATCTGAGTTGAAAGAATATTCAAAAGAGATTTCGGATAATTTGAAGTTCGAAAACATGTACGGAAGTCAACAGAAGCCACCAAAGTTGATGAAAGTTGAAGATTATAATTGGTGGAAAAACAGGTTTGAAGGATGGGTGAAAGCTTTCGCTCCTGAAAGCTGGTTAAAGTTAGTAACTGAATATCAAGCACCAGAGAAAGCAGAAGGAGAGTTAACCGAGGAGAAAGATTTTACAGAAAAAGATGTAAAGAATGTTGTTGCTGAATACAGAATGATAACGTTGATCAAACAGTCAGTGAGAGAGGATATTATCTCATTGTTTGAACAAGAAAAAACTTCAAAGAAATTGTGGGAAGCATTGGAGAGAAAGTGTATTGGGAGTAATGAGATTGTCAAAAACAAGAAGAAGTTGTTGCATAGAGAGTTTGATTTATTCAGCTGTATGAAAAATGAGTCTGTTTGCAAAATGCTAGAGAGATTCGGACATCTGAAAATGGAGTTGACCAGACATGGAATCAATTATGATGAAGATTTGATGGTGGATAAATTGTTTGATTCATTGCCAAATGATCAAGAATGGCAATATTTTGCTCTTATGCTGAAGAATACAATCAAGCCAGATGATTTAAAGATTGATTTGCTGATTGAAAGGCTTGAAAGTCATGAATTGGAGTTAAAGAGATCTAAAGTCAACAGTCCAGCTTATCAGCAGAATGTGGAGCTTTATTACAGAGGAAATATACCAAATGCTGGTTCTCCAAAAACAACATTTTCTGCAGAAAGTTCGAACTCAGTTAACAATGAAAGTCTTCACAGTGGTTTTCACAGTGGTTCTTCTTCAAACACTTCAGACCAATCTGCTTCAAAGAATGTATTTCAGTGTAATATCGCAATCGATTAGAAGAATGGGCAGAACTTCAGTGAAGAATCGGCGAAACAACAGATGGTTTTCTTGGCATCTGTACTGGAATCGTATGAAGGCCTCGTCGCAGGGAAGATTGGAAATACCAATTTGACAAAAGAAGAGTATGATCAAATAGACCCCGAGGAGATGGAACTGATGGATATCAGATGGTGCATGGCCAGTGCAGTTCGTCGAGCACAGCGGTTCATGGAGATTACGGGGAGGAAGTCAATTGGAGGGCCATCTACCAAACTGGGTTTTGATAAATCCAAAGTGACATGTTTCAAATGCAAACAAAAAGGTCACTTCAAGCGCGAGTGCAGAAATTCGTATGTTGCTGATGATTCTGAAAACCCGTTCAACGAAGATTATTACAAGAAAGCTAATTACCATCAAAATAAGTCTGAACCACCAAGGTTGAAACAGCAGGAAGAAAAATCAAGGGCTCTTGCAGTCATTTATGATGATGAAGGTTATGACTGGAGCAAAGAAGTTCTTCCAGAACAAGATGCTGTTGGTTATGCATTTGTTGCAAAAGATGATCATGATACCTGGTGGAGAAGAGACAGTGCAAGATGGGAGATTGGCAAGCTGTATGAACCATTTCAAGAAGCACAGAGAGCCAAGAGATGGAATGAAGAGTTGGAGTGTTACTTGGATCCACAGGGTAATCCAGTGGTAGATCCGTCAAAAGTTGATTTTGATGCTGTAACCAATGTGTTTCCAAGTGAGCGTACTTTCAACACAAAAAGGCTTTCTGATAAAAGCTATCTGCCAGAGTTGATGAACAAGTTGAGAGAAGTCTTTGAAGCAAGTCTACCGAAGGTGGTAGAGATGAAGAAGAGAAAAGAAGAAGAGTTGAAGAAGATGATTGAAGAGGTAAAGACTGTTGCAAAGCTTGCTGGTGAAGAGAATCAAAAAGCTGAGGAAGAACAGAAGCCAACTGAGATGGAAGCCAACTGAGCACGCCGAGGTGTCAATCACTGAGGTAATAAAATCTTCTGAATTATCAAATGTTGCATTGGTTGTAGAAAAGGAAAACAAGTGCAGGAATTGCATTGAAAAGTGCAAAGCCTGTACTGAAAAAGAAGAAATAATAAAAACAAAAGATAATGAAATGAATAAACTTGAAAATGCTTTAAAATTGAAATGTAAAGAAAGGATTGACACAGAGCAAAGTTTAAAATTAAAAGTTGAGAAACTAACACAGAAATGTCATGATTTTGGAAAAGAAAATAAGGTTTTGAAAGAAAAATGTGACACAAAATGTGTTGATTGCATTGAGAAAGAATCTAAGTTTCTAGAGTTACAAAAAGAGTATGATTCTTTAAAATGGTCAAGTCAGAGAGTACAAGAAGCTTATGATACTTTGAAGAGCCAAGTCAAAAGTTTTGATCAAAGATTGTCTGAAACTTTAACAACCAAAGAAATGTATGAAAGACAGTTTAAAGAAAAGCAAATTGAATTAAACAAGCGTGTTGATGAAATTGCTAATCTTAAACAAGTCTTGGCTGAAAAAGAAAAGATTGTTACAAAACTTCAAAGTTATCATAACTCTTCGTACATTCTCGAACGCATTTTCAATATCACACCAAATGACAAAGATACTAATAATTGTAAAAAGGGTATTGGTTCAGAATATCATCAGGTACCACCACCATTGAGAGACAATTATACTTTTTATGATGAGGAAAAGGTGGCAAAGGGTTTGAACATAGCTGACCAATTACCTGAAAGTATCGATGTGATTTACACCAAAACTGATGATACTAAGGATTCAGAGGTGGTGAGTAAGGTGGTTGATAGTGTTTTGAAAGATGAGTCTACAAAAGGTAAGTCTGAATCACAGGATGAAGATGAAGGAAATCTTTATGATGGATATCTAAAAGACACAAAATCCAAGAAGAATTTGAATGATGATTCAAAAGGATTGGTTTATACCATGATTGGATCGGACAAATAATTCTTAGATGTTGTTTTCCCGATTCAGAATGTGATTTCAGAGAAAATTGACAAAGTTTTCAAGATGGTTGAAATTGAGAAGTCTGAAATGTCGAAGTTTGCTGGTAAAGGTTTCAAAGGGTCTTATAACAAACCTGGTTCTAAGAAGAAAAACATGAAGTCTGGTTTGGGTTATAAGAGGAAACAAAATCGGAACAGAACTGAAATGCCAAATTTTCAGACAAAAATGACTTCTGTTCAAGGAAAAAGCTTCACCGAAGAAGAAAAATTCAAAATTGGAAAACAATCTAATGCAGAGTTTGAGGCTATGAAAAACAACAACAGGCAAATGATGTTTCAAAGAAAGTGTGTTTTAAATGTGATAAAATTGAACATGTTGCACGAAAGTGTCCAAATCCAAAGTCTGTTGATGTTGAGACACAGAAATCTGAGAGTGTGAAACCGAGGTCAACAAGATTTGATTCGAGACAAACTTGGAGGTATACAACAAACAAGTTTGCCTCAAATCAAAATTGGAAATCAAACCCGAACAGGTTTAATTCTAGATAGACCAGGAATTTTCACACACCCAGAATGAGAACATCATGGAGTCGGAAAACATCGGTTGGTGTGACAAAACCTCAACAGATTTGGAAACCTAAAAATGTTGTTCAAACTCAAAAGGTTCAGAAAGAAACAAATTTTTACAAAAGAGGTACTCCGGGAGGTCAAGTGTGGTCTGTTAAGAAAAGTGTTGATTTGATGAAAGATGAGAATGTTGGCATGAAAACTGAGAAACAAAAACAAATTTGGAAATCAAAAACTGATACAATAAGTTCAACTTCTGAGGTGAAAACGTCTGAGGATTCAGTTTTGGTTGCCTATGATGCAAATTTTCCACCGCTCAAGGCTGAAAACTTTAAAATTCAGGTTGCTAGAATCAAGGTTACACCTAAGGCTGCTGAGGCCTGGGTGGACACCATGTTTGATTAAGCGGTTGGAATTGCCGGAGCTTCCTGGATCGCGAAGCATGAATCCGCATCTTTATTGATTGAAATTTTTTTTGTCAAATTGTTTGAGTATTTGATAAAGTTTAAATGTGCAGGTGCTAAATGCTGACGAAGATTGTGAGAGTGTTGCACAGGAAGAGGTTGAAGATCCCTGGTTTTGGTCAGACAGGGAGTTTGTTTGTTGTTTTGTATAAATTTGAATTGTGTTTGATGATTGTTGTTTGCTTGTTTGTTGTTTGTTTGTTTGGTTGATGATTGTGATGTTTGACTACGCCGAAACCCTCACGGCTGAACAAGCATGATTACTGTCACAGGTTGAAGAACGGTTTTCTAACTGTCAAAATCAATGGGTTGTAAATCATGGGGGTACGTTATATTTTCTGCAAAACAGAGCATGAGATGCAGAAAATGGATGACGAGACAAAGCTATCAGTATCGGTTTGTCAAATTTCTTTAATGATTTTGCATTTTAGGGGGAGATATTGTCAGAAAATACAAAAACATTAGAAAATTTGAAAAAGTCAAAAACATGATAAAATTCAAAAATTTGAGTTTTGCGTAAAAAGAGGAAATGATAGTACATCAGTAGACAGTTACAGTATGCTAAAGAATTGTAATGATTGAATAGTGTTAAACAGTCTCACTGATGATATGCCGATAGGTTTTTATACATTTAGTAGACTTTTTCGGGATATAAATCTAAATTCAAATACTTGCTTATTTCGTGGGGAACACTACTTGGATATATAGGTAACCCCTGAAATCTCGTTTGAAAGGTCCCATATTCTGAGATACTAGGTCTTTATACTCAGTGATATCTGGGGTATTATTCCGGGACTTCTGCTGTATGGAAGTACTGACCTAGTCCCCGAATAATACTTCCTGCAAAATGCTTGAAACATAGCATCGCCCTCAGCAAGCTGATGAAACAATAAAATTGATAGTCGCTGCTGTTGTAATTAAAAGACCCTCTAAAGGGGACACACCAAAAGTCGAGCCGTCATCTCTCTGCTGAACGGAAGTTCTGACCTGAGCTCTCACGGTTTCGCATCTAACCCCTTACAAATATCATCTGTGGTATACTCACCTGTAAGACTGAATATCTGGGATTTGGATACGGGAGTATATTCAAGAGGTGGGACACATGAATGAGTTTAAGTCTTAAAACATCTAAATCGTATCCTGAATCAGTTGAAATTTGTATGAAAATTTAAGATGGATCCGTATATCGACAATCTAAGTGAATTGTTTAATTCTTAATGTGTATCTAAGCTCAACGGTACTTGTGACTTGTCAAAAACTGATATGATCCTCTAACGCATACTCAAACAAAAATATTATCTGTAAATATGTTTGTACATATTTCTTACTGCTTTATATTTTCAGAAAATACAAAAAGATTTTGATTTCTGCTTTATTTTCGACAACCGATGTATGAGTTGCTGAGTTTCAAAATCTAAGTAAGCTGATTGTGTTTCTGAAAATAAAACAAGTTCATTAATTTGAAACTTGAAATTTCTAGAAAAACTTCAAAAACAGTTTGTGAATATCTTCAAGGTCATTAATTTGAACTTGAATGATTAACTGAGAGGGATTTGGATGTGTAGATTGTTAAAATCTTTGTAATAGAGATAGTTTACGAATGGATTTGTAAATATTGTCAAAACTATGAAGTTTGTTGACAGGGGGAGTGTATTAGAAAACATGTTTAATGATTTTGAAAATATTGTTACTTATGAATGTTTGAGGATTACAGGAAAGATCCAGACTACGATCCCAAGAGCTGAGTCTAAAGGGGAGTCTGAAGACGAGCTCAACGAAAATGAAAGCATACATAGAGCCAGATATCATTTCTGGAAGAGCGTGTATCCGGAAAGCAAGGTGTCGATCCCAAAGCACGGAAGCTTGACCAAAGGGGGAGCCTGAAGAGTTTACCAAAAGGGGAAGCTGAAGCTGAAGACAGATCCACCGGGATTCTGTTTAAGCAAGGGGGAGTCTGTGTTGCTAAAGACGTGTTAAAGCTTCAAGAAGACTCAAAGAGAGAGAGAGAAAGAAAAGTTGCTACGAGCTTGACTACGGATTGACTACAGCAATATCCAAGGGAGAGTCTGTTAGTGCAATATCTGTCTATCGCCTCCGTCAATCTAGTCCGTAGCAGAAAACTGAAGAAAACGAGAGTTACATTGTTATTTTAGAATTAGTTAGTCAAAAAGGCAAGGTGGCATAACTGTAATTAATGAGATTCCTCATTAATCCCTTGGCCTATAAATAGATCTCTAGGGTTTCTCATTTAGGGCTTTTGTCATTTTTACATCTTGGAGAGCTAGAGACTAGAGAGAGAAAGCTAGAGAGAGAAAGTTCATTGTTTGTGATTCAGGTGCTGTACGTTTTCAGATTATTCAATAGAATCACGTTTATATTACGTCACGTGTGTTAGGTCGCGTTCGTGTACGGATTCCGCACGTTATACGTACGTTTCGCAATCGTTTCGGAGTCAAAACCGGTCCTACAGCATATATACATATATTACACATAGCACATAACAACATAACATTCACTAAATAAAATTCACGTAATTACATAACGTTGCACAAAGAGAGGTTTGAAATACGAGTTGTCACAATACCCATTGCTGATCTTCCCGTTGGTGGATGACCCTGTTGTTGATGCACCGTTACCAGATCCCGTGCCGGTATTGTTTGACCGTGCACCTTTTGCTGCTCATATAGATCCACGATATGCCGACAACCGCAACGGGTGGATCGATGATGATGACGATTACCCACCGTTTGTGCAGCCTGTCACTCCCCCAGTAGCACCCGTGTCTGCACCCACTGATATCCCATTGTTTCCCCCACACACCACAGACGCTCATCGCACTGATCTTCCCATTACGTTCCTCCAGGACATACCGCCACCTCGTCCTGGAGAGGGGTCATCGAGGCAGCCGCCTGTTTCTGCTGCACCCATGTTGTCATCACCTTTTCCATTCACATCTTAGTTTCCTCATGTTGCACCACCTACTGCACCATCTTTCATACCATCGAGCGAGCCATTTCTATGGACTACGCCCCCTATCATGCCATTGTCTGATCCGTACCACCCGTATCATGTTGGGTACTCTACGGAGGACATACTTACATCCTTGATGATGCAGCAGGAGGCATTGACACGTCGTATTCAGGAGTTGGAGAGAGCTCCACGACCACCTTGCCATTGTCAGACCCCCTTTGCAGCACCGCACACTCCTCGTCCACTGTCCCCTGATTCAGACGTTCGATTCTTGACATCTGAGCAGCAGATAACATATTTGTTGCGCGTCTGTCGTGCTTTAGAGGAGGACTGGTTACATATGCGTCGCTTGCTTTTCTCTCGTTTTCCTCCTCCCGCTCTGCCATCAGCATAGGCATTTTGGTTCGACGCAGGTAGGCTTTTGGTGAGAAGACCATGATTGTGCAGACTATACAGCTTTTTGAAGACCGCATGTTGATGTCATGACTTTTGATGTTTAGTTTTTGGTTGTTGTAGATGACTAGATAGTTTTGGCGATGTGGCCCTTAGTCACTTTTGATGTACGATACAGTTACGAAACTTGTAAACATTGTATTGTGGTCTTGATTTTATGATAGCGCAATCGCAGTATTCTCATTATATGCGTTGTTGGATTGATTGTTTTAATTTATAACATGTGATGTTATGTGATTGGTGAATGTTATTACGTACGTATACTATTTACTTACTATGACCTGACCAACGTGAAACATCTTTTAGAAGATGCCTCCAAGACGTGACCCGCGCATGCCCATTAATGACGCAGAACTCCAAGGGATCATTGCTGCAGCTATCGCACAATATGCTGCTTCTCATGCAGAAACGAGTGGAAATATCTCACACAACCACGGCAATAACAATCCACCCAATGGTAATGTTAAGTCGTTTGAGATATACTATGATACATTTGGATATTTTTAGCACGTCCGCTAATACCATTTGTAAATCCTAACGTATGTGCAGGGTGCACTTACAAGCAATTTCTCGATTGCAAGCCCATGAATTTCGACGGCACAGGAGGTGCTGTTGCGTTTGTTAGATGGGCTGAGAAGACTGAATCTGTTCTTAGAATGAGCAAGTGTGCTCCCGAGCAACAAGTGACCTACATCTCAGGGGTGTTTCTAGATGGAGCCCTATCTTGGTGGAATTTGCAAGTGCAAACTTTGGGTGAAGCTGCTGCTTATGCGTTATCATGGAATGAGCTGAAGGAGCTCATGAGAAGGAAGTACTGCTCACGTGCTGAAATTCAGAAGCTAGAGACTGAGTTCTGGCACCTAAAAATGGAAGGTCCCAAGATTTCGGAGTATGTTCAGAGATTTCACGATTTGTCCCATGTAGTGCCGTACATGGTCACACCGGAGTTTAAACGTATTGAGCGCTTTATCTGTGGATTGGCACCTCAGATCATGAGTATGGTTACCACGTCCAAGCCTGCGACAATCACAGAACCCATTGATCTCATTGTGGCTCTTACAGAGGAAGCCATTCGGTTGAACAGGTTCTCGAATTCTGAACCAAAGAAGAAAGAGACTCATGTGGAGTCGTCTGGTGAAAATAAAAGGAAATTTTCAAACCTCAAACAAGGTACCAGCAATGTGAACAAGAAGGGTGAATCAAGCACACCGGCCAGAGCTGCAACCGGTGTTGAGAATAAAGGAAAGGGTTACATGGGTACTCTTCCCAAGTGTAATACGTGCCAGCGCCATCATACTGGCCAATGCAGATTGAGCAAGTGTGAATCATGTGGAAGGAACGGCCACACGAAGGATACGTGTTGGGCCGGAACTGGTATTGGGCGTATTGGTAATCGAGGTTATGGGAATGGTAATGGAAACCGCCAGCAGGGAGGAAACGGCGGAAGTGGAAACCGGGGAAACGTCGCGAATCAAGCTGGGAATGGAAATCGCAACCAAAACAACACTCAAGCTGGAAACGGAAATGGTAATGGTCGAGGACCCGGATGTTTTAATTGTGGAGAAGTTGGGCACTTTAGGAAGGAATGCCCGAAGCTGAATCAAGCTCGTGGAAGAGTGTTTAACATAGGAGCAAGGGAAGCGTGCCAGGATCCCAACGTTGTCACTGGTACGTTTCCTATAAATCAACGCTTTGCATTTGTCCTGTTTGAGACTGGTGCTGACTATAGCTTTGTATCGTTAGAATTTAAGAATATGCTTAGGTTAACTGCTAGTAAGTTAGATATTCCGTACTCAATTGAACTGGCTAATGGAAAGCTAGTTGAAGCGAATGAAGTCGTCAGAGGATGTGTAATTGAGCTGGGAGAACGCGAGTTCACTTTGGATCTACTACCAGTCGAGTTGGGAAGCTTCGATGTGGTAGTAGGAATGGATTGGTTATCAAGCAACAGAGCCGAGATTGTGTGTCACGAAAAGACCATTCGTATCCCAATAGAAGATGGAGAGACGATCGTGGTTCACGGAGAGAAGCGCGATACGCCTCTGAGAATCATTAGCTGTCTGAAAGCTAGGAAGTGTTTACAGAAGGGATGTGTTGCCTTCTTGGCACACATCGTGGATAAAGAAGCTGCTGAGCCAAAGATTGAAGACATCCCAGTGGTAAAGGAATATCCTGAAGTCTTTCCAGAAGACTTGCCAGGATTGCCACCTCAAAGGCAAGTTGAGTTCCACATAGACTTAGTTCCCGACACCGCGCCTGTGGCTAAGGCACCCTACCGACTTGCGCCTTCGGAGATGCAGGAGTTGTCGACGCAGCTCCAGGAGTTGTTAGACAAGGGATTCATCAGACCAAGCTTCTCGCCTTGGGGAGCTCCAGTTTTGTTTGTTAAAAAGAAGGATGGTAGTTTTCGCATGTGTATCAACTACCAAGAACTGAACAAGTTGACAATCAAGAATAGATATCCTCTGCCAAGAATTGATGACCTATTCGATCAGCTTCAAAGTTCAAGTTTCTACTCCAAGATCGATTTACGATCAGGTTATCATCAACTGAGAATTCAAGAGGAAAGTATTCCCAAGACTGCTTTTAGAACTCGATATGGACATTACGAGTTCCTGGTGATGCCGTTTGGGTTGACAAACACGCCAGCTGTTTTTATGGATTTGATGAACAGAGTTTGCAAGCCGTACCTCGACAAGTTCGTGAGTGTGTTCATTGATGATATTTTGATCTACTCGAAGACGAAGGATGAGCACGAACAGCATTTAAGAGCTATTTTGGAGCTACTTAAAAAGGAAAAGTTGGGCCAAGTTCTCGAAGTGCGAGTTCTGGTTACGCGAAGTCCAATTTCTTGGACATGTGGTTAATGGAAATGTAATCCATGTGGATCCCACAAAGATCGAAGCGATAAAGAATTGGGAGACTCCAAAGACGTTAACCGAGATTCGACAATTCTTAGGTTTGGCTGGGTACTATTGAAGGTTCATTGAGGATTTCTCAAAAATCGCTCAACCTTTGACTTCCCTCACGCAGAAGGACAAGAAGTTTGATTGGGGAATCAAACAAGAAGAAGCGTTTCAGATGTTGAAGGACAAGCTTTGTAATGCACCGATCTTATCGCTACCTGAATGAACGGATGACTTCGTGGTATATTGTGATGCCTCGCGGCAAGGTTTAGGATGTGTATTGATGCAGCGACAGAAAGTTATAGCTTACGCGTCATGCCAGTTGAAGGTTCATGAGAAGAATTATACCACGCACGACTTGGAGTTAGGCGCAGTGGTATTTGCGTTGAAAATTTGGCGACATTATTTGTATGGTACGCGATGTATAATCTTCACTGATCATAAGAGTCTGCAACACATATTTGACCAAAAGGAGCTTAACATGAGACAAAGACGCTGGGTAGAACTGCTGAACGACTACGACTGTGAGATCAAGTATCACCCAGGGAAGGCGAATGTGGTCGCCGATGCCCTAAGTCGGAAGGAAAGGATCAGGCCCATAAGGGTTAGGGCTCTAGAGATGATTGTCCAGACAGATCTCTCACTGCGCATTCGTGCCGCGCAGAAAGAAGCTCTCAAAGAAAGGAACATTGAGGACGAATATCTACGTGGCATGGAGAAGCATTTAGTACCAAACGAGGAAGGGACGTTATGTTTCATGAAACGAATTTGGGTTCCTCTGTTTGGTGGTTTGAGAAAGGTCATTTTCGATGAAGCTCACAAGTCACGGTACTCAATTCATCCAGGAGCGGATAAAATGTACCAAGACCTTAAGGATTTCTATTGGTGGCCTAGGATGAAAGGCGATGTTGCAGTTTATGTTAGCAAGTGTTTAACGTGCGCCAAGGTAAAAGCCGAATACCAGAAGCCTTCAGGTCTACTGCAGCAACCTAAAATACCCAAATGGAAATGGGAACAGATTTCGATGGATTTCATAACA
Organism: Helianthus annuus; assembly: GCF_002127325.2. Lineage (NCBI taxonomy): Eukaryota > Viridiplantae > Streptophyta > Magnoliopsida > Asterales > Asteraceae > Helianthus > Helianthus annuus. The sequence continues at coordinate 55,228,989 of NC_035439.2, forward strand.
AAGTTGCCAAGGACGCCCAAAGGTCACGATACTATTTGGGTAATAGTAGACTGTCTAGCGAAATCTGCGCATTTCTTGCCAATCAGAGAAAAAGACAACACGAGCAAATTAGCTGACATGAGAGAGATCGTTGCACGTCATGGAGTGCCTCTCTCAATCATCTCTGATAGAGATGGAAGGTTTGTATCAAGGATTTGGCAATCCTTTCAAGAAGCATTCGGATCTCAGTTGAACCTGAATACAGCTTTTCACCCGCAAACTGATGGACAGAGTGAACGAACGATCCAGACATTAGAAGATATGCTGAGAGCTTGCGTTATGGATTTAGGTGGAAGTTGGGACACTTACTTACCATTGGTCGAGTTTTCATACAATAACAGTTATCACGCAAGTATTCAAGCCGCACCGTTCGAAGCTCTTTATGGACGCAAATGTCAATCACCGATTTGTTGGGCCGACGCAGGTGATAGACAATTAGTTTGTCCGGAAGTGGTCCAGGAAACCACAGACAAGATTGCACAGATCCGAGAACGCATAAAGGCGGCTCGCGATCGACAAAAGGGTTATGCGGATCGAAGAAGGAAACCTCTGGAATTCGAGGCGGGAGATATGGTTTTGCTGAAGGTTTCACACTGGAAGGGTGTGGCACGCTTTGGAAAGCGTGGGAAGTTAAATCCCAGATACATTGGCCCGTTCAGAATCCTGCAAAGGATTGGTCTTGTAGCATACAAGTTGGATTTACCTGCTGAACTTAACGGTGTTCATGATACATTCCATGTATCAAACCTGAAGAAGAGTCCGACTCAAGAAACTGTTGTCATTCCTGCTGTCGAAATTTATATTGATGACACGCTCCACTTTGTTGAAGAACCCGTTGAGGTTACAGATTGGAAGATAAACAAAACACGCAGGAGTAGTGTCAAGCTCGTCAAAGTTCGATGGAATGCAAGATATGGTCCAGAATTCACATGGGAACGTGAGGATCGTATGAAAGAAAAATACCCCCATTTATTTCCTAAGACCCCTGCGACTAGAAGCAGAACTTAGAATTTCGGGACGAAATTTTCTTAATGGGGGGAGAATGTGACAACCCTCACAAATCCAGGTATCCGTACAAATTAATTAATGTTTAATTAATGCTTAAATGACTGTGCTTGATTACAATAATGATTAAACTGCTTTCTGTTTTCTGATACATACATATGCATCACATTCATTACTGTCACTCCATTTATTACACACGAACATTAGTGACAAACTTGATGCACGAAAGCGCAGTTAGCACAGTGAGCGGATAACCCAGAAACATGCTGACAATACCAGCACCTATACAGACATTGTTTTGAGGCCAGTGTGAGCCAGGAATAGAATACTACACTAGTAGGGAGTGTAGGGAGGTGAGGACCATAAAACTGCGTCACTAGGTGATAGTTATAGTGCCCGGAAGTGCCTAAAACATACTTTAAGTGCAGAATTCTGCACTAAATACAAAAATTCAGCATTTAACAATGCTAGTAAAGTGCAAAAACATGGTAAAATAGTCCTAGACACTTTCCAAAGTGTTGGGAATTTAACGTGTCACTAAAAACAATATAAAAGACACTTTAAAGCTTTATTTAGCACTTTAACGGATCAACATCCAACCGAACAACCGGAGTTTACCCGGAACATAAAAATATTGCAAAAACACATTGTTTTTACTTTTCTGAGCTAGTTAGGGTCCCCGAACACCCTAACACACCCTATATTACATAACACACACTAATATACTAACTAAACACCTTAAAGCCTAACTAGTTCCTAACTAATTATGTAACCAAAGATTGCATCCCAACCCCATACCCCCCCACCACTTCGACGGTTGCATGGTGTGGGGACACCCCCACCATTCTTTTGATTATTTTATTCAAGTTGTTGTTGGATAATAAGACATTTTACATGTTGGATTATGAAGATACTTGGGTTATAAATTAGCACATAAGACTCCTGATCATTTCATTTCACCACACAACAAACATAAGCTTTCTCTCCCTCCTCCTTCCCCACTCACAGCCGCCACCCATCACTACCATATCACCACCATCAAGTCTTGTTCAAGCCATCTACATACATACAAAGGTGCAACGAGTCCTACAAGTAAGCTTGGTGCATTCGGAAGCTCAAGGACCACCCTAGTTTTCTTTTATCCACCACTTTTACACTTTGTTTCTCCCCTAGCCTTGTACTAGTAGTAAGTGCTTCAAATCTTCATCTTGTTCTTGTTTTTGATGGTTAATAGTTGATTGAATGGTGAAATGTTAAGAACACTAATGAACATAATCCAAGTCTTAAACATAAAGGATAAAGAGTGGATAAGATGTATGATTAAATGATGTTGTAATCATGTTGATCTTGTGTTGTTATGCTTAATACATGTTGTTTGTTAGTAGAAGTAAGATGGTTCATCACCTAGACTTGCTAGATCATGTTTAAGAACATGAACTAGTAAGATGTAAAGGTTAAAGTTATGAAGGATAATGAAACCATCCACACATGAACCTTGAACTTGAATAAATATAAGATTTCTTGAAAAATAAAGATGTAAACTTGTAGATCTAAAGATCTATGAGTGGGTTTTCGGAAGAACCAAGTGAAAAATACTAGTTTTGTTAATACCCGGATCTTGTATGAACTAAAAACATTTTGGAAAATGTATAAGGTAAAATATAATATTTTTGGGAAAAATATACATATTTTGGAATTTAAAACAATTTAGACTAGTGATTAAAATATATTTTTCAAGTGAGACTTAAAAATATATTTTCGGAATTATAAAGCATACATGTATTATTACCCCCATCCTTGGGAAAGAATATACTTATAAAATAAATAAGAAGTGTGAATACGAAATAGTTGTCTAACTATTTTCCAAAAACGTTAAACCTTAAGCCAAGGCACGACCTATCCGTCTAATAGGCATTAGTACGTGTAGGTCGTCACGCAGCAGATTGAGTTGGAGACTGACGTTTCTGGATACGCACTTCTGTGAGTTCATGTCCCCTTTTTCTCTTTACTGTTTTCCGTTTTATACTTCGGGGGTGAAATACATGCGACAATTATTACAAACATTTATTTACATGGTATGGTTAGCATAGGAAGGATTTATACTACTAGATCATGTGAGGGGTGGGTACAACAATTGAGGCCATTAATCCTCGTTGCAGGACCGAGGGACACAAGAGTGATAGATCTATTTGGGTGTAGCGAGCCCACACCCGTGAGGCCGGGCCGGCCCATAGAGGTGACTGTGTCTTACCGTCCAAGCCCGGTAACAAATTTGCTAGGTTTGAGTTTCCCTGCACCTTCTCACACATACCAGTGGCTTTGTAACCCATTGGTGATCTCTTTTTCCTTATTGCTACATACCAGGGACTTTTATACATACTTTAAAGGTTTATACATACTCACTTTTACATGAACTCGCTCAACTTTTTGTTGATTTTTTTTTTCAAACTACATGTATTTCAGGAAATTAGTGGATCTGGCACGGTATGCATCACATCAAGCTGCGTAGGAATAATGATGTCATCCGAGTTTAGGAAGTGTGACCTTTGCCTGGACGGGTTACAAGTCTTAAACTGTGTTTTTGAGTCAAGTCTTTTGTGTTACCATATGAACATGTTTTCATTATGTCATGGTTGTATTTCTTTTTATGTGTCGACTTTTTAAAACAATGTTGTTGTGTTTTACTTTTAAAAACTTGATGAATGGATGAACATCATGGTTTTATTTTCATATAGTATTGTTATGATAATTGCTATGGTATTAAGAAGTCACACCAAATAAACCCACGCTTCTGCAAAAGCCAGGGTGTGACACTGGGCAACAATTGGTATCAGAGCATCAGGCTCTAGGCATCGCAGGGAATTCGCGATCAGGTTTTATTATTCTTTCTCAATTCGCAAGTTAGTTTTATTTTCAGTTCAGGGTCGAACCAAGGTTTAAGAATCTAGGGTTTTGATTCCGGGGTTCAGTGCGAATTAGATTGATTGATTGTAACGTGCTGGGGTTATACGCGGGTTAAGAAGTGAAGGTTTTAGAAAGTCAAAGTTTACCGGTAGAGGAGTTCGTATTGGTGGTCAGAAATTTTTGAAACAAGAAGAATAAAGTTTGTTAAAAGGTGAAGATTATTCGGTCAGAAATTATGTCCGGAACAACCGGACCGACTCCACAAATTGTAATTCAAAAGGAAGGAAGTTCTCTTTCCCAATTTCAGTGTCGAATCCTGAAACCGACAAATTACACGCTTTGGGCAATTCGGATCAAAACGATTTTGGAAGCGAATGGACTTTGGGAAACGATTGAACCGACAGAAAATACACAAACAGATGTTAAGAAAGATAAGGCGGCAATTGCTTATGTCACACCCCCAAAATCCACCTGCGGAGTACTACCGCTTGGAGGCGTGACTGACCAGGATTCAGCCACCAATCATGTTGAACAAGCATATAAATAGTTATAAAAATCTAACCAATACAATTGGTGTTCAAACAAAACATAGTTTAAGTTTGCAAGTGGAAGCATAAGTCTTAAAATTTAAAACATAAGATCAATTGTTTTCAAGTTTTACATGGCACGCAGCTATCCATGTCCCACAACGACTCTCCTCCATGCAAGCTCCAGCTAAGTACCTATGGTCCTGCAAAGCATGTAGTAACGAGTCAACAACAAGTTGAGTGAGTTCACGGTTGGGTGTTTGTTTTAAGTTGTTTCGAAAACAGTTTCCTTTATCTGGCATCCTGCCGTGGGGGTTACCCCATAGTTAAAAGCGTGACTTGTTTCTCCTGGTTACTCTGGCATTCCAGCCGTGGGGGCTACCCCGTGTTAGTTATCTGGCATTTCGGCCGTGGGGGCTACCCCATGTATACACTAGACTCGTTACCATATCGACTGCTGACTGTAGTCATGTTTATGTGCCCTGAAACTGTCAATGTCTATCATCATTGACGTGCCCCAGATCCATTAGTTCACGCCCGTCCTCTGCGGCACGGTGTGAGGTTTATCAGACCTAAATAGCGCTATCTAACTAATGACCCGCTCGCCATTGGCCCGGCGATTAAGTCGATATAAAAGGAGGGACTTCGTGATAGAGTTTTAGTCTAGTACGAATTATCTGTCCGTGAGGACGAGGAATCACATTCCTGCACCATTGCTGTCCTACCCAAGGAGGACGAGGAATCTACGTTCCTTAACCCCATTCCCAACCCAGGGAATCCCATGCTTTGTAGAGGGTGTGAACTCACCTTGGTTTGCTCGGCAGATATACAGGAAAGTCAATCAAGTTGTAAGTGGTCAACTATGTCCTAACATAGATACCATTCAAGTCAGGTTTGTATCCAAGTAGTGCACGTATGTTCTACACGTATTGTACACAAGTAACAGTTCGCAACAAGTTCCACAGTAACATTCATGTAATAACCAAAGTCTAAGTGTGGCCCAACCAGTTGGACTCGTAATAGCACGCAAGCCCAAAACACGCATACAACAGTAACACAAGAAGCCCATAAGTCCGGCCCAATTACCCAAGCCCGTAGCAGTGTGGAAGTCCAAATAGTGTGTACATCCATATGGTCTCGAGTCGAGACTGTGCGGTCTCGAGTGTAGCTTACAAGATCTCGAGTCGCAACCGGACTCGCAAGCATGGTCTCGAGTCATGATGTTTGTGTGATGATCATGTGTGGTCTCGAGTCGAGACTAGGGGTTCTCGACTCGCAATCTGTGTCGCAACTGAGGTCTCGAGTTGTCATGTTTATGGTCTCGAGTCGAAACCAAAGGTCTCGACTGGACATCTGCTGATTCTGCACAGTTGTACTATCCAATAGAATTCCAATATCATGCAACAATTGTGTACTATCCACTAAACATGTTTTCTTGTCTAACAATTAACCAAAATGGATCAAACAATCAGATTTCAAATATTCGTAACACATTCATATCATATTCAACAAGTTCTTCATATATTCAAGTCATGCTCATGTCGATCATCAAACTTGTTCATCATATTTAAAACACTAACATTGACAAATTATCCAAACATGTCGTATATAGCTTAGTGTATCATCATCCGATTTATTCAAGAACATGTTTACATATACTTATTCATGATCATCACTAATTCACCTCATCTAAGATTATGTGTGTTATACAAGAACATGTGTATTTTTCAATAAATTAGCATCATTTAGCAACAATAACCATCTTTCTATCACACAACACCTTCATCATAAATTAACAACAACCAAGCAAACACATAATATCATACAACCTCATTACACATGATTATTAACCGAAACACTTTATTATCAACCGAAACATCACACATCATCAACCCAAACACAAAATACAACAAGATTCACTAACCGGTTAGGGGATAGGAAGGGTGAACTCCAAATGCCGATTCCAAGCTTGAACCGAAGACTCTAGTGTTAACCGATTGGATCCGAGAATGAGGGAGTGAAAGTTTGTGCTTCTAGGGTTTTAGTGAGAGAGGAAGTAGGAGAGTGTGTGTGTAGGAGAGTGTGTATGGTTTGCCCAAGAAAATGTCAAGGATGGCTAGGAGTGTAATATATATACTAGTTCTACATGGTGCACCCTAATGGGCTTCGGGTGTGATTAAATGGCCCAACCGGCCCATCCGTTACTGTTCACTCGAGACCGCATGGTCTCGAGTCGGGTTCTTGGTTCTCGGCTCACTTATACATATCTATATACATACTATACATACAAGCACACACATAATCACATAAAAGGTTCACTTATATCATTTACTAAATTGACAAGTTAACTAGTCACATAATGTTCGAGCATGTTACATCGAGATACAATGAAAGGTTCTAAATTTCGAGTTGTCACATCATCCCCAAGTTGAAAGAAATTTCGTCCCGAAATTTGGTGGCACTCACTGAGGAAGCTAGTTAAGTTGTATGGTTTTCCCGGTAATCCTGGGGTGTCACATCCACCCCCCGTTGATCTGGAATTTCGTCCCGAAATTCCGTAGCTTCAGCCTCAGTAGTGGTTGTACTGTTTGCGAACAGTTGGGGGTACTTTTGTTTCATCCGATCTTCGCGCTCCCAGGTGAACTCGGGGCCGCGACGTGAGTTCCAACGAACTCGAACGAGAGGTATTCTAGTGCTCTTGAGGACCTTAACATCCTGGTCCGTGATTTCAACTGGTTCCTCGACGAATCGTAACTGCTCGTCGATAGTGAGTTCCTTCAGAGGGACTATGTGGGTCTCATCTGACAGACACTTCTTCAGATTCGACACGTGAAAAACGTTGTGAACTGCACCGAGTTCGGCTGGTAAGTTTAGTCTGCAGGCCACCCTGCCTATCTTCTCAATGATTTCAAATGGTCCAACGTATCGTGGGTTAAGTTTGCCTCGTTTACCAAAACGAACCACACCCTTCCAGGGTGAAACCTTGAGTAGTACCCGCTCCCCAACCTGGAGCTCAAGTGGTTTCCTGCCCTTATCGGCGTAGGCTTTCTGACGGTCACGAGCGGCCGCCATGCGTTGTCGTATTTGAGCAATCCGTTCAGTAGTGTCCACCACATGTTTCGGACCAGTGATTTGACTATCCCCCACCTCTGCCCAACAAAGGGGTGACCGGCATTTACGCCCGTACAATGCCTCAAATGGAGCAGCTTTAATGCTGGTGTGGTAGCTGTTATTGTACGAGAGTTCCACAAGTGGTAGATGCTTTTCCCAGCTGTTGCCAAAGTCGATTACGCATGCACGAAGCATGTCTTCTAAGGTCTGAATAGTGTGCTCGGACTGCCCGTCCGTCTGAGGGTGATACGCTGTGCTCATATCTAAACGTGAGCCAAAGGACTTGTGCATTGCTTGCCACAGCTCTGAAGTAAAACGTGCATCTCGATCGGAGATAATAGAGGTGGGCACCCCGTGCCTCGAAACAACTTCCTTGAGGTATATTTCCGCTAGAGTGGAGAATTTATCCGTTTCCTTAATCGCCAAGAAGTGTGCGGATTTTGTGAGTTGATCCACGATCACCCAAATAGTATCGTTTCCGCGCTGGGATCTAGGTAGGCCAGTAACGAAATCCATGGAAATTTGCTCCCATTTCCATTGTGGTATCTCTGGTTGTTGAAGTAGGCCTGAGGGTTTCTTATATTCTGTCTTGACTCGCGCACAAGTCAAACACTTGCTGACGTAAGTTGCTATGTGGGCCTTCATGCTAGGCCACCAATACGTAGTTTTAATATCGTGGTACATCTTATCCGAACCAGGGTGTACCGAGTAGCGGGACTTGTGTGCCTCATTCATCACAAGTTCTCGTAGGTTGCCATAGAGTGGGACCCAAATGCGTCCTGTTACGTAGTAAGCACCGTCTCCCTTTTGTTCCAAACGTTGTCTTGACCCGCGTAGGGCTTCAGCCCTGACGTTTTCTGGTTTCAGTGCTTCCATCTGAGCAGCTCGTATTTGGGAAGGAAGACTAGAATGGATCGTGAGTTGTAAAGCTCTCACGCGCTTAGGCGCAGTGTCCTTTCGACTGAGGGCGTCAGCCACAACATTGGCTTTGCCCGGGTGATACCTGATGGAGCACTCGTAGTCATTCAGTAGCTCGACCCATCGTCGTTGCCGCATATTCAGTTCCTTCTGCTTGAATATGTGCTCTAGGCTCCTGTGGTCGGTATAGATGGCGCACTTGGTACCGTACAGGTAATGTCGCCATAACTTTAATGCGAAAATTACAGCTCCCAGCTCTAAATCGTGTTTGGTGTAGTTCTTCTCGTGAACTTTGAGTTGTCGTGAGGCGTAGGCTATGACTTTATCTCGTTGCATCAATACACAGCCAAGACCTTGAATTGATGCATCACAGTAAACCACAAAATCGTCTGTGCCCTCTGGCAGTGAAAGGATAGGTGCACTACAAAGTCTATCCTTTAGGTGCTGAAAGGCTAACTCCTGTGCATTTCCCCAGCGATAAACAACGCCTTTCTGCGTTAGCGAGGTGAGAGGCTGTGCGATCTTAGAAAAATCCTTAATGAATCTCCTGTAGTAACCTGCCAATCCCAAGAATTGACGAATTTCCTTTGGTGTGCGAGGTGCAGGCCAGTTCTTAATAGAGTCTACCTTGGATGGATCAACGTGAATCCCATCCTTGTTTACCACGTGGCCTAGGAAATGGACTTCTCGAAGCCAGAAGTCGCATTTCGAGAACTTTGCGTAAAGCTGTTCGGTTCGAAGGAGTTCCAGAATAAGTCGTAGATGCTGCTCGTGTTCCTCCTGGCTCTTAGAATAGATCAGGATGCCGTCGATGAAGACTATAACGGATTTGTCCAAGTATGGCTTGCACACTCGGTTCATCAAGTCCATGAAAACCGCAGGTGCGTTGGTCAGCCCAAACGGCATGACCAAAAACTCATAGTGCCCATAACGAGTTCTAAAGGCTGTCTTAGAGACATCCTCTTCTCGAACTCTCAGCTGGTGATATCCAGATCTCAGATCGATCTTTGAATAGTAGCTCGACCCCTGCAACTGGTCGAACAAGTCGTCAATACGTGGTAGAGGATAACGATTCTTCACAGTCACCTTGTTGAGTTCACGATAGTCGATACACATTCTGAAGGTACCGTCCTTCTTCTTCACAAATAGTACTGGAGCTCCCCAGGGCGATGAGCTTGGACGAATAAAACCCTTATCCAAGAGTTCTTGTAGTTGCGTAGAGAGTTCTTCCAACTCTGATGGAGCTAAACGATAAGGTGCACGAGCTATAGGCGCAGCTCCAGGAGCTAGTTCAATCTGAAACTCAACTTGGCGATGGGGTGGAAGACCAGGTAATTCCTCAGGGAATACCTCAGGATAGTCACATACAACTGGAAAGTCTTCTATCTTCTTCTCTTTCTCCGAGGTGTCAGTAACGAGAGCCAAAACGGCAGTGTGGCCCTTTCGCAAGCACTTCTGGGCCTTAAGGAAAGAGATGACGTTTTCAACAGCACTCCTCTTGTCGCCACGAATTATGAGAGGTTCACTACCGGAACCAGGAATACGAACGATCTTCTTGTTGCAAAGAATCTCTGCTCGGTGTTGGGATAACCAATCCATCCCAATGACAACGTCAAAACTACCCAGGACGATAGGAATAAGGTCAATAGAGAAGGTCTGGTTAGCGAGAATAAGTTTGCAACCTTTGACTACGTGTGAGGCCTCCAAACTCTTACCATTAGCTAGCTCTACCGTGTGCTTGTTGCTCAGGGGTGTTGGAACACGCTTAAGCATTCGACTAACTTCTAGTGACACATAGCTAGTATCGGCACCCGAATCAAATAAAACTGTAACATAAAAGTCGTCGAGAAGGAACTTACCCGTCACCATGTTGGGGTCATTCCTTGCTTCACCTTGGCCAATCACGAACACCAGCCCCCTGGCACCATTGTTGTTGTTGTGGTTCCCATTGTTACCGTTCCCCTGATTGTTGTTGTTGTTGTTCTGGTTCTGGTTCAGTTGGGGACAATCTTTCTTGAAGTGGCCTTCAGCTGCACACTGAAAGCACCCTTTGTTGTTACCCTGTTGCTGCCGCTGATTCTGTTGAGCTTGCTGACGATTCTGATTGGCGGGGTATAAGCTCCTGCAATCCTTTGCAACGTGACCAGGCTTGTTGCACCGATGACAGTTGCCCCTAGTGCATGGCCCACTGTGGTGTAGGTTGCAGCGATTGCATTTGGGGTGATTCCCTTTGTACCCACCATGACTTTGACCACCAGACGATTGCTGACTGGGGCTCTTGTAGTCATCAGTCTTTCTCTGCTGAGACTGAGATTGCACAGAAGTTGAACCCTTGCTTGAAGTTCCATCCCATTTCCGTTTGTTGTCACTAGAGGTACCAGAAGTAACTGTAGCACCTATACGCTTTGGTAACTTGTTCTGCTCCACCGCCTGATCAGTAAGACGGTGAGCCAACTGAACAACCTGCTGGATAGTGGCCAGGTTTGCTGAAGTCACATGACTTTGGATTTCTGGCACCAAGCCCTTGAGAAAGAGTTCAATTCGCTTGTACGGAGGGTCCACCATAGTAGGACACAATAAGGCAAGCTCATGCGATCTCTTAGTATACGCCTCAATTTCTGACCCCGTCATCTTGAGGTTGTAGAACTCGTCTTCCAGCATATGAATGTCATCACGACTGCAGTATTCCTCCCTGATCATTTCCTTGAAAGTTTCCCATGGGGTGGCGTTGGCAGCAACCAACCCCAGCATTTGAACTTGAGCGTTCCACCACGTGAGGGCTAAACCCTCGAGAGTACCGGTAGCATACTTCACCCTGCGCGCTTCAGGGCATTCACACATTTCGAAGACAGATTCTAGTTTCTCGAACCAGTGGAGGAGACCGACTGCTCCTTCAGTGCCGCTAAAAGTAGTTGGTCGGCAGTCCATGAAAGTTTTAAAAGTGCATACGGGTGGTTGAGCGTGCTAACCTATTGTGGGCGAAAGAAAGACAGAGTTTAACACAAAAGTTGGTTCACGAGAGTAGGATTCTAAAGATCCTAGGTTGAGTTCGGACTGCAGGATATACCTCCTGCGTGTGCAGCTGCAAGCGCTGCGGCAACTCGTTCGTTGATCAGAGCCGTCAACTGGGCTTGTGTCATGTTAACGCGTCCAGACATGATCTTCAAATCAAGAGTAACACGAGTGAGAGAGGTTCGCGAAAGTACGATGATAGGATAGAGTAAGCACGCACGTGTTCAAGCAACAGTAGTTATACTAACCAAGCATACCATGAGCAATGTACTATGTAACTATCAAATAGGCAATATACATAGATCATATCACCTAGAATGTCGAGCCTTGCATGTGGAGTGAAGCGTCGTTGTGGACCGTTGAGCACTGTACAGGTTATAGTCTGGTTTTAACAAAAACGTTTCTCCTTTATTAAAACCAAGTTCACTATAACCAATGGCTCTGATACCAATCTGTCACACCCCCAAAATCCACCTGCGGAGTACTACCGCTTAGAGGCGTGACTGACCAGGATCCAGCCACCAATCATGTTGAACAAGTATATAAATAGTTATAAAAATCTAACCAATACAATTGGTGTTCAAACAAAACATAGTTTAAGTTTGCAAGCGGAAGCATAAGTCTTAAAATTTAAAACATAAGATCAATTGTTTTCAAGTTTTACATGGCACGCAGCTATCCATGTCCCACAACGACTCTCCTCCATGCAAGCTCCAGCTAAGTACCTATGGTCCTGCAAAGCATCTAGTAACGAGTCAACAACAAGTTGAGTGAGTTCACGGTTGGGTGTTTGTTTTAAGTTGTTTTGAAAACAGTTTCCTTTATCTGGCATCCTGCCGTGGGGGTTACCCCATAGTTAAAAGCGTGACTTGTTTCTCCCGATTACTCTGGCATTCCAGCCGTGGGGGCTACCCCGTGTTAGTTATCTGGCATTTCGGCCGTGGGGGCTACCCCATGTATACACTAGACTCGTTACCATATCGACTGCTGACTGTAGTCATGTTTATGTGCCCTGAAACTGTCAATGTCTATCATCATTGACGTGCCCCAGATCCATTAGTTCACGCCCGTCCTCTGCGGCACGGTGTGAGGTTTGTCAGACCTAAATAGCGCTATCTAACTAATGACCCGCTCGCCATTGGCCCGGCGATTAAGTCGATATAAAAGGAGGGACTTCGTGATAGAGTTTTAGTCTAGTACGAGTTATCTGTCCGTGAGGACGAGGAATCACATTCCTGCACCATTGCTGTCCTACCCAAGAAGGACGAGGAATCTATGTTCCTTAACCCCATTCCCAACCCAGGGAATCCCATGCTTTGTAGAGGGTGTGAACTCACCTTGGTTTGCTCGGCAGATATACAGGAAAGTCAATCAAGTTGTAAGTGGTCAACTATGTCCTAACATAGATACCATTCAAGTCAGGTTTGTATCCAAGTAGTGCACGTATGTTCTACACGTATTGTACACAAGTAACAGTTCGCAACAAGTTCCACAGTAACATTCATGTAATAACCAAAGTCTAAGTGTGGCCCAACCAGTTGGACTCGTAATAGCACGCAAGCCCAAAACACGCACACAACAGTAACACAAGAAGCCCATAAGTCCGGCCCAATTACCCAAGCCCGTAGCAGTGTGGAAGTCCAAATAGTGTGTACATGCATATGGTCTCAAGTCGAGACTGTGCGGTCTCGAGTGTAGCTTACAAGATCTCGAGTCGCAACCGGACTCGCAAGCATAGTCTCGAGTCATGATGTTTGTGTGATGATCATGTGTGGTCTCGAGTCGAGACTAGGGGTTCTCGACTCGCAATCTGTGTCGCAACTAAGGTCTCGAGTTGTCATGTTTATGGTCTCGAGTCGAAACCAAAGGTCTCGATTGGACATCTGCTGATTCTGCACAGTTGTACTATCCAATAGAATTCCAATATCATGCAACAATTGTGTACTATCCACTAAACATGTTTTCTTGTCTAACAATTAACCAAAATGGATCAAACAATCAGATTTCAAATATTCGTAACACATTCATACCATATTCAACAAGTTCTTCATATATTCAAGTCATGTTCATGTCGATCATCAAACTTGTTCATCATATTTAAAACACCAACATTAACAAATTATCCAAACATGTCGTATATAGCTTAGTGTATCATCATCCGATTTATTCAAGAACATGTTTAAATATACTTATTCATGATCATCACTAATTCACCTCATCTAAGAGTATGTGTGTTATACAAGAACATGTGTATTTTTCAATAAATAAGCATCATTTAGCAACAATAACCATCTTTCTATCACACAACACCTTCATCATAGATTAACAACAACCAAGCAAACACATAATATCATACAACCTCATTACACATAACTATTAACCGAAACACTTTATTATCAACCGAAACATCACACATCATCAACCCAAACACAAAATACAACAAGAATCACTAACCGGTTAAGGGATAGGAAGGGTGAACTCCAAATGCCGATTCCAAGCTTGAACCGAAGACTCTAGTGTTAACCGATTGGATCCGAAAATGAGGGAGTGAAAGTTTGTGCTTCTAGGGTTTTAGTAAGAGAGGAAGTAGGAGAGTGTGTGTGTAGGAGAGTGTGTATGGTTTGCCCAAGAAAATGGCAAGGATGGCTAGGAGTGTAATATATATACTAGTTCTACATGGTGCACCCTAATGGGCTTCGGGTGTGATTAAATGGCCCAACCGGCCCATCCGTTACTGTTCACTCGAGACCGCATGGTCTCGAGTCGGGTTCTTGGTTCTCGGCTCACTTATACATATCTATATACATACTATACATACAAGCACACACATAATCACATAAAAGGTTCACTTATATCATTTACTAAATTGACAAGTTAACTAGTCACATAATGTTCGAGCATGTTACATCGAGATACAATGAAAGGTTCTAAATTTCGAGTTGTCACAGCTTATCTGTTCCAAGCGATACCGGAAGACGTTGTATTGCAAGTTGCAAGACTACAAAGGAAATTTGGGAAAATTTAAAGACAAGACACGTTGGTGTTGATTGTCACACCCTGACTTTTGCAGAAGCGTGATTATTGGTGTGACTTTCTTAATACCATAGCATTCAATTATAACAACGCTACAATATATGTTCATCCATAGATTTAAGTTTGAAAATAACACAACATAATTGTTTGAAACGTTGACACCAAATTTAAGTTACAACCATGACTTGTTTAAATGAGTTCACAAGACTCAACAAAAGACGTTAACTAAAACCAAGTTTAGAAACATGTATCCCGTCCAGGAATAGGATACATCTCCTAAACTCCACGACCACGGATGACATCCTTTATTTATAACGCAGCTTGACAAACATGCAACACCTGCCAGATCCACTTAGTTCCCTGAAATACATGGAATTTGAAAAACATCAACAAAAGTTGAGTGAGTTCATGTGTCTGTGTATGAATAAACCTTTAAAGTATGTATGTATGTATGTCTCTGGTATGTAGCAATAAGGAAAAACAAATCACCAATGGTTTGCAAGGCCAATGGCATGTGTGAAATGGTGCAGGAAAACTCAAACCTTGCGGAATTTTGCCACGGCATTTGTATGTGGACATAGTCACCACATGGGCCACCCTGATCCTCATGGGTGTGGGCTCGCTACACCCAAATAGATCTATCACTCATATCCCTCGGTCCTACGACAAGGATTAATAGCCTTAAGTGTTATACCCACCTTTCACATGATCAAGCAGTAACCCTCCTTAGCTAAATCATACCATGTATAAAACGTTTGTAAACAATTGTAACATGTATTTCACCCCCGATATTATAAAACTGAAAACAGTTAAAAGAAAAGGGGGACATGAACTCACAGTATTGCGTCTTCAGAATCGTAACCCAATTTCTTCAGCAAACCCGACTACCTACAATGTACTACGTCTATTAGACGAACGGGCCGTGCCTTGCCTTAGTATTTATGTTTTTGAGTTACCTTTCTTTTATGTTTCCAATATTATTCCAAGTTATAATTTCTTGTTAAAATAATAATTATTTTAACTTTAAATTATATTTAATTTTGGGATAATTGTTTAAACAGTATTCTTTGTATTAATACTTCTCAAGTATTTATTTCCATATTTCTTTCCCAAGGATAGGGGTATCTTATACATGTATTTTCGTATTCTTGTATTAGTAGTTCCAAAATAATATATTTTTAACTCTAACTTGGAAAATATGTTTAAACTTCTTTTGTCCAAAAATAGTGTATTTCAAGAAAATATATATTTTTCTCAAAAATCATATATCTTCTAAATATTCAAGAAAATATATTTTACTTCCAAAAATAATATATTTTCTCCTGACGTTACAAAACAAACAATAGATAAAGAAAAAAAACAAAGCAGAAGCAATTTATGATTTAAAATCTTTAGTGTCATCAGTCTCTTTTTTCTTTTGAAACTACAAGAAATGTGACAAATAAATGGCGTTTTGGGTTTGGCGTTGTTTATTTTCTTTGTTCATGTGTTGTAGTGTCTTTGTGGATGTTGGATACATAAAGTGACCCCCTGTGGGTGGATGCTATCTGCCTGTGGTCTTCATTATATTCACTGAGGCCAAAGTAGCATTTACACTGGTATAGGTCTCTTCTTATCATCCAAACTTTCTTCAGGAACAAAGATGACAGTATGACATATGGGTGTCATCAGTCCCTCTTTTTTCAATTTTGTCCATCTCATGCAGCAAAATCTTTCTACACTCACGTAACAAATCATTAAATGAAGCTTCATGCAGAACATTTCTGAGGATCAAAGAAAATATGTTTGCTATTGTTGTATTTTTTGGCGTTAATTTTTTTAGCAACCATTGTGTGTTTTTTTGTGTTTTTTTTTTTTTGTGTGATAAACGGAAGGTGGTGAGGCGTTTCTATTTATAGAGATTTTTTGGCGAGTAGTTTAGGCGGGATGTTATTTTTATAACAAAAAATGTAATTAACATTTATCCAGATGTAAACTTTGGTGTTATATATAATGGCGTTTCATATTTTATGGCGTTTTTGTAGCCAGAGAACTTAAATAAAAACACAGAAAAAGTACGCAGTGATAAAATTGGCGTTTTGTATTTATTTGACGTTTTATTTTTCAATGGCGTTTTATGTGAGGAATGGTTTTTTTTACTTTTTTACTCTTAATGACGCGCGTCCACGTAATAAAATTGGTGTTATTTACTAAAATGTCACCGTGCCAACCTAGTCCATAGATTGTTTTGATCGAACGATCCATAAGCGTTCTCACCGTTCTCACACTTTTCACCGTTTCTCTAAATCCTCACCCCTTATTTACATGTGATAAATTTGGTTTGCTTTATTTACGAAATGGATGGGTGAATATTGTGGTTAATTATAAAAGCAAGGTGTTTTCTGAAATATTATTATACGGGCCTCCTCCTCATCATGTATGTGTTGTATCCATCCTTCACATCCCCGCGCATACTATATTAGTTTGTTGAGTGAGCAAACGAAACGAAACGAAACGAAACGGATACCAGTCAGTCAGTCAGTCCAGTCCTCCCTCCCACTCACACACACGGTACCCCATTCTTCGTGTTTCTTCAAAATTCTAAACAAAATCCGAGCATACATTTTGTCATTAAAACCTATACAATACACTGCATTTGAATCCTTTGGATCACTGTTTTCCAGTCAATTTCAACTCACCAACTTCTGGTTCATCGTCTGTTAGGTTTTCTAATTTCGTGAAGAAACTTCGATCGGAGTTTCTACAACTCAAACTTAGGAGCTTCAGATTCACAGTTTCTCCTTATGTCAAGAGGTGCGTTTCCGGTGAATTTGTAATTTAGTTTACTTACTTGTATGAAATTTGCAGTTTAGATATGTTATCTCTGCGTCTAATTTTGCTCTTCAAACCTTTGCATGTGTTTAGATGCATAACTGTTGTTCGTGATTAATCTATAGCAGCATACATACAATCTATATATTTGATAGTTGAAATTGATCCAAATGTGAGTTAGTCTAGCCAGGGCAAGAGATATTAGATTTTAGTTAAGCGGACGTGAGATCTAATCGTTTCAAGTTAAGTAGATATATTATACATTACATGTTGTAGGAATTAATTCGCCATCGTTTGTTGAAGCTTGTAATCAATTTGTGATAGTTATGGACTTCGGCAATAGAATTTTCCTGCCTGCATAAAGAGTTAATTTTATTGAATGGAAGTAGATATACTAATTGTAATGTTGCAGAGATTATTATGGAACTCTATGGAATTTTAATTGCTTTTGAATAATACAAATTTGGAGGATAACCTTACTGAATTAATCTCAAACCTAGCTAGTTCACATTCCACATGGACATAGCAAACTAAATCATACAACTAATTTGATATGCCCTTTCAATATAAGTATGACAAGTCTAGAAATATAACACAGTAAGGGAAGTTCCAAATCAATTTATGATTTTGACATCGAAATAATCAGAGATGTTTGATGGAGTCTCTTAGTTATATTCAGGTAGACAACGATCCACCTTGCCAATTTGTGAAGTAATGCTATGTTTTTTTTTGAACGGCGAGTAATGCTATGTGGTTTACAAAATTATGGTGTCTTTACACCTGTTCGCTGGCTCCTTTTCATTTTGTTGTTTTTTAAGTTCTCTCTTCTTATATCGCTTTTTTGCTTCTTGGTTTGGAATCTTTTCATTTTCTCCCCTTTGTCTAACTTGATTTTTATCCAAATAGATGTTTTCTAAAGTTAAAAAGTCATCCCCCTGACCCTGTATTGTTACATGTCCTTTTTAATTCCCAGTTTTTGATGCAACTCATTTGACAAGGCTCCACGATAAGTAGCTTGTATTTTCATAGTTTCCTGTTATAACACAAGGACCTAAATTGGAATAATGTCCTTGAGCATATGCAAAAACATCAATCCAGCGTCCAGGTAACTGGCCTGAGCCCGTGATATGCTATTATTTATTTTACCCTGCTTCTCTTAAAACAGTTGACTTGCTGACAAACTTACCTGTTAATCCTGTAACTTCATGTATAAACCAAACTCTGGATTCTGTATTCTTAGCTAGCTCTATATTATTTATAATAAGTGATGGAGAAACATGCAGCTAGACCTCTTTTATGTTTGACCTTACCTTGTGAACATAATCTCTATGAGAGTGAAAGGTGTAGTTTTGCAACCTTTTCAGATGGATGGTGTTTTTTACTTGCTCTGATGATTTGATTATTGTTCCTTAAAATGTGTGCAAACAACTGTTATCATTTTCTAATATCTTGTATTTGTGTGAAGATACAGGAAAATTATCTGACAGGAACAGCTACAAGCTTCTCATGTGTGAAAAATTAGTCATGAAACTATGCTCTTATCAACTCATTTTGCCCATCTTTGTCTTACTTTCTCTCAAGCCTCTAGTATGTGCTGACTTGAACTCAGATAAGAAGGCTCTTCTTGAATTTGTTACTGCCGTACCTCACAGTCCAAAGCTCAAATGGGGCAATGCTAGCATTTGCACTTCATGGGTAGGCATTACATGTAACTCTGACGGAACTCGCGTCATTAGCGTTCGGCTTCCTGCTGTTGGGCTTACGGGCCCAATCCCACCCAGCACTCTTGGAAAGCTTGATGCATTAAGAGTTCTAAGCCTTAGATCAAATTACTTAAATGGAAGTTTACCTTCTGACCTCCTTTCACTTCCTTCACTCCGCTCTCTGTTCCTTCAACATAACAACTTCACCACGAACATTCCAGCCTTCTTTCCTCACCATCTTCATATATTGGATCTATCATTTAATTCATTCACCGGCAGTATTCCGCCAAACATCCAATATTTGGCACACTTATACCTCCAAAATAACTCTCTCTGTGGTCCAATCCCAGATGCGATCTTCGTAAACCTCCAGCATGTGAATGTAAGCTACAATAATCTCAAAGGCTCTATTCCATTTTCCCTCAAAACTTTTCCAAGCTCATCATTTGTAGGGAATCCTTTGTTGTGTGGCCTACCTCTCAAGCCTTGTTCCAAAAGGAAACTCACATTATGGGGTATTGTAGCCATTGCAGTTGTAGGAGGCGTTGCAGTTATACTTTTAGCTGTAACCATTGTTTTCTGCGGCTTAAGAAAAGAGAGTACCTCTGGTGAAAGTACACTGCAGAGAAGGAGGCCTGGTGATAAGCCAAGGGCGGAATATGGTGGTGGGGTTGTAGAAACTGATGACAACAAACTGGTTTTCTTTGGCTCTTATATTAACTTTGATCTGGAGGAATTGTTGCGGGCTTCTGCTGAGGTGATTGGAAAGGGCAGTTTTGGAACGACTTATAAGGCTGTCATGGAGGAGTCCATGACTGTGATTGTCAAAAGGTTGAATCAAGCAGTGGTGAGTAAACAAGACTTTGAACAACAAATGAAGCTTATAGAGAGAGTTGGACACCACCAAAATGTCGTGCCTCTTCGTGCTTTTTTCTACTCTCAAGATGAAAAGCTTCTGGTGTATGATTATTATGCAGCTGGTAGCTTGATGACACTCTTGCATGGTACGCAATCTTCACACTATCGCCTAAAAATAATTGGTACGAGTCTAAATTTGTCAGGATGTATTAAATTGGCCAAACCGTTTCCTGTCCATTTTTTTTTATATATATATATATATAAACCTGGTGGCAGACATAATAAACAAGATTATCTTATTTCAGCTTTCAACTACTTTTATTGAATAAAATGATAGTTTTATGTAGAGGTTACAAAGTGAGTGGGTACTTGGTAATGGGTCAACACATAATTTTGTACATATGTAAACAGTCCGGGTTGTGTTGAACGTATATTTTTTTTCCTTTTTTATGAATAATCTCAAATATATTAATTCAGTAACATTTTTCTCCTGATAAAATGTTTTTTTATTTAGAGGTGGGTGATTATTTATGGGTTAACTAACAGGTTGTATCAGACCAGTTTAACCCAAAACAATCCGCCCCTCTTTCTTTTGAATCTTTATAAATAGTTAGTTATTCTAAAAGTTATATGGAGTTTATTTCAGTCATTTGATTACATGTGTAAAAAATTGCAGGAAGCAGCGACACGGGTAGAACAGCATTTGACTGGGAAAACAGAGTCAAAATAGCCATGGGGACTGCAAGAGGCATTGCACATATCCACTCTATTGGAGGCCCGGGATTCACTCATGGAAACATAAAGTCCTCGAACATACTCATAGACCACGAGATGGACGCCTGCATCACCGACATTGGCTTAGTCCCAATCATGCCTACTACTGCCCCATCTTCCCAATCTCCTGGATACCGAGCCCCGGAAGTCCAAGAAACCCACCAACACTCCCACAAATCAGATGTCTACAGTTTCGGGGTCCTCCTCCTAGAGTTGCTGACCAGAAAACAACCAATTCAATCTCCGGTGAGAAGAGAGATGGTTAATCTCCCAAGGTGGGTGCAATCGGTGGTTAGAGAAGAATGGACATCTGAGGTTTTTGATGTTGAGCTCATGAGGTTTCATAACATTCAAGAGGAGATGATGCAAGTGTTGCAGATTGGTTTGGCTTGTGTGGCACGGGTTCCCGAGAATCGTCCAACCATACACCAAGTTGTCAGAATGATGGAACAGGCGGCATCACCTGCTGCTGTTTAGACCAAACAAATCCACTACACATACATATATTAGTTAGTTAGTAAACATGGAACAAAAAATAATAATAATAATACTAAACTCTTGCTTGCATATACATCTGCTTATTACGGTCAGGTGAGAATTTGGCTAAATTCTTTTTAGGCTCTTAAACTACTACTGACTTTGACCATTTTATTACTGAATTTTATGTCATTACTTTGTTTCAAATTACCTTCTCACTTTATAAAGGAAAAGGTATGCAGCTCGTGTGAACGTAAACCGAACTAGGCCGGTTTGTTGGGGCCAGGGTGGTTTAAGTATAAAAATGTTATTATGGCGTTGGTGTGTCCTATCTGAGGGTGGAAGGGGTGCTCCCCAACCAAATGAGGAGTGATAAACTCTTCCCTTAACCAATAACATCATGTCGTGTCAACTTCCCCCTTAACTTCTTATTTTGCACTCAAACACTAGGAGAGCGTTTCGTTCACGGGAATTCAATGTAATTTAAGGGAATTTGAATTACATCTCTTAAGATGTTTGGTTCACAAAATTTGATGGAATTGGAATCCCAATTTCAATCTTCATGTGTTTGGTTGACAATGAAATTGGAATTAGGCATGAATTCCTTCAAATTCCTTTAACTAAAGGAATCCAAAATCCTTTCTATATCTGAAGAAATTAAAGTAAATTCATTGGAATCTTAGACCGTTTTGACCAGCACCATTTCAACCCGTACCGTTTCGACCCATACTGGTTTCGATCCGAACCGTTTTGACCCATAACGTTTCGACTCGTACCGTTTCGACGCGAAAGATTTCAACCCGTCATGTTTCGACGCCAACAGTTTCAACCCGTACCGTGTCGAATCGAACCGTTTCGACCCGTACCGTTTCGAATCGAACCGCTTCGACCCGAACAATTTCGACCCGTACCGTTTCAACCCGAATTGGTGGTTGTGGGTGCCGGGGTGATGGATTCCAATTCATTTGATAACCAAACACAACAAAAATGGAATTGAGATTCTAAGTCCAACAATTTCCAATTCCAATTGAAATGTTTAAATTCCAAATTCAATTCCTTCAAATTATAATTCCCATACAAATTCCAAATCATTCAGCGAACCAAACGCCCCCTAGGGATGCTCAAAGACATGAAGTGGTAAACAATTTTTTTTAAAGATAAATTTGTGATTGGTTGAAAAAGGGTGAAGTCCACCATTAACTCTCTCTCTCTCCTCTTCCCCACTCGGTGAGTACTCACCGAAATAAGCATTCACCATTCAGTGAAAATATGGTAAGGTTGCCTCCCAACTCAGCAAACATAATCACCGAAGGGGTCACCTAATGGTGCCCCTTCCACCCTAATACCGGAACCGATTAACGTATATATAGCCAATCAATACATAATAAATTTGAAATGAAAACTCTGAAACTCGAATAAGCACATGTACAAGTTATTTTAAATGCAATAATGTATAATCCACTTTTTGTATTACATCCCATCAACACTATGTACAATTGCTATGTGAACTTATTATTCTCTAATTAAAAATTGTAAAATTATTATTAGTTCAATATAAACAATTCTAAGTAAAAACTATTTAGTGTATTAGTTCATCCTAAGTAAACAATTACGTAAATCGTATTTAGTTTTTGATGATAGCTTTTAACTCCAAAAAAAAATCTACTTTGAATATCAATGAAAAAAAAAATTACCCTATATAAGAGTGCTTCTCGCATAAACCCTACCATATATATATATATATATATATATATATATATATAGGGGAATGTTCAAATGAAAACCACTTTTATTGTGAAAACTCGAAAACTAACTAAAAAAACCTAAAAAACACACCAAAAAAAATGTTTTTTTTTTCAATTTTTTTATAAAAATTGCAGGTTTTTTTATATAAAAAATTTCAAAAAAAAAAAAAAAAAATTGTAGTACACATGTGTAATAATACACATGTGTAGTATTACACATGTGCACTACAAATTTTTTTTTGTTAAATTTATATATATATATATATATATATATATATATATATATATATATATATATATATATATATATATATAAATGGCGAAAATTGGTATGCAAAATAAAAAATAAAATTTTGGTATTTTTTTGGCTTTTTTAATTAGTTTTCGAGTTTTCACAATAACTAGCGGTTTTCATTTGAACCTTCCCCTATATATATATATATATATATATATATATATATATATATATATAGGGGACCGCTAAAATGAAAACCACCTCCAGTTGTAAGAACTGCGTGAACCACTTTCTAGCCATTAGATCAAGATGATAAATGGATGAGATTAAAAGTATTAAAAAATAATATTAAGTATTTTTTGTCTTATTATGTCTTTAATATTTTAATTGAAAAGGGTATTTAAGTAAAATTACTTTTTTTGTCTTTTTATATATATTATATTTAATTACCTTTTTGTCCTATTCATTAATTACTTTTAATTACTTTTATTTTTTAAACATAATTTCATTATTAAAAACATTTTTAAATTCAGATTTTTTTAAAAGATTTTTATACTTTTTACAATTTACGTTGTATGTTTTTTTGACGCGCCGTTTTTAACGCCGTTTTTCAAACGCGCCGTTTTTTACGAGCCATTTTTCAAGCGTCGTTTTTTACGCGCCGTTTTTTTAACGCCGTTTTTTACGCGCCGTTTTTTTAACGCCGTTTTTTAACGCGCCGTTTTTTAACACCGTTTTTTTCGCCCGGCTTTTTCACGCGTCGTTTTTTCAACGCGCCATTTTTACGTTAATGTTATTTACGTTTTACGCGCCGGTTTTTTACGTTAGCGTTTTTTACGTTTTACGCGCCGGTTTTTTACGTTAACGTTTTTTTTATGTTTTACGCGCCGGTTTTTTACGTTAACAGTTTTTACGTTTTTACGTTTTACGCAACGGTTTTTTACGTTTTACTAAAAAAATTTACGATTTACCTTTTACCTAAAACTTTTAACGTTTTACGAAAAACCTTTTACGTTTTACGTAAAACTTTTTACGTTTTACGTTAAAAAGTTTCCGGTATAACTTTTTTTTTACAAAAACGTTTTAAGTTTTACGTAAAACTTTTTACGTTTTACTAAAAAAATTTACGATTTACGTTTTACCTAAAACTTTTTACGTTTTACGAAAAACTTTTTACGTTTTACGAAAAACTTTTTACGTTTTCCGTTTTACGTTTTCCGTTTTACGTTTTACCTAAAACTTTTTACGTTTTACGTAAAACGTAAAACGTTTTACGTAAAACATAAAACGTTTTACGTTTTACGTTTTACGTAAGACTTTTTACGATTTACGTAAAACGTTTTACGCTTCACGTTTTTACGTTTTAAGTTAAAAAAGTTTACGGGTTATTTTTTTTTTTTTACAAATTTTTTTTACGCAAAAACGAACGCACCCGGAAATCGCAAACTCGGGAGGTGTCTCAGATATATTGTTATCATCATCGACGCCTCAAAAAAAATATAAAAACCCAACAAACATAAAAAACAAAGGGTATCTCGAAAAAAAACGGGGTTTGGCTCAGATTATCCGATAATCAAGAGGCTGCAAAAGTGGGGTTGCAGGATCAAAAACCCTACCCTCCGCCGTCCTTGCCGCGCCATCGTCATCTAAATTTTCGATTTTTTTCATCATCGCCGCCCAAATCGACCATATCAAAACCCACAGATTCGAAGATTCAAAATCACCAGCAAACCCAGCCAAAAATCACTGTTCGAATCTACCAAAACTCGCTATTCAAACATTCAACACATTCATAAATCACCAACAAACCCAGCAAAAAACTGTTGTGTTTCGAAATCACTATCCAAACATTCAACACATTCGACATCAGCATCATCGTCTTTATAAAATTGTAATCAATTCCATTCCATCATGTATAACAATTTAATTTGAAAACAACTTTTCCATTATTGTAAAGTTATACCAACTACTTCATCATTCCACTTCCGTGACAAAACTTGAAAATATAACAAAATTTCATGGATTAAAGACAACTTTGTAAAACCCAGAAAGCATATTTTGAAGAAAGAAATTCAGATTAAATAGTTATTCATGATGGAATGGAAATATCCAAACGAAAGAAACTCAGATTTTGAAACCACTAACGGGACAAGCCTACCGATCGGGAAAAAAAACTCAGATTTTGAACCTCGTAAATCTTCATCGTCATCAGAAGCAACCGCCGTGGCGGCGGCGCCGTCGCCGGAAATCGCCACTGATCTATTTCATCTCGCCATCGTTCTCTCTCATCTCCTCGCCGCCACCCTCCTTTCTCGGTTCCGTCGTCGCACCACTACCAGACGGTGGTGCTGGTGGTCGGTTGTTCTTCAGCGTGTGACGGGGGGTGGGGGGCTGTGGTTGCGATGTGGTGGTTGGTTTGAGGTTGGGGATGGATGTCAACGAGAAAAAGAGAGAGAGGGAGCAGGGATATGTGAGGTTGAAGATGAAGACTAAAAGGAGAGAGGAGAGATGAGAGATGGTTCTGCAACTTTAAAGAGGAGAGAGGAGAGAGGAGAGAGGAGAGATGTTAGATTACACATTTAGGGTAAATGACTAAAACACCCCTTTTTCTGATTGGCTAAGAGTGGTTCTCGCGGTTCTTACAACTGAAGGTGG
Organism: Helianthus annuus; assembly: GCF_002127325.2. Taxonomy (NCBI): domain Eukaryota; kingdom Viridiplantae; phylum Streptophyta; class Magnoliopsida; order Asterales; family Asteraceae; genus Helianthus; species Helianthus annuus. The sequence goes on from NC_035439.2 coordinate 55,254,796, forward strand.
TTTTCATTTTAGCGGCTCCCTATATATATATATATATATATATATATATATATATATATATATATATATATATATATATATATATATATATATATATATATATTTATATATATATATAGGAAGGTTCAAATGAAAACCACTAGTTATTGTGAAAACTAGAAAACTAACTAAAACCCACTAAAAAGGTGGGGGGAAGACTTTTAATGAAGGAGGGGTAAAATTGGAACAAAAAATATATAACTTTTCAAACATTTCCCATTTCTCCATACGTTATCATTTTAAAACAAAAATGGCACCATAAGATCACAAATTTTCTTATCTTTCATTCAAGTATATTCGAGCATATTTTTTATGACATAAAAAAAGATTTATGGTGTCGTCTTGTTTTCAATACTATTATTTATAGTAATGCACATGTGCAATATAACATGTACTACAATGTGCATTACATGTTTAAAATTAGCTTTTTGATTCTAGTTTAGCTTTTAGGGTTAGTTTTTTTGGAGGTTTAGGATTAGGATTAGGTTTTTGGGTGTGGGGGGAGGGGGGTTTAGGTTTTTGGGGGGTGGGGGTGGGGGGGGGTTAGGTTTTTTTCGGGTTTATGTTTAGGGTGTAGTTTTAGGTTTTCGAGAGGGTGGGGGTGGGGGGTTTAGGTTTTTTTTTTTTTTTTTTGGGGGGGGGGGTTAGGTTTTTGGGGGGTGTCGGTGGGGGGTGGGTTAAGTGGTTTAGGCTTTTCGTATTAGTGCACATGTGCAGTACAACCAAAGTTTTTTCTTTTTAAATTTTTTTTCCATATATAAAAAGTAGCGATTTTTCTAAAAAAAAAAATTGTAAAAAAAAAATTGTATGTTTTTTAGGCTTTTTTAGTTAGTTTTCGAGTTTTCACAATAAAAGTGGTTTTCATTTGAACCATCCCCTATATATATATATATATATATATATATATATATATATATATATAGGGGAAGGATGTTTAGAAAACCCACTTTAATTTAGAAAACCCGGGAAACTCAAAGCTCCTGATGTTTTTTTTTTCTTGAAAAAATTTACACATGTTATACATGTTTTTAAGGGTTTTGGGCAAAAAAAATCAAAAAAGCGCCGAGTAGATATTTAAAAAAAAATAAACAAGTTTTGGTGTAATACATGTTACATTCATCTGACATATTTGTAACATGTGTTACACCAAAACTTGTTTTTTTTTTTTTTTTAAATATCTACTAGGTGCTTTTTTGATTTTTTTTGCCCAAAACCCTTAAAAACATGTATATAACATGTGTAAATTTTTTCAAGAAAAAAAAACATCGGGAGCTTTGAGTTTCCCGGGTTTTCTAAATTAAAGTGGGTTTTCTATAGATACTTACATTATATATATATATATATATATATATATATATATATATATATATATATATATATGTGGTAGGGTTCATGCGAGAACCACCTTTATTGCGAGAACCAATGTAAACAGGGGGCAATTTTGTAAATACCAAACAACTTTAAAAAAACCTCGCTTACCTGCTTCCCTTTACTCTCGGAATTCAATAATAAATTAAATCACATTTAATATAAACTTTCACGTTCATTCTTCTAAACTCTGATTACATCCAAGTTTCTCAACATTTCTCACACTGAATCTATCAAAAATTCATCGATTACAATGGATTTCATCATCGTCTCGAATACATCATCACTTCACCATCATCAGTTCACCATATCGAAGCATCTGGATTGAGATTTTATCTTAGATTTGAGATTTTACCAGCAGATATTTCATATTTCGTCATATAATCGAGGTTAGTTCCCAAAATTCGTCCAGTGATTTTAAGAATAGATGATTCAATGAGTGTGTGACTACGACGGTATCGTCGGAAATCAATCACCGTCGGAATCGTCGCCGCCAACGAAATCATTGACGAATTTGTAATATAGATGTTGTCATATAAATCGAGACACAGTTTGCAAGTTTATACAATTCTTTTATACTGTTATATGATAGATAATTTGTCGTTTGTACTTTTATATGATATATAATTTGTTGATTCAAATTTCGTTTTGTATTGTATTGTGTGATATATAGTTATGCACATGTGTATATTTTTCCATCATAGGTTTAACATAATTGGATGTTAAGGTAAATTTTGTGTAATATGTAATTATACACATGTGCATAGATTGTAATAATAAGTCAATATGCACATGTGCATAGTGTGCAATAACATGTGAATAAGGTAGTTAATGTTGATGCAGATGACATTGGAAGAGGACAAATAAGGGGAAGTATACACTTAGAGAGGACAAAGGAAACAAATTATAACATCCCAAAAATCAGATTAGACCATCGTAACATGATGCTACACAGTTATGTGAATTTGTAAGTTTATACAATTTGTTTTTGCACTTTCATATGTTAACATGATGCTTAATTGTCGATTCAAGTCTTTTAAACCGTAGTTTCATATCCGAATTTGCAAAAATGGTTTGATGTATATGATGTTTAAGGGATTCAAGGTGATTGTTGTGATACACCAAATTGTAATGTGGTAATTATGTGTGTGTGTGTGTGTGTGTTTTTTGTATGTAGGTTTTGTTACTGAATAAGTTTAAATATATTTGGTGGTGATACATAATTTAAGTTGGTAATGGGTGGGTTGTTCGATTGAATCAAGCATTACCTGTTGATACTGTTAGTCATGTTAATGCACGTGTGCACATAGTTATGCACATGTGCACATAGTTATGCACATGTGCACATAGTTATGCACATGTGCATAGTTAATATGGTGATGATAAAGTTGATGCATAGTTTGTTAACAAGGCCGTTTATGTTGATGCACGTGTGCATAGTTAATATAGCGATGATAAAGTTGATGCATAGGTTGTTAACAAGGTCGTTTATGTTGATGCACATGTGCAAAGTGTATATGGTGATGATAAAGTTAATGTTAATGCACATATTCATTGATAATTTATGTTTATTGATCTTATTTTTTATTATTTTATTATTTTTTGTTGGTGTTTTAGTTAATTATGGAATAAGTTGTGTTTTTCTATCATTGATGATTTATTGTATATATGAGTTGTTGATTTGAGAAACTGTGTTTTTGATCATGGATGATTTGTTGTATGTATGAGTTGTTGATTTTGATGATTTGTTTTATGCATGAGTTGTTGATTTGATGTTGTTTCATAAGTTAGGGCTTGGATTAGAGTTAGGAGATGATGAGTCGGCTCAAAGAGGAAGAGAGAAATGAGAAAGCCATAAGGAATCTGCTTAAACTTCCAGAGAATATGAGGTGTATTAACTGCAACAGTTTGTTAATTTTCCAATTGTGTTATTGCCTTTGTGTTGAGTATTATTGTACTAGATTGCCATTTATACAGAATTTTGCTACCAATATTCCTAATATATCTCATGTTGTTTACTAAACAGGGACCACAATATGTATGTACAAACCTATGGACATTCGTTTACACTACTTGCAGTGGAATCCAGTAAGTACTTACATGTTTTTTATAGAAACTAAGTGCATTAATGTGAAATTTTAGTTTGTATGTTAAGTATGTCGTTTAAAATTTCAGCTTATATTGCTTATAGAATTATGTTATCTATTCCGGTAACTATTACGTCGGCTGAAAGAAGTTTTTCTCAAATTATTTTCTTTTTTTTTTGGAAAAAGGCCACAAGCTTTTAATTCGCCTTAGGCCACCAAAATGGTTGAGCTGAAACTGGTAATATGTTTATTGCACATGTGCATACATGAAATAATTGATGTAATATATGTAATGTATGCAGGAAAAAAATATTCGAAACTGCTCATGGGTTGACGACAAGGACGTATTTGATTAATAGGTTGACCGATGAAAAATATCAGGGAAATGATAGACGAATAGGCATTGAAACAGGAGGAGTGTTGGAAGATGGTTAGTAAATGGAAAGAAGATCAGAAGGCGTGAGGTTGTGAACTAATGCGAATGTTATATGTAGGTAGTTTGTGGATATGCAATTCATAAAGACAATTTTTTTGTTGTCTTGATGTCTTTTGATGGTAATATGTAGGTAGTTTTTACGATAACGGTTAATATAAAAATTTTGACGTATACGATGACTTATATGGTGATTGATGGGTTAAAAATATATTTGATTGTTCAAGTATATTGGTAATGTATAACTTATTACGGATGATAATGTTTGTTAATATATGATGTATTATGTTGTTTGGTAGAGGAAATATTGGTATTACACATGTGCGAAGTTTGATATAACATATCATATTACGTGTGTGGTACCATATTACGTATGGGGTACCATATTCCATATGATGACGTATATGTAAAGGAAAACATATTATATGCAATTAAGATATTCATGTATGCACATGTGCATTGGTCGAAACAATAACAATATGTAGTGAAACATTAAACATGTATGCACATCTGCATTGTTCGAAAGAATAACCATGTGGATTGAAACAGTAAACATGTATGCACATGTGCATTTTTCAAAACAGTAACCATGTTGGTAATATATGTTAGGTGGTCAATTATGAAATTACATACGCTTATGTCTAATAAGTAATTGATATCAAAGTATCATGATCGCAATCATAACCTATGAATACGTATACAGACAGTGCTACATGATTGTAAACAAAAAGAATAATGCTTAGAAACTGTTTGTCATTATATATAGGATAATCAAGAATCGTTGAATGTTTTATGACGTCTGTTGAATGTTTTATGACGTCATATTTTTGAGGTTGATTAGGTTCATATATATGTGCAGGGTCTTTAGCATCATCATCATCAACATCTTCATCAGTATCATTGGAATCAACATCCTCCCAACGGTTAGACGTAATGTTTATAATAGGCGTCTATTCAGCATCAACATCGGGTATCCAATATGGTGTGCCATTAGGTGTAGAAGTCGTAGTTGGCCCTGTATAAAGAAACAGAAAAACATATAATATTGTGATTAATATGGTATATGGTGTGTATACGAACGATGTATAAATGTTTAACAATTTTTTTTTGGTGATGAGTATGGGGTGTTGGTAATTTGATCCACATGTGCATAATTATGTACTGATGGTTAATACTTTATTTGTGATGATTATGGATTGTTGGCAACATAATGCACATGTAAGTCTCAGGTTAAGGATGCACAAGAGGATCACCGTATACCTCTGAGGTTGAGGTAAGCAAAATTCAATAAAGAAAAAAGTTTAACAAGATAATCCAAAGTTCCAAAATTATAGAACAGTCTTTGAACCTTGCGCCAACTCTCTTTGCAAGACCAAGTATATTTAGCGTCTGTAACACCTGCGTCCCTAGACTTTTAGCTTTTGTCAATCTTAGTCCTTATACTATGTGAGACTTGACACTTATGATACTTGATGCTATGAAGCTTGAATCTTGGTGACACTTGATATTTAAATCTCAATAACTAGATTCTTGATACTTGATTCTTGATATTTGATTCTTGAGACTTGATTCTTGACACTTGAGACTTGATGCTTGATTCTTGATACTTGACTCTCGACTCTTGAGACTCGTGAAACTTGAGACTTGATTAAACGAGAATCTAGAGACTTGACACTTATGTAAACTTGAAAACTTGGGAACTTTTATGTTAATAATATACTCTTGTTATGTAATAATACTACACAATAATACGCAACGCAACGCTTAATCTAGCTCACAAAACGAACCAAAAACGGAAAAGTTGCAAAACGAATTGGACTGTCCGAATGGACATCCGATAGGATGACCATCCGATCGGAGGGCCATTCGACCGAACAGCCATCCGATCCAGCTCCTTGCACCGCCTTACTCTCACTCTAACACTATAAATAGGACCTGTCACATCATTCATCACTGATGTGACACTCCCCTCCGATCCAGGCGCACGCACTTCACTTTTCTCATATTTTCCGGCGATTCTTGTAAGTTTTCAACTTAAATCTTGTACAACTTCAATCTATGCACGTTCCTTCACATGATTCTTCATCAAAATCACACTTTTCACCATGGAAACACTAAGATTCGAGCTCTTGAGGATGTCGTCATCATGGCGGTTTGAACAAACTGCTGTGTGATGTCATTCCCGTCAAGCTTTAGCTCTAATCTAAGGAATTTCATGTGTTTTTGTACCAAATCTTTACAAAATCTAAGTTTTTCAGTCGATTTTATGTTTACCTTCAAACTTCCTTAAACTTTCTACTTGATAAGGTGAAATCCGGATCCAAATGGGTTGTAGACTTGGTGTATAGTCTGGATTCGGCTTGGAAATGGATCATCACCGGAGAAGATGGCCGGATTACGGATTCAGACATGAACACCATCAAGAACAGATACCTGATCGGACGGGGTGATGCCCATCTGATCAGACAGGCCGAGCCTTGATGAGTTTTCCGTTTTCTCAATACTTACCAAGTTGTCTTCGTTAAACTCAAACATAGAAATTTTACAACGTTTCAAAGAGACGAGAACACCAAGGACGAATGACCATCTGATCAGACGACCGTCCGATCGAATGACCGTCCGACCAGGTGGATTATCTCAGTAAACTTCAACACTTAAACTATTTTGAATCAGAACTCTAAACTTTGAAACTTACACTCAAAGAGTTATTCGACCGAACGGTCATCCGATCGGATGACCATTCGATCGAACGACTTGTATTTATACTATAATGAAAACTTCAAAAGACTTGAACGTTTGGAATCTCACATTTGGATCGAATGACCATTCGATCGAATGGCCATCCATCCGGATGACAATCCGATCGAATGGTGATCTGTCCCATCTCACAAGTCATCCGATCGGATGACCATCCGTCCGGATGGCCGTCCGATTAGGTGACTGTTTTGACACTTTGCACGATTCTCGTTATTCTGTCTGACGCTTATCTGTTAAACTATAATCAGGCTAATCTTAAAGCTCCCTTTAATCCAAGTAGTAGGTGTCGGTACTTAGCACCCGCTGTGAGTATACTTGATCCCTTTTCGTTTTAAACTTTTGGGATGCAACATGTATTCTATGAAACTTGAAACTATTTGAATCTAACTCTATCCTCTATATATGTGAAACTTGGTACTTTTGGATTCTTGATTCTTGATTCTTTATGCAATGTGAACGTTTAATCCTTGTGTGTAGTTCCGCCTTAACAATAGTAGTGCTATAGGAAGATGCACCTCCCCACTATTCTCGGGGGTATTGTTAGGAGGATTCTATTTGCTTTCCTTGAGTGTTGGGAATGTGTTAAATGCATTGGGACACTTGGGCTATCACTTGGAGTGTGACACCTGTGCCTCCACGGCTATCAAACAAATACCAAATCAATGAAATATTGTATTTCATACTTGGGATTGTATAAATATGTGTATCATTTGCACATATCAATTCTCGTTCGATTTCGAGCTTTAAATCGCTTTCTAGAAGGTTATACGCGAACTGATGCGTAAACGTAATCAGTTTAACGCGACAAACACCCCGAGAGAGTGACATAGGCTTAACATACCTTAAATAACCTTTACATAACTTAGAAATAAGTTTTGGAGGGTTTGGTATACCAAAATCAAGTTTATTCGCTTACAGGGACTAAATTCGATAAACTGCGAAAGTATGTCAATTCGTATTGTAACGGACATTCCAGAACTTGACCATAAGTTAAACACACCCTAAATATTCTTTACATAGCTTAGAAATAGGCTTTGAAGGGTTCAGTGTGCTAAAATAAACTTTATGCTCATTCAGGGACTAAAAGCGTCAAAAAGTGCATAAGTTTGCATTTTCGCGCATAACTTACGTTCTGAATACATCCGGACATCAAAAAATTTATGTAAGCATTAAAATATTTTATTTTAGTGTTTGGCATAAGAAAAATCCACTCGTCGCGCAATTTGGATTGTTTTTCGCATTCATGCGTATTTCGTCGTAATTAAGCGTATATCGCGATCGTACAACCAAACGAACCGACATCTGGCATATTTTTGAGCATGTTTCATGTCCCCTATACTTAGGCATCATTGTAGAGCCTTGAAAATGGCTTAACGGGCCTTAAACGCATCAAAAATGGCCTTAAAAGCATGCAGGGACTGAAACTGCAATTTATGAAACTTGTTTGCTGAAGAGAAAGCTCAGGCGGCCCGCGTAAGCCCCCCTTAAATCTTACGCGGCCTCCCTAAAACTGTCAGACCTGCAAAAACCATTTTCCAGCCTGTTTCCAGCTGTTCCAACTGATTTGGGGGCTTGCAAATGGTATTTTTGAACCTATGGGCTTGTTTTCAAGTGCCCAAGGTATTACAAATCAGGGGGTACACATGTAAGGCCCAGATTAAAGCTCGTTTTTCAAGAAACGATCCTAACGGTTCTTGTTTTCCTATAAATACCCCCACCCTCTTTGTTCAAAACCCACATTTGATTCTGAGATTTCTCTAAGTTGGGGTGTTTTATCACTTCATACCTGAGAATACATGGAAATCAAATCTCTTGTGGACCCTTTGTAAGTTCTCTTTCGTTCTTTTTATGCGTTTTTAGCTTAAAAGTCAAACTGAGTTTGACTTTCTGCATTGACCAGTTTATGGTCAACACGAAGTTCGTTTGAACTTCATAACATGAGCGTAATCACGATGGTTATAGTCCCTAGTGACTATACCTACTGATTACCACGTTATTTAGGCGTAGTGACGAGTCGTAGTTTCGGCCAAAATGCGTATTCTTGCATATTTTGTAACCAAACTACTTTTAGGTATCAAAACCGTTTGTTTTGATACCAAACCTGTCACACCCCCAAAATCCACACGCGGAGTACCACCGCTTGGAGGCGTGACATGATCAGGATCAAGCCACCAATCATATCGAACATAATAAGTAATAATAAACGTAAGTGTATATCAACCCACAATATGAAGGTGTTCAAATAACATAGTTTAAGTAGCGGAAGCATAGTATAAAAATCCAACGGAATTATTAAGTTTTCAACTGTCATAAGTGTTCAGCAAAACATCCACGATCCATGTCCACAACGACCACGCCTCCCGTGCAAGCTCCATGTATACCTAAGGTCCTGCAAGGAATGTATCAGAGAGTTAACAACTAGTTGAGCGAGTTCACGGTTGATTGTTCACTTATAGTAATTGTATTGTAAATCGTATGTTCGTTTAGTAAACCATGTATCGTATGCATTTGTATCGCAGCCCTCTAGGCATGTGTGCGAAGATTAGTGGGAGTTTCCCAAGTATTCTAGACTAGGTATATTTGTATCGCAGCCCACCCGGCATGTGTGCGAAGTTTAGTGTATGGTTCGCAGCCATTCCAGGCATGTGTGCGACGATTAGTTCTATTATCGTAGCCATTCCCGGCGTGTGTGTGAAGAGAAGTATTTGTATCACTAGTCTAGCAGTATTTATCAATAACCTTCCTCTGTTGAGGCCTAAAGTACGTAATCCCGATAATGCCTTAAGTATAAGAAATCTTCCAAACCCATTCCCGACCCTGGGAACCCCATGCCTTGGTAAGAGTGTGAACTCACATTGGTTTGCTCGGCAGATACAAGAAAAGGTCAATCGAACCGCTAGTGGTCAACCACGTCCTAACATGGTTACCATACAGGTTAGGTTTTGGTTTCAAGTAATGCACGTATGTTTACACACAACTAACATGTTTTGAGCACATATGAATCATGGCAAATACGTTAACAGTCGTGAAACAGTTCTTGCTTGTGCGATTCTGCAAAGAAGTCCAATTAGTACCCAGCCCAACATGTTGTGCGATCCACAACATGTTGTGCGTTCCATCATAATCCCGGCCCAACAGTTATGAAGTCCAACAGTATGCTCGGCCCAAAAGTGATCTTGTGCGGCCCGGACGACTTGTGCGATCCGGAAGGCTTGTACGATCCGGCTGGGTTGTGCAGTCCGGATGGTCTTGTGCGACTGGGATTGGGCTGTGAGGCCCAATAGCACAACAATTCAAGTAGTTCGTGTGTGGCCCAACATCTTGTGCGATCGGCACCAGCTTGTGCGATCCACAATATGTTGTGCGATCATGCATCGTTAAACAGTACCTAGTGTAACATCAGTTGTACCTTAGCATATTCTAACTTGTGCGATTCACTTGTGTGATTGGGCTCTTGTGCGATCAGAGCCCTTGTACGATTGGTTTTAAATCCCGAATATTATGGCAATCAGTTACAAAGCATTTATCTTGTAAATCAATTACAGAGTTTCCATTTATTCGATCAATCAATCAAAATCAACAGTTTCGAACTTAGTCAATATTCGATCAAACAAGGGTTTTCATCACAAAATTCATATGAACCCGAATCATAATCAAAGCATGAACAAGAATCATGATACTTAAGCATATTAACATAACAATCACAACATTCATCTGATTGATAATATATCCCAGCCGATGATCATGCATTCAGTTCTTTAACATCATATAGTTATCAATTCTACCGTGATCTATACACATATAAATCGAGGATTTCATGAATATCATACCACATAACCATTTCATCACAATCAACACATACAAACCCTAACCCATCATGTAATACATCTGAATCATAACATCATTCAATCAAGAAATCAACAATAGAACACTAACCGATTAGAAAGTAACACAAAAGTGATCTGGTCAAGAAGGCTTCATGAGATGGCTTCGGCTATGCGAATTGCCGTCGGCGAGAGAGGGAAAGAGAGCAAGTAGGGGTTTTGTGTGTGTATGTGTGTTTGCAACTAATGAGAGAACAAACCCCCACTAATGGGTATGTCTTAGCTTAAATAGGTGGATGGCCGAACCCATCATGGGTTGCCCATTGGTTTCGGGTTCAAGATGTGCAAGATTGGGCCGAGAGAACGTGTAAGACAAGGAACGAGTTGTGCGGCCCAAATGGCTTGTGCGATCGGGTTATGTTGTGCTTTTGGGCTCGTTTATTATACAACCATTCAATACACATAACATATAATCATAACATTCAATTAATATAGTTCACGTAATTACATAACGTTGCACAAAGATAGGTTCGAAATACGAGTTGTCACATTATCCCCAACTTGAAAGAAATTTCGTCCCGAAATTTGGTACATACTCACTGAGGAAGCTAGTTAAGTTGCATGGTTTTCCTGGGGTGTCACATCCTCCCCCCGTTGATCTGGAATTTCGTCCCGAAATTCCGTGGTAGCTTCAGCCTCAGTAGTGGTTGTACTGTTCGCGAATAATTGGGGATACTTTTCTTTCATCTGATCTTCGCGTTCCCAGGTGAACTCTGGGCCACGACGGGAGTTCCAACGAACTCGAACAAGAGGTATCCTGGTGTGCTTGAGGACCTTAATATCCCGGTCCGTGATTTCTACTGGTTCCTCGACGAATCGCAACTGTTCGTTGATAGTGAGTTCCTTCAAGGGAACTATGAGGGTCTCATCTGATAGACATTTCTTCAGATTCGACACGTGAAAGACGTTGTGAACTGCACCGAGTTCTGCTGGTAGGTTCAGTTTATAGGCCACTTTGCCTATTCTTTCTATGATTTCGAATGGTCCGACATACCGTGGATTAAGTTTACCTCGTTTGCCAAAACGAACCACACCCTTCCAGGGTGAGACTTTGAGTAGCACTCGATCCCCAACTTGGAACTCGAGTGGTTTCCTGCGCTTATCAGCGTAACTTTTCTGACGGTCGCGAGCCGCCGCCATGCGTTGCCGTATCTGTGCAATCCGTTCAGTAGCATCAACTACCATTTCTGGTCCTGTGATTTGACTATCCCCCACCTCTGTCCAACAAAGAGGTGACCGGCATTTACGTCCGTACAATGCCTCGAATGGAGCGGCCTGGATGCTGATATGGTAACTGCTATTGCATGAAAACTCCACTAAAGGGAGATGCTTTTCCCAGATGTTGCCGAAATCGATAACACATGCCCGAAGCATGTCTTCTAGGGTTTGAATCGTGCGCTCAGACTGCCCATCCGTCTGAGGGTGATAAGCTGTGCTCATGTCTAATCGAGAGCCAAAAGATTTGTGCATTGCTTACCACAGTTCTGAAGTGAATCGTGCATCACGATCCGAAATAATAGAGGTTGGCACTCCGTGCCTTGAAACAACTTCCTTAAGATATACGTCTGCAAGAGTGGAGAACTTATCCGTTTCCTTAATAGCTAGGAAGTGTGCAGACTTTGTGAGTCGATCCACGATCACCCAAATAGTATCGTTCCCACGCTGAGATCTAGGTAGGCCCGTAACAAAATCCATGGAAATTTCCTCCCATTTCCATTGTGGTATCTTGGATTGCTGAAGTAGGCCTGATGGTTTCTGATATTCCGACTTGACTCTCGCGCAAGTCAAGCACTTGCTAACGTAGGTTGCTATGTGGGCCTTCATGCTAGGCCACCAGTACGTAGTTCTGAGATCGTGGTACATTTTATCCGAACCTGTATGTACCGAGTAGCGAGACTTATGAGCTTCGTCCATTACAAGCTCTCGTAAGTTGCCATATAGTGGGACCCAAATACGCCCCGTTACGTAATAGGCGCCATCTTCCTTCTATTCTAATCGTTGCCTTGAGCCACGTAAGGCTTCAGCCCTTACGTTTTCTGGTTTCAATGCTTCTACCTGAGCATCTCGTCTCTGTGCAGGAAGACCAGACTGAATAGTAAGCTGTAGTGCTCGCACGCGTCTAGGTAAAGTGTCCTTTCGACTAAGAGCGTCAGCCACAACGTTGGCTTTTCCTGGATGGTACTTGATGGCGCATTCGTAATCGTTAAGTAGTTCGACCCATCGACGTTGACGCATGTCCAATTCCTTCTGCTTGAAGATATGTTCGAGACTCTTGTGATCGGTGTAGATAGTGCACTTGGTACCGTACAGGTAGTGTCGCTGATGTGTGTAAAATGCAACATATAAATTACATCAAATGATGCATAAAACTAACCCTTTTTAAGTACTAATGTTGGAAAAAGAGTGTTTTTGTCTTCCTTTTGTATTTTCAGGATTAAATGAGCTCAAATTCACAAAAGAAGCAAAAAGACAGCTAAATCTAACATAAATACAAGAAAAGGAACATAAGTGGATTGCCCGACCCCTCAACAGCATCCTCCCAAGAAAAATAGAGAAGGCGGAAGACTGAACACGCCCCGTGCTCAGCCAGCACGGGGCCGTGCCCAAGAAGCAGTAGAAAAGACAAACTGGTAGAAGCTTCTATTGCCCACCACGGGGCCGTGCCCAGTGAACACGGGGGCGTGGCGAAAGTACAGCAGGCGCATTAATTGTAATTGCGAATTACAATTAATAAAGAGAGAGAGTGTCAGACAGGCACGGGGCCGTGTCCAGCGGACACGGGGCCGTGTCCAGCCTTCTGTTCAGCCTATAGATAGGAGTGCTTGGTTTCATTGCAACTCATCCCTTGGCACACCACCTCTCTCACACTTCATCCACCACCCACCACCATCACAACACCATCATCCACCACCATCATCCATTGTCCATCATAGAGTGTGTGAGTCGTCTCGGGATCCAAGATTGATCATAAGAGTTCTTGACAATCAAGGCCATGTTTGCCTAAGTCTCTTACATCACTTGGTGAAGATAAGTGTTTAGTATAATACTTTTTATTTTCAATCTTTTGCACTTTTTATTTGGTTTTGTATTAATGACTTTAATAACTAGTTGCTTATGTTGAAGGTGATCTTTCCTTATCGTTTGTCCGTGGTGTCTTGGCATTATTTTACTGTCGATATAAAATAAAAATTTTCACCATTCATATCTCCACGGTCTATATGGAGGTATGTTGGCTACCTGGTCGGGGGTTAAGGGAACGGTTTGGTAAGGGTCTTGCCCTTGTTCAGCGTTTAGAGGTTGTGACAACTCGAACTTTAGACTTACTGTGATGTAACGCTACGTGCCTATGACACCTTGAGTTAATGAATGTTATGATGTTACGTACTTATGTGAACATATAATTACGTGACTACGTGTGTTATTATGTGCTATATGATTTAATGAGAATGCATATGTTATGTGAATCAAATGTTAACCCAACCGCATACAAGGCCATTCGGGCCACACACCCAACTCGAGACCACAAGGCGGCCCAAGTGAGGTTCCGGCCCACTCCTCTTATGCGTATGCATACACAACTAGGGTTGCTAGTTTCACAATTCTCCTTGCAACCAAGAACACACACACGCACAAACTCTCTCTCTCAACTCGGAACCAAGGGCTGCCGAAGTGATACACGCATCGAAGCTTGTTGAATCCGGATCCCTTCTCTCCATCTCGGTTAGTTTGAGTTTATGATTTTCTGTTTTGTGTGATGTCGTGTATGGTTTGATCAATCGGTCCAAGTATATGTTAAACCGATTAGAGTTGCATGATATTAAACTAGGGCCGGTTAGATTGTTGGTCGATTGGATTATGTTGTTTATGCTTGGTCCTCGGATTGATTGTATGATGATAGATATGATCAGGTTTTTGGTATGAATGATAACCGGTTAGGTTGCATGCTAGTCCGATGATATGTTTATGACTCGGTTTAGATTTGTGTGCTAATCCGATTAGTTGTTTGATGCTGTTATGAACATGCTAATGATGATGATTGTGAAGGTGTTATGAATATGATTGAATGCTGAATAAACATTGTTTGATCTGATTTCCGAAACTGCCTTAGTGTTTGCTAGAATCACGGAATGATTGTTACAGGAATTATGGAAACCAGTTACACACACGGTTGCGACTCGGTATCACTAATTGCGAGTCGAAACCTCACAATCACGACTCGAGACCACAACGACATCAGCCGCAATCATGGTTGCGAGTCAGGTTGCGACTCGTAACCAGACCATGACGAGCCGAGACCGTCCTTTGCGACTCGTAACCAGCTGTTGCGACTCGCAATCCCCTGTTGCGACTCGAGATCGCCGGTTGTGACTCGAGACCACCTTTGCATGTACACTGTTTTGGGCCTTCGCTGTCACGGGCCCAATCTGTTGGGCCAAATAATTGGACTTATGACTGTTATGTTATTGGACTGCTTATCTGTTTGGGCTGATATGTTATTTGGGCGGATTACCTTTCGGGCTTAGACATTGGATCACACAAGGTTAATATGTGGTATATAATTGGGCTGGGTTATGTTGGGCCAGGGTTAGAACGCACAAGTATGCTCTTGACTGCTAAGTGTTACCATGTTTTATGCGTGCTCGAAACATGTCATCTTGTATGTTCTATACGTGTATTACCTCAGTCAAAACCTGACTTGCATAATAACCATGATAGGACGTGGTTGACCAATTACTTGCTACCTGTACTCTTTGTGTATCTGCCGAGCAAACCAAGGTGAGTTCACACAGCCAAGGCATGGGGTTCCCGGGTTGGAAATCGGGTTGGATATGTTGAATATGGAATGATTACTCGTACTTACGCATTCTCTAGACTATAGGCCATCGTCCTCAGGATAGTCAGGACACGTTACGTAAAGCCTACGTAACCCAGTATTTGCCATTTGTCTCCCGGGTCGGGAGGACACGTTACGTAAAGCCTACGTAACCCAATACCATCTACTGGCTTCCAGGTCGGAAGGCCACGCTGCGTAAAGCCTACGTAGCCCCCACGCGTACCATGTCCTCGGGGAAGGGCACGTCACGTAAAGCCTACGTGACCCTGTACGTTTTCCTGTTCTCGGTAAAGAAGAACACATGGTCGGAAGTTAGTCTAGTAAGTACCGTTAATGAGAAGCCCTCATTAGCCAGGTTGAACATGGGAAGCCCCCACCTGTAATATGAACACAAGGTTTGGGAAGCCCCCACCTTTAGTACACACTAGTATGGGAAGCCCCCACTAGCTAAATTTATGCACTAGATTATGAACTTACTTTCTGTGAACTCGCTCAACTAGTTTGTTGATTATTTGCTGCATGCCTTGCAGGACCTTAGGTACATTATGGAGCTTGCACAAGGAGGAGCAGGTCGTTGTGGGATACGGATCGTGAACTTTATCTGAACTTATAACTATTTTGAGATTACATACTATGCTTCCGCTATTTAAACGATGTTTGGTTTTGAAACATCAATCATGTCATGATGATTTACATTAATTACTTTTATTATTAAATGCTATGTTTGATATGATTGATGGCTTGATCCTGGTCATGTCACGCCTCCAAGCGGTGGTACTCCGCGTGTGGATTTTGGGGGTGTGACAGATTGGTATCAGAGCCATTGGTTATAGAGAACTTGGTTTTAATATGGGAAAACGTTTTTATTAAAACCAGACTATAACCAGAACAGTGCTCTCAACGATCCACAACGACGCTTCGCTCCACGTGCAAGACTCGAAATCCTAGGTAATAAGGTTTATGTTTATTGCCTGTTTGCTATAACTGCTTAGAACTTTGCTCGCATTACGATTAGATACACATGATACTATAGCATGAGAATCCCTACGTGCTTACACTTTTCTGTCATCGCCCTATTCGCGAACCATTCTTACCTATGCTACTTGTTACAATGAAGATCATGTCTGGACGAATCAACATGACACAAGCCCAGCTAGAGGCTCTCGTTCAAGCTCAAGTTGCTGCGGCAGTTGCAGCAGCTCAAGCAGGTCAACACGCGCAGCAGCCTGTCTGCACTTTCAAGAACTTCATGGACTGTCGTCCAAATTCTTTCAGTGGCACTGAGGGGGCAGTGGGACTCCTCCATTGGTTTGAAAAGCTAGAATCAGTATTCGAAATGTGCGAGTGCCCTGAGGCTCGCAAGGTCAAGTTTGCCACCGGCACCTTGGAAGGAATCGCGCTAACCTGGTGGAACGCGCAAGTGCAAATTCTTGGGTTGGCAGCTGCTAACGCCACCCCATGGAACGATTTTAAGGAACTCATCAAGCGTGAGTATTTCACGCGTGAAGATATTCACAAGCTGCAAGACGAGCTGTATAACCTGAAAATGGTTGGATCAGAGATTGAAGCGTATACTAAACGGTCGAATGAGCTGGCCGTTCTGTGTCCAACTATGGTGGACCCTCCATACAAGCGCATCGAGATGTATCTCAAGGGGTTGGCGCCAGAAATTCAGAGCCATGTTACGTCGGCTAATCTCGACAACATACAGGAAATCCAGCGTCTCGCTCATCGCATCACCGATCAGGCAGTGGATCAGAATAAACTGCCTAAGCGTGTCAACGCTACTGCTACAGTCACTCCATCAGTTACTCCTGCTACTACTAGCGAAAGCAAAAGAAAATGGGATGGAGATTCTAGTAAAGGTTCAGCATCTGTTCAGCCACAAGCTCAGCAGCAGAAGGTTGACCACTATCAGAGTCCCAGTCAGCAATCCTCTGTTGGTCACAGACAGAGGAGATATCAGGGAAGTCAACCTAAGTGTTACAATTGTCACAGACATCACAATGGCCCATGTAACAAGGGTCGTTGTCAAAGGTGTCTTAAGATGGGTCATGAGGCCAAAGACTGTAGGAGTCCACGGCCTGCGAATCAGAATCAGCAGCCTCAGCAACCCGCTCCACAGAACCAGCAGCAGCAGCAGCAGCCACAGCGTGGAAACCGGAGATGTTTCCAGTGTGGGGCTGAAGGTCATTTCAAACGAGATTGCCCTCAGTTGAACCAGAACCAGAACCAGAACCGCAACAACAACAATCAGGGCAACGGGAATAACAACAACGGGGGAAACAACAACAACGGCAATGAAGCTCGTGGTCGTGCATTCGTACTAGGACGAGGCGACGCAGTGAACGATCCCAACGTTGTTATGGGTAAGTTTCTCCTCGACAATATTTACGTTACTGTTTTGTTTGATTCGGGTGCGGATACAAGCTATATGTCTGTGAAAATTTGTCAACTGCTAAAACGTGCACCAACACTTTTACCCACCAAACACGTAGTAGAGTTAGCTAACGGTAAAAGTCTAGAAGCCACGCACGTAGTTCAGGGTTGTAATCTTATCCTAGCTGGTCAAGCCTTCTCTATTGATCTCATTCCCATAGTCTTGGGTAGCTTCGACGTCGTGATTGGGATGGATTGGCTATCCCAACACCAGGCAGAAATCTTATGCAGCGAGAAGGTTATTCGCATTCCTCGTTCAGGTCAAGAACCTCTCGAAGTTAAAGGTGACAAGAGTGGTGCAGTGGTTGGCATCATCTCTTTCTTAAAGGCTCAGAAATGCTTACGTAAGGGTCACACAGCCATTCTGGCTCTCGTTACAGACGCATCAGCAAAGGAAAAGAAATTGGAGGATATTCCAATTGTACGTGATTACCCTCAGGTGTTTCCGGAAGACTTACCTGGCTTACCGCCTCATCGACAGGTCGAATTTCAGATCGAGCTCGCTCCAGGAGCAGCACCCATAGCTCGCGCACCATATCGTCTAGCTCCATCAGAATTGGAGGAACTGTCAAAACAGCTGCAAGAGCTCTTGGAAAAGGGTTTCATTCGTCCAAGCTCTTCGCCTTGGGGAGCTCCAGTACTTTTCGTGAAAAAGAAAGACGGTACGTTCAGGATGTGTATCGACTACAGTGAACTCAACAAGGTGACGGTGAAGAACCGTTATCCTCTTCCACGCATAGACGACTTATTCGACCAGTTGCAAGGGTCGTGTTACTATTCGAAGATAGATTTGAGGTCGGGGTACCATCAGCTGAGAGTCCGGGATGAGGACGTCTCCAAGACAGCCTTCAGAACTCGTTACGGTCACTACGAGTTTCTCGTCATGCCATTCGGGTTAACGAACGCGCCTGCTGTATTTATGGATCTTATGAACAGGGTGTGCAAACCCTATCTCGACAAGTTTGTCATAGTATTCATCGACGACATCCTGATTTACTCCAAGAGTCAGGAGGAACACGAGCAACATCTTCGCCTGATATTGGAACTCCTTCGGAAGGAACAGCTGTACGCCAAGCTTTCTAAATGCGACTTCTGGCTTCGTGAAGTCCACTTCTTAGGCCATGTAGTGAACAGGGATGGGATCCATGTCGATCCATCCAAGGTAGATTCGATCAGAAACTGGCCTGCACCGCGTACGCCGACAGAAATACGCCAATTCTTGGGTCTGGCAGGTTACTACAGACGGTTTATTAGAGACTTTTCGAAGATTGCTCAGCCGCTTACGCTACTGACACAGAAGGGTGTTACCTATCGCTGGGGAGAGCCCCAGGAGACTGCTTTTCAGCACCTAAAGGATAGACTTTGCAGCGCACCTATCCTCTCATTGCCAGAGGGCACAGATGACTTCGTGGTATATTGTGATGCATCCATTCGGGGACTTGGATGTGTGTTGATGCAGCGGGATAAAGTTATTGCCTACGCCTCTCGCCAACTTAAGGTTCATGAATGCAACTACACGACGCACGACTTAGAGCTGGGAGCTGTTGTTTTCGCGCTTAAGATATGGCGACACTACCTGTACGGTACCAAGTGCACGATTTACACCGATCACAGGAGTCTCGAGCATATCCTTAAGCAGAAGGATTTGAACATGCGTCAACGAAGATGGGTCGAACTACTGAACGATTACGAATGCGCCATCAAGTACCATCCAGGCAAAGCCAATGTTGTGGCTGATGCCCTCAGTCGGAAAGACACCTTACCGAAGCGCGTGCGAGCGCTCCAGCTTACGATTCAGTCTAGCCTTCCTGCTCAGATACGAGCTGCTCAGACAGAAGCACTGAAGCCAGAAAACATTAAGGCTGAAGCCTTACGCGGCTCACGACAGCAAATGGAACAGAAGGCAGACGGCGCCTACTATGTAACGGGGCGTATTTGGGTCCCACTTTATGGCGGTCTACGCGAACTTGTGATGGACGAAGCACACAAGTCTCGCTACTCGGTACATCCAGGGTCGGATAAAATGTACCACGATATCAGCACTACTTATTGGTGGCCTAGTATGAAGGCCCACATTGCTACGTACGTTGGAAAATGCTTGACCTGTGCGAGAGTCAAGGTTGAATATCAGAAACCAGCTGGCCTACTTCAGCAGCCTAAGATACCTCAATGGAAATGGGAAGAAATTTCCATGGATTTCGTTACAGGCCTACCTAGATCCCAGCGTGGGAATGATACCATATGGGTGATCGTGGATCGACTCACCAAGTCTGCACACTTCCTGGCTATCAAGGAAACGGACAAGTTCTCCACTCTCGCAGACGTATATCTTAAGGAAGTTGTTTCAAGGCACGGGGTGCCCACATCTATCATTTCGGATCGCGATGCACGATTCACGTCAGAACTTTGGCAAGCAATGCATAAATCTTTTGGCTCACGATTAGACATGAGCACAACATATCACCCTCAGACGGATGGGCAGTCTGAGCGAACGATCCAAACTCTAGAAGACATGCTTCGGGCATGCGTTATCGATTTCGGCAACGGCTGGGAAAAGCATCTCCCTTTGGCGGAGTTCTCGTATAATAATAGCTATCACACCAGCATCCAAGCCGCTCCATTCGAGGCATTGTACGGGCGTAAATGCCGATCACCTCTCTGTTGGGCAGAGGTGGGGGATAGTCAGATCACGGGTCCAGAGATTGTAGTGGACGCCACAGAAAAGATTGCACAGATACGACAACGCATGGCGGCAGCACGCGACCGTCAGAAAGCCTACGCGGACAAGCGTAGAAAGCCATTGGAATTTGAGGTCGGGGACCGGGTTTTATTGAAAGTTTCACCCTGAAAGGGTGTGGTTCGTTTTGGCAAACGGGGCAAACTGAATCCGCGGTACGTCGGACCATTCGAAATCATAGAAAAGATTGGCAAAGTAGCCTACAAGTTAAACCTACCAGCTGAACTCGGGGCAGTTCACAATGTCTTTCATGTATCGAACTTAAAGAAGTGCCTATCAGATGAAAATCTCATCATTCCTTTTAAGGAACTCACTATCGACGAGCGGTTGCAGTTCGTCGAGGAACCAGTTGAAATCACGGACCGGGATGTGAAGGTCCTCAAAAGCAAGAGAATCCCTCTTGTTCGAGTTCGTTGGAACTCCAAACGTGGCCCAGAGTACACCTGGGAACGCGAAGACAGGATGACAGAAAAGTACCCCCAATTATTCGAAACCAATGCTACCACTACTGAGGCTGAAGCTACTACTTCGGAATTTCAGGACGAAATTCCAGATCAACGGGGGGAGGATGTGACACCCCAGGAAAATCAGTGAACAGTACAGTTTACCTAGCTTCCTCAGTGAGTGCATACCAAATTTCGGGACGAAATTTCCAATTAGTTGGGGATAATGTGACAACTCGAACTTTAGACTTACTGTGATGTAACGCTACGTGCCTATGACACCTTGAGTTAATGAATGTTATGATGTTACGTACTTATGTGAACATATAATTACGTGACTACGTGTGTTATTATGTGCTATATGATTTAATGAGAATGCATATGTTATGTGAATCAAATGTTAACCCAACCGCATACAAGGCCATTCGGGCCACACACCCAACTCGAGACCACAAGGCGGCCCAAGTGAGGTTCCGGCCCACTCCTCTTATGCGTATGCATACACAACTAGGGTTGCTAGTTTCACAATTCTCCTTGCAACCAAGAACACACACACGCACAAACTCTCTCTCTCTCAACTCGGAACCAAGGGCTGCCGAAGTGATACACGCATCGAAGCTTGTTGAATCCGGATCCCTTCTCTCCATCTCGGTTAGTTTGAGTTTATGATTTTCTGTTTTGTGTGATGTCGTGTATGGTTTGATCAATCGGTCCAAGTATATGTTAAACCGATTAGAGTTGCATGATATTAAACTAGGGCCGGTTAGATTGTTGGTCGATTGGATTATGTTGTTTATGCTTGGTCCTCGGATTGATTGTATGATGATAGATATGATCAGGTTTTTGGTATGAATGATAACCGGTTAGGTTGCATGCTAGTCCGATGATATGTTTATGACTCGGTTTAGATTTGTGTGCTAATCCGATTAGTTGTTTGATGCTGTTATGAACATGCTAATGATGATGATTGTGAAGGTGTTATGAATATGATTGAATGCTGAATAAACATTGTTTGATCTGATTTCCGAAACTGCCTTAGTGTTTGCTAGAATCACGGAATGATTGTTACAGGAATTATGGAAACCAGTTACACACACGGTTGCGACTCGGTATCACTAATTGCGAGTCGAAACCTCACAATCACGACTCGAGACCACAACGACATCAGCCGCAATCATGGTTGCGAGTCAGGTTGCGACTCGTAACCAGACCATGACGAGCCGAGACCGTCCTTTGCGACTCGTAACCAGCTGTTGCGACTCGCAATCCCCTGTTGCGACTCGAGATCGCCGGTTGCGACTCGAGACCACCTTTGCATGTACACTGTTTTGGGCCTTCGCTGTCACGGGCCCAATCTGTTGGGCCAAATAATTGGACTTATGACTGTTATGTTATTGGACTGCTTATCTGTTTGGGCTGATATGTTATTTGGGCGGATTACCTTTCGGGCTTAGACATTGGATCACACAAGGTTAATATGTGGTATATAATTGGGCCGGGTTATGTTGGGCCAGGGTTAGAACGCACAAGTATGCTCTTGACTGCTAAGTGTTACCATGTTTTATGCGTGCTCGAAACATGTCATCTTGTATGTTCTATACGTGTATTACCTCAGTCAAAACCTGACTTGCATAATAACCATGATAGGACGTGGTTGACCAATTACTTGCTACCTGTACTCTTTGTGTATCTGCCGAGCAAACCAAGGTGAGTTCACACAGCCAAGGCATGGGGTTCCCGGGTTGGAAATCGGGTTGGATATGTTGAATATGGAATGATTACTCGTACTTACGCATTCTCTAGACTATAGGCCATCGTCCTCAGGATAGTCAGGACACGTTACGTAAAGCCTACGTAACCCAGTATTTGCCATTTGTCTCCCGGGTCGGGAGGACACGTTACGTAAAGCCTACGTAACCCAATACCATCTACTGGCTTCCAGGTCGGAAGGCCACGCTGCGTAAAGCCTACGTAGCCCCCACGCGTACCATGTCCTCGGGGAAGGGCACGTCACGTAAAGCCTACGTGACCCTGTACGTTTTCCTGTTCTCGGTAAAGAAGAACACATGGTCGGAAGTTAGTCTAGTAAGTACCGTTAATGAGAAGCCCTCATTAGCCAGGTTGAACATGGGAAGCCCCCACCTGTAATATGAACACAAGGTCTGGGAAGCCCCCACCTTTAGTACACACTAGTATGGGAAGCCCCCACTAGCTAAACTTATGCACTAGATTATGAACTTACTTTCTGTGAACTCGCTCAACTAGTTTGTTGATTATTTGCTGCATGCCTTGCAGGACCTTAGGTACATTATGGAGCTTGCACAAGGAGGAGCAGGTCGTTGTGGGATACGGATCGTGAACTTTATCTGAACTTATAACTATTTTGAGATTACAAACTATGCTTCCGCTATTTAAACGATGTTTGGTTTTGAAACATCAATCATGTCATGATGATTTACATTAATTACTTTTATTATTAAATGCTATGTTTGATATGATTGATGGCTTGATCCTGGTCATGTCACGCCTCCAAGCGGTGGTACTCCGCGTTTGGATTTTGGGGGTGTGACAGAGGTCCTGCAAGGGACCTGTGACAACCCGTATTTCGAACCTACTTTCGTGTAACGTTACGTGCTTATGTGAACTATACTGATTGAATGAATGCGTGATTATGTGATATGTGATTGTGTATATTTTTACATGAACCGAACATTTATCCAATTACACAACCCACTTGGCCCATGTATGTTTGGCCGACTCGAGACCAAGAGGCAACCCAAATATGGGTTCGGCCCATTCCCCAAATCGCATAACATGTGAGGTTTTGTCAACATCTCACATTTGTACCAAACATACACAAAGTTCACAAACCCTACACACTCTCCTTCTCTCTCTTGAAGCCGGCGACAACCCTCTTGCAACTCGAGACCTTACGGGTTTTTATTCTTCGAATCCGGTTAGTGTATGTTTACTGAGTTCATGTTTAATATGTGTGATTTTGTGATGATGTTGTTATTAATCGGATTACATGATCTAGGGTTCTTTTTAGCATGAATTATTATGTTGTTGATTCTTGGTGTTCATGAAATCGGCTGCATGTATGATTGGCAATATGATGATTAGTCCGAATATTGCTTATTAAACCGGCTGTGATAATATGATTTCGGGTTAGGATGGCATGTTTGGTCTAGAATCCGGTTACATGATAGTTAAATGATTCGGTTTAGGGTTGTATGTTGATCCGATTGTTTGTTCTTGATGATGATGATTATGAACATGCTTGAATATGGATTAATTGTTGATTTGATCTATTTACGAAACTGCTAAGTTGTTAGCTGAAATTACGGAATGATTGTTACTGATTAATTAAGGAAATCTGTTACACTTTGTCTCGACACGGGTTGCGAGTCGAGAACCCTTAGTCTCGACTCGAGACCACCTTACCAACACAAGCAGCACAAACCGAGACCACGGTTGCGGGTCCGGTTGCGACTCGAGACCGTGTAGTCTCGACTTGACCATGACCACTCGAGACCTCCTTGTTGCGACTCAAGACCTCGAAACCAGTACAACTCGAGACCGCTTAGTCTCGACTCGAGATCGTTGGTATCGACTCGAGACCGTGAACACTTGCATATTATTATTGGACTTACACTGTCACGAGCCCAACCGATTGGGCCGGATACTTGGACTTGTTTACGTGACTGCTATTGGACTGCTATGAATACTTGTGTATGCCATGATTATATTTGCCACAATACGTGTAGAACCTATGTGCTATATTCGAATACGAACCTGACTTGTATGATAACCATGCTAGGACGTGGTTGATCACCATATAGCTTACTCGAACTTTCTGTGTATCTGCCGAGCAAACCAAGGTGAGTTCACACAGCCAAGGCATGGGTTCCCGGGTGGGAATGGGATTGGATGACTTATTGTATATACTCGGATGATAGAACCTAATGACAAGATACGGCTAGACTAGTACCACTTATTGAACTGAGCTTCGCACACCTGCCAAGGGTTGGCCGCGATATTATGACTGACTTCGCATACCTGCCTTAGGAAGGCCGCGAACTAAATTTACTAATCTTCGCACACCTGCCTGGGGGCCGCGATACGAATAAACCTAGTCTAGAATACTTGGGAAAAACATCCCCTAATATCTTTGCATACCTGCCTGGGAGGCCGCGATGGAAACTGATACGATATATGACATAACGAACGAACATACTACTACTCACACTATACTATTACTGAACTGTTAACTGTGAACACGCTCAACTAGTTGTTGACTCTCTGCTGCATGCCTTGCAGGACCTTAGGTACTTATGGAGCTTGCACAGGGAGGAGCAGGTCGTTGTGGGCAATGGATCGTGAATGCTTGCTAAACACTTATGACTTTTCATACATTATTATTTATGTTGGGTTTTACTTACATGCTTCCGCTACTTAAACAAAGTTTGGTTTGAACATCAATCGTATTGAATTGGGTTTTATGAATTACTTTAACTACTATACACTATGTTTGATATGATTGATGGCTTGATCCTGGTCACGTCACGCCTCCAAGCGGTGGTACACCGCGGGTGGATTTTGGGGGTGTGACAGATTGGTATCAGAGCCATTGGTTATAGAGAACTAGGTTTTAATATGGGAGAACGTTTTTATTAAAACCAAACTATAACCAGAACAGTGCTCTCAACGATCCACAACGACGCTTCGCTCCACGTGTAAGACTCGACATCCTAGGTAATATGGTTTATGTTTATTACCTGCTTGCTAGAATTTCGTAGAACTTTGCTCGTAGTATGCCTAGATACACATGACCCTATTACATGAGAATCCATATGTGCTTACACTCTTCTGTCATCGCACTTTACGCGAACCTCTCTCTTACCGATGTTATCTTTGCTATGAAGATCATGTCTGGACGAATTAACATGACTCAAGCCCAGTTGACGGCTCTCATTAACGAACAAGTTGCTGCGGCATTTGCAGCCGCACAAGCAGGAGGTATATCCTGTAGTCATAACTCACACTAGGATCTTTAGATCCTACACTCCTAAACCAACTCTTGTGTTTAACTTTGCCCTATTCGTACACAATAGGTCAACACGCATCGCAACCAGTTTGCACTTTCAAGAACTTCATGGACTGTCGTCCAAGTGCGTTCAGTGGCACGGAAGGAGCAGTGGGACTACTCCATTGGTTTGAGAAGCTCGAGTCAGTGTTCGAGATGTGTGAATGCCCTGAGGCTCGCAGGGTTAAGTACGCCACTTGTACGTTGGAAGGAATCGCGCTAACCTGGTGGAACGCGCAAGTTCAGATTCTAGGGTTGGCAGCTGCTAACGCCACACCTTGGAACGATTTTAAGGAACTCATCAAACGAGAATACTGCACGCGAGATGACATCCACAAGTTGGAAGATGAGTTTTACCATCTGAAAATGACGGGGTCAGAAATTGAAGACTACACGAAACGGTCGAACGAACTGGCCATCTTGTGTCCAACCATGGTGGACCCTCCAATCAAGCGTATCGAATTGTACCTCAAGGGTCTGGCATCAGAAATTCAGAGCCATGTTACATCGGCAAACCTCGACAACATCCAAGACATTCAGCGTCTTGCTCATCGCCTTACGGATCAAGCGGTGGAACAGAACAAGCTGCCCAAACGCATCAGTGCTACCACTACTACTGTCACTACTTCTGCTACTCCCAGTGACAACAAGAGAAAATGGGAGGGGGATTCCAGCAAGGGATCAGTTTCTGTTCAGTCTTAAGCATAGCAGCGCAAGACAAATGACTACCAGAGTCCGAATCAGCAATCATCAGGCAGTCAGGGACAGGGTGGATATCGGGGAATTCACCCATGGTGTGGTAGGTGCAACAAACACCACAGTGGAAGATGTCGCAGGGAACGTTGTCAAAGATGCCTCAAGATAGGTCATGAGGCTGAGGATTGTAGAAGCTCACGGCCAGCAAATCAGAACCAGCAACTCCCACCGCCAGCTCCACAGAACCAGCAGCAGCAGCCACAGCATGGAAACCGGGGATGTTTCCAGTGTGGTGCTGAAGGCCACTACAAACGTGATTGCCCTCAATTGAACCAGAACCAGAATCGCAACAACAACAATAATCAGGGCAACGGGAACAACAACAACGGGGGAACAACAACAACAATGGCAACGAGGCAAGGGTTCGAGCTTTCGTGCTGGGGCGAGGAGACGCAATGAACGATCCCAATGTGGTTATGGGTAAGTTTCTCCTCGACGATATTTATGTTACTGTTTTGTTTGATTCGGGTGCTGATACAAGCTATATATCGCTAAAAGTCAGTAAATTGTTAAAACGTGCACCAACACTCTTACCCACCAAACATGTAGTAGAATTAGCTAATGGTAAGAGTCTAGAAGCCACGCATGTAGTCAGGGGTTGTAATATTGTCTTAGCCGGTCAAGCTTTCTCCATCGACCTTATTCCCATAGTCTTGGGAAGCTTCGATATCGTTATTGGGATGGATTGGTTATCCCAACATCAGGCAGGAATCTTATGCAGCGAGAAGATCATTCGTATTCCACGTTCTGGTCGAGAACCTCTCGAAGTTCAAGGCGACAAGAGTGGTGCTGTGGTTGGCATCATCTCCTTCTTGAAGGCTCAGAAGTGTTTACGGAAGTGTCACACTGCTATTCTGGCACTTGTCACTGATACAGTAGCAAAGGAAAAGAAATTGGAGGATATTCCAGTTGTACGCGACTTCCCTCAGGTGTTTCCTAAAGATTTACCTGGTCTACCGCCTCATCGTCAGGTCGAATTTCAAATTGAGCTCGCTCCAGGAGCAGCACCCATAGCTCGAGCACCGTATCGTTTAGCTCCAACTGAACTGGAAGAACTGCCAAAGCAGCTACAAGAGCTCTTGGAAAAAGGTTTTATTCGTCCAAGCTCTTCGCCTTGGGGAGCTCCAGTGTTATTCGTGAAAAAGAAGGACGGTACCTTCAGGATGTGCATAGACTACCGAGAACTCAACAAGGTGACGGTGAAGAACCGTTATCCTCTTCCACGCATAGAAGACTTATTCGACCAGTTGCAAGGGTCGTGCTACTACTCCAAGATAGACTTAAGGTCGGGTTACCATCAGCTGAGAGTCCGAGAGGAGGACGTCTCTAAAACCGCATTCAGAACTCGCTACGGTCACTACGAGTTTCTTGTCATGCCATTCGGGTTAACAAACGCGCCTGCCGTATTTATGGACCTTATGAACAGGGTGTGCAAACCCTACTTAGACAAATTCGTGATAGTGTTTATTGACGACATTCTGATCTACTCCAAGAGTCAGGAGGAACACGAGCAGCATTTACGGCTTATTTTGGAACTCCTACGAAAGGAACAGCTGTACGCCAAGTTCTCGAAATGTGACATCTGGCTTCGTGAAGTCCATTTCCTAGGCCACGTGGTAAACAAGGATGGGATTCATGTTGATCCATCTAAGGTAGATTCGATCAGGAACTGGCCTGCACCGAGTACACCAACGGAAATACGCCAATTCTTGGGTTTGGCGGGTTATTACAGGCGATTCATCAAAGACTTTTCGAAGATTGCTCAGCCGCTTACACTACTGACACAGAAGGGTGTCACCTACCGTTGGGGCAACACTCAGGAAACTGCTTTTCAGCACTTAAAGGATAGACTTTGCAGTGCACCTATTCTCTCATTGCCAGAGGGCACAGACGACTTCGTGGTTTACTGTGATGCATCCATCCAGGGGCTTGGATGTGTGTTAATGCAGCGCGACAAGGTCATTGCTTACGCTTCGCGCCAACTCAAGGTTCATGAACGAAACTACACGACACACGATTTAGAGCTGGGAGCTGTTGTTTTTGCGCTTAAGATATGGCGACATTACCTGTACGGTACCAAGTGCACTATTTACACCGACCACAGGAGTCTCGAGCATATCCTTAAGCAAAAGGATTTGAACATGCGTCAACGTCGATGGGTTGAACTACTTAATGATTACGAATGCGCTATCAAGTACCATCCAGGCAAAGCCAATGTTGTGGCTGACGCTCTCAGTCGAAAAGATACTACACCTAGGCGTGTACGAGCTCTACAGCTCACCATTCAGTCTAGTCTTCCTGCACAGATACGAACTGCTCAGATAGAAGCATTAAAACCCGAAAACGTCAAGGCTGAAGCCTTACGCGGCTCGAGGCAACGATTAGAACAGAAGGAAGACGGCGCCTACTACGTAACGGGGCATATTTGGGTCCCACTCTATGGCGGTTTACGAGAGCTTGTGATGGATGAAGCACACAAGACTCGCTACTCGGTACATCCAGGGTCGGATAAAATGTACCACGACATCAAGACTACGTATTGGTGGCCTAGCATGAAGGCCCACATTGCCACTTATGTCGGCAAATACTTGACCTGTGCAAGAGTCAAGGCAGAATATCAGAAACCAGCAGGCTTACTTCAGCAACCAAAGATACCACAGTGGAAATGGGAGGAAATTTCCATGGATTTTGTTACAGGCCTGCCTAGATCTCAGCGTGGGAACGATACTATTTGGGTGATCGTGGATCGACTCACCAAGTCTGCTCACTTCTTGGCAATCAAAGAAACGGATAAGTTTTCCACACTTGCAGACATATACGTGAAAGAAGTAGTCTCAAGGCACGGGGTGCCCACTTCTATCATTTCGGATCGCGATGCACGATTCACTTCAGAGCTATGGCAAGCAATGCACAAAGCTTTTGGCTCACAGCTAGACATGAGCACAACATATCACCCTCAGACGGATGGATAGTCTGAACGCACGATTCAAACTCTAGAAGACATGCTTCGGGCATGTGTTATCGATTTCGGCAACAGCTGGGAAAAGCATCTCCCTTTGGTGGAGTTCTCATATAATAATAGTTATCACACCAGCATACAAGCCGCTCCATTCGAGGCATTGTACGGGCGTAAATGCCGGTCACCTCTCTGTTGGGCAGAGGTGGGGGATAGTCAGATCACGGGTCCAGAACTTATAGTGGACACCACGGAAAAGATTGCACAGATAAGACAATGGCGGCACGCGACCGTCAGAAAGCCTACGCGGACAAGCGTAGAAAGCCATTGGAATTTCAGGTCGGGGACCGGGTTTTACTTAAAGTCTCACCCTGGAAGGGTGTGGTTCGTTTTGGTAAGCGGGGCAAACTAAATCCGCGGTACGTCGGACCATTCGAAATCATTGAGAAAATAGGCAAGCTAGCCTACAGACTAAACCTACCAGCTGAACTCGGTGCAGTTCACAATGTTTTCCACGTGTCGAATCTGAAGAAATGCCTGTCAGATGAGACCCTCATAATTCCCTTGAAAGAGCTCACTATCGACGAACAGTTGCACTTCGTCGAGGAACCGGTAGAAATCATGGACCGGGATGTTAAGGTCCTCAAACACAAGAGAATCCCTCTTGTTCGAGTTCGTTGGAACTCCCGACGTGGCCCAGAGTACACCTGGGAACGCGAAGACCAGATGACAGAAAAGTATCCCCAGTTATTCGGAACCAATGCAACCACTACTGAGGCTGAAGCTACTACTACGGAATTTCGGGACGAAATTCTAGATCAACGGGGGGAGGATGTGACACCCCAGGAAAACCAGTGAACGATACAACTTACCTAGTTCCCTCAGTGAGTGCGTACCAAATTTCGGGACGAAATTTCTTTTTAGTTGGGGATAATGTGACAACCCGTATTTCGAACCTACTTTCGTGTAACGTTACGTGCTTATGTGAACTATACTGATTGAATGAATGCATGATTATGTGATATGTGATTGTGTATATTTTTACATGAACCGAACATTTATCCAATTACATAACCCACTTGGCCCATGTATGTTTGGCCGACTCGAGACCAAGAGGCAACCCAAAGATGGGTTCGGCCCATTCCCCAAATCGCATAACATGTGAGGTGTTGTAAACATCTCACATTTGTACCAAACATACACAAAGTTCACAAACCCTACACACTCTCCTTCTCTCTCTTGAAGCCGGTGACAACCCTCTTGCAACTCGAGACCTTACGGGTTTTTATTCTTCGAATCCGGTTAGTGTATGTTTACTGAGTTCATGTTTAATATGTGTGATTTTGTGATGATGTTGTTATTAATCGGATTACATGATCTAGGGTTCTTTTTAGCATGAATTATTATGTTGTTGATTCTTGGTGTTCATGAAATCGGCTGCATGTATGATTGGCAATATGATGATTAGTCCGAATATTGCTTATTAAACCGGCTGTGATAATATGATTTTGGGTTAGGATGGCATGTTTGGTCTAGAATCCGGTTACATGATAGTTAAATGATTCGGTTTAGGGTTGTATGTTGATCCGATTGTTTGTTCTTGATGATGATGATTATGAACATGCTTGAATATGGATTAATTGTTGATTTGATCTATTTACGAAACTGCTAAGTTGTTTGCTGAAATTACAGAATGATTGTTACTGATTAATTAAGGAAATCTGTTACACTTTGTCTCGACACGGGTTGCGAGTCGAGAACCCTTAGTCTCGACTCGAGACCACCTTACCAACACAAGCAGCACAAACCGAGACCACGGTTGCGGGTCCGGTTGCGACTCGAGACCGTGTAGTCTCGACTTGACCATGACCACTCGAGACCTCCTTGTTGCGACTCGAGACCTCGAAACCAGTACAACTCGAGACCGCTTAGTCTCGACTCGAGATCGTTGGTCTCGACTTGAGACCGTGAACACTTGCACATTATTATTGGACTTGCACTGTCACGAGCCCAACCGATTGGGCCGGATACTTGGACTTGTTTACGTGACTGCTATTGTTCTGCTATGAATACTTGTGTATGCCATGATTATATTTGCCACAATACGTGTAGAACCTATGTGCTATATTCGAATACGAACCTGACTTGTATGATAACCATGCTAGGACGTGGTTGATCACCATATAGCTTACTCGAACTTTCTGTGTATCTGCCGAGCAAACCAAGGTGAGTTCACACAGCCAAGGCATGGGTTCCCGGGTGGGAATGGGATTGGATGACTTATTGTATATACTCGGATGATAGAACCTAACGACAAGATACGGCTAGACTAGTACCACTTATTGAACTGATCTTCGCACACCTGCCAAGGGTTGGCCGCGATATTATGACTGACTTCGCATACCTGCCTTAGGAAGGCCGCAAACTAAATTTACTAATCTTCGGACACCTGCCTGGGGGCCGCGATACGAATAAACCTAGTCTAGAATACTTGGGAAAAACATCCCCTAATATCTTCGCATACCTGCCTGGGAGGCCGCGATGGAAACTGATACGATATATGACATAACGAACGAACATACTACTACTCACACTATACTATTACTGAACTGTTAAC
Organism: Helianthus annuus; assembly: GCF_002127325.2. Lineage (NCBI taxonomy): Eukaryota > Viridiplantae > Streptophyta > Magnoliopsida > Asterales > Asteraceae > Helianthus > Helianthus annuus. Next base: position 55,287,232 of record NC_035439.2, read on the forward strand.
TGTGAACTCGCTCAACTAGTTGTTGACTCTCTGCTGCATGCCTTGCAGGACCTTAGGTACTTATGGAGCTTGCACAGGGAGGAGCAGGTCGTTGTGGGCAATGGATCGTGAATGCTTGCTAAAAACTTATGACTTTTCATACATTATTATTTATGTTGGGTTTTACTTACATGCTTCCGCTACTTAAACAAAGTTTGGTTTGAACATCAATCGTATTGAATTGGGTTTTATGAATTACTTTAACTACTATACACTATGTTTGATATGATTGATGGCTTGATCCTGGTCACGTCACGCCTCCAAGCGGTGGTACACCGCGGGTGGATTTTGGGGGTGTGACAGATTGGTATCAGAGCCATTGGTTATAGAGAACTAGGTTTTAATATGGGAGAACGTTTTTATTAAAACCAAACTATAACCAGAACAGTGCTCTCAACGATCCAGAACGACGCTTCGCTCCACGTGCAAGACTCGTCATCCTAGGTAATATGGTTTATGTTTATTACCTGCTTGCTAGAATTTCGTAGAACTTTGCTCGTAGTATGCCTAGATACACATGACCCTATTACATGAGAATCCCTATGTGCTTACACTCTTCTGTCATCGCACTTTACGCGAACCTCTCTCTTACCGATGTTATCTTTGCTATGAAGATCATGTCTGGACGAATTAACATGACTCAAGCCCAGTTGACGGCTCTCATTAACGAACAAGTTGCTGCGGCATTTGCAGCCGCACAAGCAGGAGGTATATCCTATAGTCATAACTCACACTAGGATCTTTAGATCCTACACTCCTAAACCAACTCTTGTGTTTAACTTTGCCCTATTCGTACACAATAGGTCAACACGCACCGCAACCAGTTTGCACTTTCAAGAACTTCATGGACTGTCGTCCAAGTGCGTTCAGTGGCACGGAAGGAGCAGTGGGACTACTCCATTGGTTTGAGAAGCTCGAGTCAGTGTTCGAGATGTGTGAATGCCCTGAGGCTCGCAGGGTTAAGTACGCCACTGGTACGTTGGAAGGAATCGCGCTAACCTGGTGGAACGCGCAAGTTCAGATTCTAGGGTTGGCAGCTGCTAACGCCACACCTTGGAACGATTTTAAGGAACTCATCAAACGAGAATACTGCACGCAAGATGACATCCACAAGTTGGAAGATGAGTTTTACCATCTGAAAATGACGGGGTCAGAAATTGAAGCCTACACGAAACGGTCGAACGAACTGGCCATCTTGTGTACAACCATGGTGGACCCTCCAATCAAGCGTATCGAATTGTACCTCAAGGGTCTGGCATCAGAAATTCAGAGCCATGTTACATCGGCAAACCTCGACAACATCCAAGACATTCAGCGTCTTGCTCATCGCCTTACGGATCAGGCGGTGGAACAGAACAAGCTGCTCAAACGCATCAGTGCTACCACTACTGCTGTCACTGCTTCTGCTACTCCCAGTGACAACAAGAGAAAATGGGTGGGGGATTCCAGCAAGGGATGAGTTTCTGTTCAGTCTCAAGCACAGCAGCGCAAGTAAATGACTACCAGAGTTCGAATCAGCAATCATCAGGCAGTCAGGGACAGGGTGGATATCGGGGAATTCACCCATGGTGTGGTAGGTGCAACAAACACCACAGTGGAAGATGTCGCAGGGAACGTTGTCAAAGATGCCTCAAGATGGGTCATGAGGCTAAGGATTGTAGAAGCTCACGGCCAGCAAATCAGAACCAGCAACTCCCACCGCCAGCTCCACAGAACCAGCAGCAGCAGCCACAGCGTGGAAACCGGGGATGTTTCCAGTGTGGTGCTGAAGGCCACTACAAACGTGATTGCCCTCAATTGAACCAGAACCAGAATCGCAACAACAACAATAATCAGGGCAACGGGAACAACAACAACGGGGGAAACAACAACAACAATGGCAACGAGGCAAGGGGTCGAGCTTTCGTGCTGGGGCGAGGAGACGCAATGAACGATCCCAATGTGGTTATGGGTAAGTTTCTCCTCGACGATATTTATGTTACTGTTTTGTTTGATTCGGGTGCTGATACAAGCTATATATCGGTAAAAGTCAGTAAATTGTTAAAACGTGCACCAACACTCTTACCCACCAAACATGTAGTAGAATTAGCTAATGGTAAGAGTCTAGAAGCCACGCATGTAGTCAGGGGTTGTAATATTGTCTTAGCCGGTCAAGCTTTCTCCATCGACCTTATTCCCATAGTCTTGGGAAGCTTCGATATCGTTATTGGGATGGATTGGTTATCCCAACATCAGGCAGGAATCTTATGCAGCGAGAAGATCATTCGTATTCCACGTTCTGGTCGAGAACCTCTCGAAGTTCAAGGCGACAAGAGTGGTGCTGTGGTTGGCATCATCTCCTTCTTGAAGGCTCAGAAGTGTTTAGGGAAGGGTCACACTGCTATTCTGGCACTTGTCACTGATACAGCAGCGAAGGAAAAGAAATTGGAGGATATTCCAGTTGTACGCGACTTCCCTCAGGTGTTTCCTGAAGATTTACCAGGTCTACCGCCTCATCGTCAGGTCGAATTTCAAATCGAGCTCGCTCCAGGAGCAGCACCCATAGCTCGAGCACCGTATCGTTTAGCTCCAACTGAACTGGAAGAACTGTCAAAGCAGCTACAAGAGCTCTTGGAAAAAGGTTTTATTCGTTCAAGCTCTTCGCCTTGGGGAGCTCCGGTGTTATTCGTGAAAAAGAAGGACGGTACCTTCAGGATGTGCATAGACTACCGAGAACTCAACAAGGTGACGGTGAAGAACCGTTATCCTCTTCCACGCATAGACGACTTATTCGACCAGTTGCAAGGGTCGTGCTACTACTCCAAGATAGACTTAAGGTCGGGTTACCATCAGCTGAGAGTCCGAGAGGAGGACGTCTCCAAAACCGCATTCAGAACTCGCTACGGTCACTACGAGTTTCTTGTCAAGCCATTCGGGTTAACAAACGCGCCTGCCGTATTTATGGACCTTATGAACAGGGTGTGCAAACCCTACTTAGACAAATTCGTGATAGTGTTTATTGACGACATTCTGATCTACTCCAAGAGTCAGGAGGAACACGAGCAGCATTTACGGCTTATTTTGGAACTCCTACGAAAGGAACAGCTGTACGCCAAGTTCTCAAAATGTGACATCTGGCTTCGTGAAGTCCATTTCCTAGGCCACGTGGTAAACAAGGATGGGATTCATGTTGATCCATCTAAGGTAGATTCGATCAGGAACTGGCCTGCACCGCGTACACCAACGGAAATACGCCAATTCTTGGGTTTGGCGGGTTATTACAGGCGATTCATCAAAGACTTTTCGAAGATTGCTCAGCCGCTTACACTACTGACACAGAAGGGTGTCACCTACCGTTGGGGCAACACTCAGGAAACTGCTTTTCAGCACTTAAAGGATAGACTTTGCAGTGCACCTATTCTCTCATTGCCAGAGGGCACAGACGACTTCGTGGTTTACTGTGATGCATCCATCCAGGGGCTTGGATGTGTGTTAATGCAGCGCGACAAGGTCATTGCTTACGCTTCGCGCCAACTCAAGGTTCATGAACGAAACTACACGACACACGATTTAGAGCTGGGAGCTGTTGTTTTTGCGCTTAAGATATGGCGACACTACCTGTACGGTACCAAGTGCACTATTTACACCGACCACAGGAGTCTCGAGCATATCCTTAAGCAAAAGGATTTGAACATGCGTCAACGTCGATGGGTTGAACTACTTAATGATTACGAATGCGCTATCAAGTACCATCCAGGCAAAGCCAATGTTGTGGCTGACGCTCTCAGTCGAAAAGATACTACACCTAGGCGTGTACGAGCTCCACAGCTCACCATTCAGTCTAGTCTTCCTGCACAGATATGAACTGCTCAGATAGAAGCATTAAAACCCGAAAACGTCAAGGCTGAAGCCTTACGCGGCTCGAGGAAACGATTAGAACAGAAGGAAGACGGCGCCTACTACGTAATGGGGCATATTTGGGTCCCTACTCTATGGCGGTTTACGAGAGCTTGTGATGGATGAAGCACACAAGTCTCGCTACTCGGTACATCCAGGGTCGGATAAAATGTACCACGACATCAAGACTACGTATTGGTGGCCTAGCATGAAGGCCCACATTGCCACTTATGTCGGCAAATGCTTGACCTGTGCAAGAGTCAAGGCAGAATATCAGAAACCAGCAGGCTTACTTCAGCAACCAAAGATACCACAGTGGAAATGGGAGGAAATTTCCACGGATTTTTTACAGGCCTGCCTAGATCTCAGCGTGGGAACGATACTATTTGGGTGATCGTGGATCGACTCACCAAGTCTGCTCACTTCTTGGCAATCAAAGAAACGGACAAGTTTTCCACACTTGCAGACATATACGTGAAAGAAGTAGTCTCAAGGCACGGGGTGCCCACCTCTATCATTTCGGATCACGATGCACGATTCACTTCAGAGCTATGGCAAGCAATGCACAAAGCTTTTGGCTCACAGCTAGACATGAGCACAACATATCACCCTCAGACGGATGGACAGTCTGAACGCACGATTCAAACTCTAGAAGACATGCTTCGGGCATGTGTTATCGATTTCGGCAACAGCTGGGAAAAGCATCTCCCTTTGGTGGAGTTCTCATATAATAACAGTTATCACACCAGCATACAAGCTGCTCCATTCGAGGCATTGTACGGGCGTAAATGCCGGTCACCTCTCTGTTGGGCAGAGGTGGGGGATAGTCAGATCACGGGTCCAGAACTTATAGTGGACACCACGGAAAAGATTGCACAGATAAGACAACGCATGGCGGCAGCACGCGACCGTCAGAAAGCCTACGCGGACAAGCGTAGAAAGCCATCGGAATTTCAGGTCGGGGACCGGGTTTTACTTAAAGTCTCACCCTGGAAGGGTGTGGTTCGTTTTGGTAAGCGGGGCAAACTAAATCCGCGGTACGTCGGACCATTCGAAATCATTGAGAAAATAGGCATGGTAGCCTACAGACTAAACCTACCAGCTGAACTCGGTGCAGTTCACAATGTTTTCCACGTGTCGAATCTGAAGAAATGCCTGTCAGATGAGACCCTCATAATTCCCTTGAAAGAGCTCACTATCGACGAACAGTTGCACTTCGTCGAGGAACCGGTAGAAATCACGGACCGGGATGTTAAGGTCCTCAAACACAAGAGAATCCCTCTTGTTCGAGTTCGTTGGAACTCCCGACGTGGCCCAGAGTACACCTGGGAACGCGAAGACCAGATGACAGAAAAGTATCCCTAGTTATTCGGAACCAATGCAACCACTACTGAGGCTGAAGCTACTACTGCGGAATTTCGGGACGAAATTCCAGATCAACAGGGGGAGGATGTGACACCCCAGGAAAACCAGTGAACGATACAACTTACCTAGTTCCCTCAGTGAGTGCGTACCAAATTTCGGGACGAAATTTCTTTTAAGTTGGGGATAATGTGACAACCCGTATTTCGAACCTACTTTCGTGTAACGTTACATGCTTATGTGAACTATACTGATTGAATGAATGCGTGATTATGTGATATGTGATTGTGTATATTTTTACATGAACCGAACATTTATCCAATTACACAACCCACTTGGCCCATGTATGTTTGGCCGACTCGAGACCAAGAGGCAACCCAAAGATGGGTTCGGCCCATTCCCCAAATCGCATAACATGTGAGGTGTTGTAAACATCTCACATTTGTACCAAACATACACAAATTTCACAAACCCTACACACTCTCCTTCTCTCTCTTGAAGCCGGTGACAACCCTCTTGCAACTCGAGACCTTACGGGTTTTTATTCTTCGAATCCGGTTAGTGTATGTTTACTGAGTTCATGTTTAATACGTGTGATTTTGTGATGATGTTGTTATTAATCGGATTACATGATCTAGGGTTCTTTTTAGCATGAATTATTATGTTGTTGATTCTTGGTGTTCATGAAATCGGCTGCATGTATGATTGGCAATATGATGATTAGTCCGAATATTGCTTATTTTTTATTTATTTATTTTTTCTGAACGGCAAATTTGGATCACTGACGGACCACTGGAGTATCATCGTGCCACCAGCAGAACCACCCGATCATATCCATCTCCACTAGACAATAATGCCTATACACCAATTCAGGAGGAAACCCAATAAATCTGGGAAAAACCCCCTTTGTGGGAATCGAACCCGTGACCTAATGGTCATAAGCCTTATCCCACCACCAAGATACCACTAGGCTATAATGCCATGGGTGAATATTGCTTATTAAACCGGCTGTGATAATATGATTTCGGGTTAGGATGGCATGTTTGGTCTAGAATCCGGTTACATGATAGTTAAATGATTCGGTTTAGGGTTGTATGTTGATCCGATTGTTTGTTCTTGATGATGATGATTATGAACATGCTTGAATATGGATTAATTGTTGATTTGATCTATTTACGAAACTGCTAAGTTGTTAGCTGAAATTACGGAATGATTGTTACTGATTAATTAAGGAAATCTGTTACACTTTGTCTCGACACGGGTTGCGAGTCGAGAACCCTTAGTCTCGACTCGAGACCACCTTACCAACACAAGCAGCACAAACCGAGACCACGGTTGCGGGTCCGGTTGCAACTCGAGACCATGTAGTCTCGACTTGACCATGACCACTCGAGACCTCCTTGTTGCGACTTGAGACCTCGAAACCAGTACAACTCGAGACCGCTTAGTCTCGACTCGAGATCGTTGGTCTCGACTCGAGACCGTGAACACTTGCACATTATTATTGGACTTGCACTGTCACGAGCCCAACCGATTAGGCCGGATACTTGGACTTGTTTACGTGACTGCTATTGGACTGCTATGAATACTTGTGTATGCCATGATTATATTTGCCACAATACGTGTAGAACCTATGTGCTATATTCGAATACGAACCTGACTTGTATGATAACCATGCTAGGACGTGGTTGATCACCATATAGCTTACTCGAACTTTCTGTGTATCTGCCGAGCAAACCAAGGTGAGTTCACACAGCCAAGGCATGGGTTCCCGGGTGGGAATGGGATTGGATGACTTATTGTATATACTCGGATGATAGAACCTAACGACAAGATACGGCTAGACTAGTACCACTTATTGAACGGATCTTCGCACACCTGCCAAGGGTTGGCCGCGATATTATGACTGACTTCGCATACCTGCCTTAGGAAGGCCGCGAACTAAATTTACTAATCTTCGCACACCTGCCTGGGCGCCGCGATACGAATAAACCTAGTCTAGAATACTTGGGAAAAACATCCCCTAATATCTTCGCATACCTGCCTGGGAGGCCGCGATGGAAACTGATACGATATATGACATAAGGAACGAACATACTACTCACACTATACTATTACTGAACTGTTAACTGTGAACTCGCTCAACTAGTTGTTGACTCTCTGCTGCATGCCTTGCAGGACCTTAGGTACTTATGGAGCTTGCACAGGGAGGAGCAGGTCGTTGTGGGCAATGGATCGTGAATGCTTGCTAAACACTTATGACTTTTCATACATTATTATTTATGTTGGGTTTTACTTACATGCTTCCGCTACTTAAACAAAGTTTGGTTTGAACATCAATCGTATTGAATTGGGTTTTATGAATTACTTTAACCACTATACACTATGTTTGATATGATTGATGGCTTGATCCTGGTCACGTCACGCCTCCAAGCGGTGGTACACCGCGGGTGGATTTTGGGGGTGTGACAGGACCTGGGTCAAATTTAGTAGGATCTCCTTCAATACCCATAGGTATTGGATGGCGGGGATCCAAACTCTTTGACCCCCTCATAAGTTAACTACTATTAATACTATAACCCGGCTATTTAGGACTGCATCCCTGCTGACTCAGACTACTTAGTCGAGGGTAACGTCACCTCCAAAAGAGGGGCCTACCATAATTTGCATTAATAACTTAATTCATTATCTTTCAATAATCCGACCCTTTAGGATTGTATCCTTGCTGACTCAAACTACTGGGTTGAGGGTAACGTCGCCTTCAAAAGAGGGGCCTACTACAATAACTAAGATAATCTCTTTAACAAGTGCAAAAGTGCGAAAATAATCAAAGGTTATACTAATACACGAGTCGGATCCAAGTGATTCATCTTGTCTATCTGTTTTTATTTTTATTTTATTTTCAGCATTTAGTTAGTTTTTATTTTCTTAGTTTAAAAATCTTTTCTAACATTTTGATTTGGTTAGCCGTTGAGGATAAACTGGTACTAAAAGCTCTTGTGTCCTTGGAGGACCTCGGTATCTTACCAACACTATACTACGTCCACGATAGGTGCACTTGCCTATATGTGTGTTTAGTGTTAGTAAATATCGTGTTTTATAAATTTAAAACTTGGCTAAAAGTGTAAAAAGGGCTTAAAATATACATCTAAAATATATTACACTACACACGCATCAAGTTTTTGGCGCCGTTGCCAGGGACACAAGGATTTTAAGAAAGCTTAAAATCAACGGCCTAATCAGTTTTTCAAAACTTTTTAAAACGCGCGCACATTTTTCTGCATTTTAGTTTAGTTTGCATTTACAGTAGCCTAAACACGGGGCCGTGCTCACTGAACACGCCCCCGTGCTGCATATTTTTAGTTAGATACCCAGATACAGAGTCTGAACACGGGGCCGTGCTCATTGAACACGCCCCCGTGCTCAACGAGACCAGTAACTTTAATTAAAATGCCCAGATACAGATCCTGAACACGGGGCCGTGTTCACCCAACACAGGGCTGTGTCCAGCCTTTTGTTTCCGTCTTTGTTTTTGTTTTCTGGTCCCGAGACTCAGTTGTGGTCTATTGAGTGATTCTTATGGATCAATACTCAGGAGGCTACAACTACACCTATGAGGAGGATGATTATATGAGAGACTATTGCACTAATTGTGGAAACCCGCACTCGGTACAATATTGTAACTTGTTTTAACCATCCGCTTCATACAACTATTATGAGGAGCCCAGGTACGAGCCATCAACTTCATACACATCCTATGAAGACCAAAGGTATGAACCTCCTCCCTCATACTCATATTTTGATGAACCAAGGTATGAGCCTTCATACTCATACTTTGAAGAGTCAAGATATGAGCCGCCACCTTCATATACTTATTATGAGGAACCATGGTGTGAACAACCCACCTCATATGAGTATTATGAAGAACAAAATTACGACCCTTATCCATCATATGCTTACAATGAAGAACAATGGTATGAACCATCCACTTCATATGAGTACTATGAGGAACCAAGGATCGAACAACCGGATTCAAGCTTTGAGGATCCCAATCCTTTTTCTATCACCGAAGTGACCAATAGGATATTAGAAAACATTAAAACTATCGAACGTTGCATAAAAGAATCTCGCGCAAGGGAAGAGGAGTCCCGCGCAAGAGAAGAATTAAAAGAAACGATAGTTGAAAATGTAAAAATGGAAGAACAAGAAAGTGAAAAACCGACACATGAGTTAAACAACGAAAAAGGTGAGGCCGATAACGTTAAAATCCAAGAAGAGTCTAATTTTGAAGAAATTAATCTCTTGTCACCTTCTTTTGAAAATCATTGTTTAGTAACCCCTCATGCCAAGTTTTTAAAAGAGCTAAACACTAGTACTAAAATTGAAGAAATGATAAGTGTTAAGTTAACTAATGATCAAACCTCGCTAATAAAAGAAGATCCGTTTGAAATTAACATTACATCGGTTCCATGTTTCTTTCAAAATTCCTTTATTAGTAATATCACTATTGATAAAGATCTTTGTGTTAACATAATGCCTAACTATATTTTTGAAAAATTAAGTCTTAGTGATTTTTCTCCACTTCAAATACCCATTTTTCTATCCGATCGGAAGGTAATAAAATCAATCGGTGTAGTTGAGGATGTCTTGGTTCAAACAAATCAAATGGTTATTCCAACCGACTTTGTCATCCTCGATGACGCTCCTCTAGTCTTAGGAAAACCTTTTGTGAAAACTCATGAAGCTTTGAAAAACCGGAAATTTAACAATCTACCACTTCAATTAGGGGCATTCAAAAGGAGCATAGATCTTGAGCGTTCAATGAAATATCCTTTTGGCAATAATGACCCCCTAATTGAGGATGAAGATGAGCCACCCGATACAACTGAAGAAGATGACCACTTTGTTGAAGAAGAGGTCCCATAGAACAAACTTTTAAGGTTCTTGATCTAGATGAGCCACAAAATAAGGTGTCTTCTAAAGACCCACCCATTGAGCTCAAAGAACTTCCTAAAGGTTTGGAATATGCTTTTCTTGACAAAGATGGTAGTTTACCTGTAATTATTTCATCTAAATTAAGTAGCGTAGAAAAAGAAAAATTAGTTAATCTTCTTAAAAAACACAAAAATGCGATTGCTTGGAAGCTTGTAGATATTAAAGGAATAAGCCCTTCCATGTGCACGCACAAAATTTTAATGAATGATGACTACAAAACAGTAATCCAACCACAACGAAGAGTAAATCCCAATGTGCAAGAAGTGGCTAAAAATGAAGTCATCAAGCTACTTGACGCCGGAATCTATCCTATCTCCGATAGTCCATGGGTAAGTCCCGTCCAACTAGTCCCAAAGAAAGGAGGTATGACGGTAATAACTAATGAAAAAAATGAATTAATACCAACAAGAACCGTCACAGGATGGAGAGTTTGTATAGACTATAGACGATTAAATGAAGCAACAAGGAAAGACCACTTTCCTTTGCCCTTCATTGATCAAATGTTAGAACGACTATCCGGTCATAAATTTTACTGTTTCTTGGATGGTTTTTCAGGTTACTTTCAAATCCCAATAGCACCTGAAGACCAAGAAAAACAACTTTCACATGCCCCTACGGAACTTTCGCCTATCGACGCATGCCATTCGGTCTATGTAATGCACCTGCAACATTCCAACGTTGTATGGTAGCCATTTTCCATGACATGATAGAAAAGACAATGGAAGTCTTCATGGACGACTTTTCTATCTTTGGAGACTCATATGACCAATGCCTCGATAACCTTGAACGAATGCTATCCCGATGTGAGGAAACTAACCTCGCCCTTAACTGGGAAAAATGTCATTTCATGGTAACAGAGGGAATAGTACTCGGTCATAAAATCTCAAGCGAAGGTATGGAAGTTGATCGAGCAAAAATAGAAACTATTTCTCAATTACCTCCACCATCCTCCGTTAGAGCAATCAGAAGTTTCTTAGGGCATGCCGGATTTTATAGAAGGTTTATCAAGGACTTTTCAAAAATTTCAAGACCTCTAACAAAATTACTTGAAAAAGATGCACCTTTCATCTTTGACAAGGATTGCAATCAAGCATTTCTAACCCTCAAGGAAATGCTAGTCAATGCACCTATCATGATAGAGCCTGATTGGAAATTTCCTTTCGAAATCATGTGTGATGCAAGTGACTTTGCTGTTGGAGCAGTCTTAGGACAACGAAAAGAGAAGCATTTCCACCCAAGTTATTATGCTAGTAAAACGCTTAACGATGCACAATAAAATTACACAACTACAGAAAAAGAGTTACTAGCTGTGGTATTTGCTTTTGATAAATTCCGTTCTTACCTTGTTCTTTCTAAAACTGTAGTCTAAACAGATCATGCAGCTATCCGATACCTCTTCAAGAAACAAGACGCAAAACCCCGTTTGATCAGATGGATTCTACTCCTCCAAGAGTTCGACATTGAAATCAAAGACAAAAGAGGAGCAGAAAACACTGATGCAGATCATCTTTCACGCCTAGAAGACCCAGCTTTGGAGGCAACCAGGGACGAGCAGATCAACAAAAAATTTCCAACAGAATCCTTGGAAATGATGGAGAGCAGACAAGAACCATGGTATGCCGACTATGCTAATTATTTAGCTAGCGGTATAGTCACCAAAGGATGGCCGCATCATCAAAGAAAGAAATTCTTTGCTGATGTAAAGCATTACTTTTGGGAAGACCCTTATCTTTTCAAAATGTGTGCCGACCAACTCATCCGAAGGTGTGTCCATGGTAATGAAGCACGAAGAATTCTCCGTCATTGTCATGAAGGTCCATACGGAGGGCATCATGGTGCCGCTAGTACCGCACGAAAGGTATTTGATTCAGGATTTTATTGGCCAACCATTTACAAAGATGCACAAGATCTTGTAAAGACATGTGATGCTTGCCAAAGATCAGGTAATATTTCTTTCAAAAACGAAATGCCTCAAAATGGCATTCTCGTTTGTGAAATATTTGATGTGCGGGGACTCGATTTCATGGGACCCTTCTCACCATCAAAAGGAAACAAATACTTGTGGCAGTCGATTACTTGTCTAAATGGGCAGAGGCCGAAGCTCTTCCAACAAACGATGGAAGAGTAGTGGTAAAATTTCTGAAAAAATTATTCTCTCGTTTTGGAACACCAAAAGCTTTGATAAGTGATAGGGGTACCCATTTTTGCAATCATCAACTCGAAAAAATCTTAACAAGGTATGGGGTCTATCACCGGGTCTCAACAGCATATCACCCTCACACAAATGGACAAGCCGAAGTGACTAACTGTGACAACTCGACCTTTCGACTTTAAATGCACGTTGACTTTGACCATTGACTTTGACTATTTGGTTGTTTACTTGTTTAACGTACAGCTGTATATGTTGTGTTATAATAAATGCGTTGGGATTATTGCATGTGTGTGTGATTGTAATATAATATGAGACTTAGTAGTATAAGCATGACCAGGCTCGACGAAACACAAGCTGTGTTTCGCCAATAGCAACCCGACGAGACAAATGCATGTTTCGCCAACTTCAGTCCCGACGAAACAGAATGTCTCGCCGAGCCCAGATTCGCCAAGCCCATTACGGGCCCAAACCGCCTGTATGTGTGTAAAATGTGAAACGACTTTCTGTTTCTCACTTTTATCAAAACTACCAAAACCCTAAGAACTCCCTTTCTCTGTGACGGCGATCTTGCATACCAGAAGCCTAGAACCGAGACTTAGTTGCTTCCTTAATCCTTTCGGTTAGTCATTTATGTGTTCATGATTTCTTGATTTATGCTATATCTATGCTGGATGTTCCTGGATTTCTCTATACATATTGTGTATGCTTGATTTACGATCGGATGTGAGTACATGCGTTAGATAATCTTGATTCGTATGCATGATTAATCGGTTACGTATTCTTATGCGGATTATGATGTTGATTTAGGAATACTATTAACTGATCGGATTGATATGATTACGTGATGGGTGGATCTAGATCTAACGATGTTCATGTCGGTTTAATGTTATTAAACTTTGTTGATTATGATTTCTGGGTTACGATAATGGTGCGTCGACCTGATGATAGTATGATGATTGTTCTTGATGGTGTTCTAGGTGGCTGCTAGAATGATTAGGGTTTCCATGATTGATTGCATGATTTTCTGTAACTGATATGTTGACGTAATTACTGCTTAACAAATCTGAATGCTTGATGAATGTGAATGCTTGACGAATGTGAATGCTCGATGAATGTGAAAGTCTTGGCGAAACAGAATGTGTTTCGCCAAGGATGTCGACGAATTAGAAAACGTATTTCGCCAAAGGTCTTTAACGAAACAGAATTTAGATTCGCCAAAGGGTAGTTGACGAAACACATTAATATTGTGTTTCGTCAACCAGTGTTTCGCCAACCAGGATAACTTGCACAGTAATATAGTAACTCTGTTAAATGATAACTGGTGTCACACCCCCAAAATCCACACGCGGAGTATCACCGCTTGGGAGCGTGACTGACCAGGACCAAGCCACCAATCATATAGAACATTGTATAAAGTAAAAGTAATTGCAATATAATTCAGAACAAATCCATATGAAAGGTGTTTCCAAAACATAAGCCAGTTATCAATGTTTAGCGGAAGCGTATATATAAAAATATCCAATGTAAAAGTGTATCAAGTATCATATGGGTTCCATATGATGTTCACGATCCAAGTCCACAACGTCCGCGCCTCCAGTGCAAGCTCCCAGTGCCTAACGATCTGCAAGGCATGTAAAAGAAAGGATCAACAAAATAGTTGAGCGAGTTCACAGTACGTAAATGCGTAATAGTAAGTAACGGGTGGCTCTACCGGGCCAATAGTAAGTTATACAGGTGGGGGCTTCCCATGTTAAGTGACCACTAGACTATTCGTATTATGACCACGTAGGTGTTATCCCAACCTACGGAAGAAGTAAGTAATGCGTACACGTATGTCTTACGTGCGTATCCTTTGTATCGAGGATAGTAATTTGCATATGACCACGTAGGTGTTATCCCAACCTACGGAAGAAGTAAGTAATGCGTACACGTATGTCTTACGTGCGTATCCTTTGTATCGAGGATAGTAATTGGCATCTGACCACGTAGGTGTTATCCCAACCTACGGAACCACGTAGGTGTTTTCCAACCTACGGAACCGTCCTGACATCCGAGGACTATGATAGGTGATAGTCTAGGAAAAGCGTAGTGTATGTACGTTATTAGTTTATCATCAAGCCTTTAACCCATTCCCACAACCCGGGAATCCCATGCCTTAGTAAGAGTGTGAACTCACCTTGGTTTGCTCGGTATGCTAGGTTATGTACTCACAAGTAATTAATCACGTCCTATTGTATGCATGTATAACAAATCAGTTCATGTTCACAATGATTCGCATGCAATATAATGTTCACGTAACAGTCAGTTTGTACATCGGCGCAACACGTACCATTTCCTAGTTACTCATCAGCTAGTGCACACAATTACAAATGTAAACATTCATCATCAAGCATGGCATGTCAAATAGTTCATGTATACATTCCATCCTTCGAAGGATGTTTATAATTGCCACTATCCTTCGATCCACTGTTAACTTTCGACACATCAGTAATCTTTCGACACTTACAAGTTTTCACAGTTATCTTTCGGACTAGTTGGTATGTTTCGTACCATCAGTCATCTTTCGACCTAAGGTATCTTTCGGTCAACTTAATTATGTTTCGGTCATATCTATCCTTCGGTCAATGCTATGTTTCGACTACCAGCATCTTTCGACACTACCTATGTTTCGACAAACAGTATCTTTCGATCAATCAACAGTTACGTTTTCACAATCAGTTACGTTTTCACAGGAACAGCAACCCTAATCATCTGTACAGCCGTCATCATCATTACCAAATCATCAGAATCATTTAGCACATCTAATCATAACGCAATCATCCAGAAATCATTGTCTAGCATGAACCTAGTTTAAACGTATCACGAAACCGGTTAACGCACATTAACACATCATCAAACCCTATGTGAAATCTATATCGATATTCAATCGTATCCAAAATCATGATATTCAGGCATGTATCAGTTCAGGTTACATCAACAATCAAGAACACACTACACGTGAACACATACGCATATAAACGAACGATCGAATCAAATAGATTTTACTAACCGAAATGAGGGTTTGGTCGCAAGGGTCTCCTGTGGTTACTAGCTTGCCGTCACAGTTTGGAGAGCTCTAGGGTTGGGAATATGATAGAAATGACAGCCGGTACATGTTGATACGTATTTATACGTATTACAGAAATGGGCCAAGCCCATCTGAAAGACTGGGCCGAAGGATCTGGGTTCCAGTCGAAGGATATGGTCTTGGTTCGAAGGATATGTTTCGAGATCCTTCGAACCGGCAGTTGATCCTTCGAATCGAAGGATATCTTTCGGGGTCCTTCGATTGGCATAACATGTTTCGATCTAAACTAAGTGTTTTAATAATATTCCAATAATAACTTTAATACCACAGCAAGTAATCACATATGTGCAACACGACAATTCATTTCATCAAAACACAACGTGTACAATTACAAGTCCATAATCCAAACAACTAAACAGTCAAAGTCAACGCGCATTTAATGCGAAAGTGAAAGTCAGAAACTCGAGTTGTCACATTATCCCCAACTAATTGGAAATTTCGTCCCGAAATTTGGTATGCACTCACTGAGGAAGCTAGGTAAGCTGTATCGTTTACTGGTTTTCCTGGGGTGTCACATCATCCCCCCGTTGATTTGGAATTTCGTCCCGAAATTCAGTAGTAGTAGCTTCAGCCTCAGTAGTGGTTGTATTGGTTTCGAATAACTGGGGTACTTTTCTGTCATCTAATCCTCGCGTTCCCAGGTGTACTCTGGGCCACGTCGGGAGTTCCAACGAACTCGAACAAGAGGGATTCTCTTGTGTTTGAGGACCTTCACATCCCGGTCCGTGATTTCAAGTGGTTCCTCGACGAACTGCAACCGCTCGTCGATAGTGAGTTCCTTAAAAGGAACTATAAGGGTCTCATCTGCTAGGCATTTCTTCAGATTCGACACGTGAAATACATTGTGAACTGCACCGAGTTCAGGAGGTAGGTTCAACTTGTAGGCTACCTTGCCAATCTTTTCTGTAATTTCGAATGGTCCGACGTACCGCGGATTTAATTTGCCCCGTTTGCCAAAACGTACCACACCCTTCCAGGGTGAAACTTTCAAGAAAACCCGGTCCCCGACCTCAAATTCCAATGGCTTTCTACGCTTGTCCGCGTAGGCTTTCTGACGGTCGCGTGCTGCCGCCATGCGTTGTCGTATCTGTGCAATCTTTTCTGTGGCGTCCACTACAATCTCTGGACCCGTAATTTGACTATCCCCCACCTCTGCCCAACAGAGAGGTGACCGGCATTTACGTCCGTACAATGCCTCAAATGGAGCGGCTTGAATGCTGGTATGGTAACTGTTATTGTACGAGAACTCCACCAAAGGGAGATGCTTTTCCCAGCCGTTGCCGAAATCGATAACACACGCCCTAAGCATGTCTTCAAGGGTTTGAATCGTTCGCTCAGACTGCCCATCCGTCTGAGGGTGATAGGTTGTGCTCATGACTAGCCGTGAGCCAAAAGATTTATGCATCGCTTGCCATAGTTCCGACGTGAATCGTACGTCGCGATCCGAAATAATGGATGTGGGCACTCCGTGCCTCGAACAATTTCTTTAAGGTAAATGTCTGCGAGAGTGGAGAACTTGTCCGCTTCCTTAATCGACAGGGAGTGTGCAGACTTGGTGAGCCGATCAACTATGACCCATAGTGTCATTCCCACTCTGGGATCTAGGTAGGCCAGTGACAAAATCCATGGAAATTTGCTCCCGTTTCCATTGTGGTATCTTGGGCTGCTGAAGTAGACCTGATGGTTTCTGATATTTAACCTTGACTCTCGCACCGGTCAAGCATTTTCCACGTACGTAGCGATGTGGGCCTTCATGCTAGGCCAGCAATAAGTAGTTCTGATGTAGTGATACATCTTGTCCGACCCTAGATGTACCGAGTAGCGAGACTTGTGAGCTTCATCCGTTACAAGTTCGCGTAGACCGTCGTAAAGTGGGACCCAAATACGCCCCGTTAGATGGTAGGCGCCGTCTGCCTTCTGTTCCATCTGTTGTCGTGAGTCGCGTAAGGCTTCAGCCTTGACGTTTTCAGGCTTCAGTGCTTCTATCTGAGCAGCTCGTATCTGTGCTGGAGGACTAGACTGAATCGTAAGCTGTAGCGCTCGCACGCGCTTAGGTAGAGTGTCCTTCCGACTGAGGGCGTCTGCCACAACATTGACTTTGTCTGGATGGTACATGATGGCGTATTCGTAGTCGCTAAGTAGTTCAACCCATCTTCGTTGACGCATGTTCAAATCCTTCTGCTTAAGGATATGCTCGAGACTCCTGTGATCGGTGTAAATCGTGCACTTGGTACCGTACAGGTAGTGTCGCCATATCTTAAACGCGAAAACAACAGCTCCCAGCTCTAAATCGTGCGTCGTATAGTTCCGTTCATGAACCTTGAGTTGCCGAGAAGCGTAGGCTATCACTTTATCACGTTGCATCAACACACATCCAAGACCCTGGATGGATGCATCACAGTATACCACGAAGTCATCTGTGCCCTCTGGCAATGAGAGAATAGGTGCGCTGCAGAGCCTATCCTTTAAGTACTGAAAAGCGGTTTCCTGAGAATCTCCCCAACGGTAGGTGACACCTTCCTGTGTCAGCATTGTAAGCGGCTGCGCGATCTTGAAGAAGTCTTTGATAAATCACCTGTAGTAACCCGCCAAACCCAAGAATTGGCGTATCTCTGTTGGTGTACGCGGTGCTGGTCTGTTCCTGATCGAATCTATCTTGGATGGATCGACATGGATCGCATCCCTGTTCACTACATGGCCTAAGGAGTGGACTTCACGTATCCAGAAGTCGCATTTAGAAAACTTGGCGTACGTTTGCTCCTTCCGAAAAGTTCCAAGATAAGACGTAAGTGTTGCTCATGTTCTTCCTGACTCTTGGAGTAGATCAGAATGTCGTTGATGGAGACAAGGACAATTTGTCCAGGTAGGGTTTGCACACCCTGTTCATAAGGTCCATAAATACGGCAGGTGCGCTCAATAATATCAAACCATTCATCATATCAAACATGAAGTATAGCAGTTAAAATAATTCATAAAACCCAACATGATTAATGTTCAAACCAAACTTTGTTTGAGTAGCGTAAACATAATAATAAAAATCCAAGACAAGTTATGAGTTCAATTAGCGTTCATTGCGTCTCCTCCTCCTAACATGAAAACTCGACCTCTTGCCTCGTTGCCATTGTTATTGTTGTTTCCTCCGTTGTTGTTGTTATTGTTCCCGTTGCCCTGATTGTTGTTGTTGTTGTTCTGGTTCCTGTTTAGCTGCGGGCAGTGTCTCTTGATGTGACCTTCAGCACCACAATTATAGCACCCCTTGTTGCCCTGTTGCTGATTCTGCTGAGCGTGTGGCTGCTGCTGACCCTGGTTCTGGTTCGCAGGACGAGGGCTCCTGCAGTCTTTGGCCTCATGACCCATCTTGAGGCAT
This sequence comes from Helianthus annuus, assembly GCF_002127325.2. Classification (NCBI taxonomy): domain Eukaryota; kingdom Viridiplantae; phylum Streptophyta; class Magnoliopsida; order Asterales; family Asteraceae; genus Helianthus; species Helianthus annuus. Next base: position 55,306,150 of record NC_035439.2, read on the forward strand.
CTTTGACAACGACCTCTGTTACACTGGCCGCTGTGGTGCCTGTTGCAGTTGTTACATTTCGGAAGATTTCCCCGATATCCTCCCTGTTTGTGACTACCCGAAGAGTGCTGACTGGGGCTTTGATAACCTTCAGTCTTTCGTTGCTGAGCCTGGGACTGGTCTGACGCTGATGCTTTACTTGAATCCCCCTCCCATTTTCGCTTATTGTCACTGGGAGTAGCAGTAGTAGCAGACGTAGTAGCAGTAGCAGTAGCGCTGATGCGCTTAGGCAGGCGATTCTGATCCACGGCCTGATCTGTGATGCGATGAGCGAGACGCTGGATCTCCTGGATGTTGTCGAGGTTAGCTGAGGTAACATGGCTCTGAATTTCTGGAGCCAAACCTTTGAGATACAACTCGATACGCTTGTATGGAGGGTCCACCATAGTTGGACACAGCACGGCCAGCTCATTTGACCGTTTAGTATACGCTTCAATCTCTGATCCAACCATTTTCAGATTATACAGCTCGTCTTCCAACTTGTGAATATCTTCACGTGTACAATACTCTCTCTTGATAAGTTCTTTGAATTCGTTCCAGGGTGTGGCGTTAGCAGCTGCCAACCCGAATATCTGCACTTGCGCGTTCCACCAAGTTAACGCGATTCCCTCTAGGGTACCGGTAGCGTATTTCACCCTGCGTTCCTCAGGGCATTCACACATTTCGAATACTGATTCTAGCTTCTCGAACCAGTGAAGGAGTCCAACTGCTCCTTCTGTGCCGCTAAACGTGCTGGGACGGCATTCCATAAAGTTCTTGAATGTGCAGGCAGGTTGTTGCTGAGCGGGTTGACCTATTGTGTACGAATAGGGCAAAGTTAAATACGAGAATTAATGTAGGATCTAAAGATCCTAGTGCCTATACTGCAGGGTATACTACCTGCTTGGGCGGCTGCAACTGCCGCAGCAACGAGAGCCTCTAGCTGGGCTTGAGTCATGGTAATTCGTGCGGCCATTGATCTTCAAATCAAAGGCAACGTAAGTAAGAAAAAGGGTTCGCGAGTAGTGCGATGACAGAAGAGTGTAGGCACGTAAGTGTTCTCAAGCAATAACAAGTTGTGAGCAAGGTAATGTAAGCATACTACGAGCAAAGTTCTATGCAAATTCTAGCATGTAGGCAATAAACATAAACCTTATTACCTAGGAAGTTGAGTCTTGCACGTGGAGCGAAGCGTCGTTGTGGATCGTTGAGAGCACTGTTCTGGTTATAGTCTGGTTTTAATAAAAACGTTTTTTTTTCCATATTAAAACCAAGTTCTCTATAACCAATGGCTCTGATACCAATCTGTCACACCCCCAAAATCCACACGCGGAGTATCACCGCTTGGGAGCGTGACTGACCAGGACCAAGCCACCAATCATATAGAACATTGTATAAAGTAAAAGTAATTGCAATATAATTCAGAACAAATCCATATGAAAGGTGTTTCCAAAACATAAGCCAGTTATCAATGTTTAGCGGAAGCGTATATATAAAAATATCCAATGTAAAAGTGTATCAAGTATCATATGGGTTCCATATGATGTTCACGATCCAAGTCCACAACGTCCGCGCCTCCAGTGCAAGCTCCCAGTGCCTAACGATCTGCAAGGCATGTAAAAGAAAGGATCAACAAAATAGTTGAGCGAGTTCACAGTACGTAAATGCGTAATAGTAAGTAACGGGTGGCTCTACCGGGCCAATAGTAAGTTATACAGGTGGGGGCTTCCCATGTTAAGTGACCACTAGACTATTCGTATTATGACCACGTAGGTGTTATCCCAACCTACGGAAGAAGTAAGTAATGCGTACACGTATGTCTTACGTGCGTATCCTTTGTATCGAGGATAGTAATTTGCATATGACCACGTAGGTGTTATCCCAACCTACGGAAGAAGTAAGTAATGCGTACACGTATGTCTTACGTGCGTATCCTTTGTATCGAGGATAGTAATTGGCATCTGACCACGTAGGTGTTATCCCAACCTACGGAACCACGTAGGTGTTTTCCAACCTACGGAACCGTCCTGACATCCGAGGACTATGATAGGTGATAGTCTAGGAAAAGCGTAGTGTATGTACGTTATTAGTTTATCATCAAGCCTTTAACCCATTCCCACAACCCGGGAATCCCATGCCTTAGTAAGAGTGTGAACTCACCTTGGTTTGCTCGGTATGCTAGGTTATGTACTCACAAGTAATTAATCACGTCCTATTGTATGCATGTATAACAAATCAGTTCATGTTCACAATGATTCGCATGCAATATAATGTTCACGTAACAGTCAGTTTGTACATCGGCGCAACACGTACCATTTACTAGTTACTCATCAGCTAGTGCACACAATTACAAATGTAAACATTCATCATCAAGCATGGCATGTCAAATAGTTCATGTATACATTCCATCCTTCGAAGGATGTTTATAATTGCCACTATCCTTCGATCCACTGTTAACTTTCGACACATCAGTAATCTTTCGACACTTACAAGTTTTCACAGTTATCTTTCGGACTAGTTGGTATGTTTCGTACCATCAGTCATCTTTCGACCTAAGGTATCTTTCGGTCAACTTAATTATGTTTCGGTCATATCTATCCTTCGGTCAATGCTATGTTTCGACTACCAGCATCTTTCGACACTACCTATGTTTCGACAAACAGTATCTTTCGATCAATCAACAGTTACGTTTTCACAATCAGTTACGTTTTCACAGGAACAGCAACCCTAATCATCTGTACAGCCGTCATCATCATTACCAAATCATCAGAATCATTTAGCACATCTAATCATAACGCAATCATCCAGAAATCATTGTCTAGCATGAACCTAGTTTAAACGTATCACGAAACCGGTTAACGCACATTAACACATCATCAAACCCTATGTGAAATCTATATCGATATTCAATCGTATCCAAAATCATGATATTCAGGCATGTATCAGTTCAGGTTACATCAACAATCAAGAACACACTACACGTGAACACATACGCATATAAACGAACGATCGAATCAAATAGATTTTACTAACCGAAATGAGGGTTTGGTCGCAAGGGTCTCCTGTGGTTACTAGCTTGCCGTCACAGTTTGGAGAGCTCTAGGGTTGGGAATATGATAGAAATGACAGCCGGTACATGTTGATACGTATTTATACGTATTACAGAAATGGGCCAAGCCCATCTGAAAGACTGGGCCGAAGGATCTGGGTTCCAGTCGAAGGATATGGTCTTGGTTCGAAGGATATGTTTCGAGATCCTTCGAACCGGCAGTTGATCCTTCGAATCGAAGGATATCTTTCGGGGTCCTTCGATTGGCATAACATGTTTCGATCTAAACTAAGTGTTTTAATAATATTCCAATAATAACTTTAATACCACAGCAAGTAAGCACATATGTGCAACACGACAATTCATTTCATCAAAACACAACGTGTACAATTACAAGTCCATAATCCAAACAACTAAACAGTCAAAGTCAACGCGCATTTAATGCGAAAGTGAAAGTCAGAAACTCGAGTTGTCACAACTGGATTATCTAACTGCTGTTAAGTGTTGTACCTAACTTATGTGGTAACGAATACATGCTGGTACTTGTATGATTTTTATACGTGCACAACTTGGATATAAACTGATTTGAATACGTGTAAACTCTAGGACGTGATTGATTTACTTTGAGCACATACTTAGCATACCGAGCAAACCCAAGGTGAGTTCACACAGCCAAGGCATGGGTTCCCGGGTGGGGAATGGGATTTGGTAGATTGTTGTGCATTCTCAGATGGTAGAACTTAATGAATACGAACCTACTAGACTAGTAACACTTATTGAACTGATCTTCGCACACCTGCCACGGGTTGGCCGCGATACTATGACATCTTCGCACACCTGCCTTTGGAAGGTCGCGAACTAAACTTACTAACCTTCGCACACCTGCCTGGGAGGCCGCGATACAAATAAACCTAGTCTAGAATGCTTGGGATGAACATCCCCTAATATCTTCGCACACCTGCCTGGGAGGCCGCGATGGAAATATGAAACATGATATAAACGAACGAACTTACTATTACGCATACCATATTATTACTGAACTGTTAACTGTGAACTCGCTCAACTAGTTGTTGACTCTCTGCTGCATGCCTTGCAGGACCTTAGGTACTTATGGAGCTTGCACTGGAGAAGCGGGTCGTTGTGGGCAAGGATCGTGGTTTCTACGTTGAACTATTATGACATTTAAAACTATTAACTAGTGTTGGATTATTTACTATGCTTCCGCTACACTTTGAAACTATGGTTATGTTTTGAACACCTATCGTATTGGATGTATGGTTTACATTTATTTTACTTGATATTAATTACATGTTCAATATGATTGGTGGCTTGATCCTGGTCAGTCACGCTCCCAAGCGATGGTACTCCGCGTGTGGATTTTGGGGGTGTGACACTAACCGAGGTTTAAAACGAATACTTGAAAAAACCGTAGGGTTAAATAAAAAGGAATGGGCTGATAAATTAGATGATACTTTATGGGCTTTTCGAACTGCTTATAAAACCACTATAGGCACAACCCCATATAAGCTTGTCTATGGAAAAAGTTGTCATTTGCCAGTAGAAATAGCTCACAGGGCCTACTGGGCAATAAAAAGCGTAAACTTAGACTTAGAAACTGCAGGTAAAAATCGATTCTGTCAAATGAATGAATTAGACGAATTAAGGAATTATGCATACTCTAACTCCGAAATTTATAAGGAAAGAATGAAAAATTTACACGATAAATATATTAAGCCTAATGAATTTCGGGTAGGAGACCAAGTTCTGTTGTTTAATTCACGACTTCGATTATTTCCTGGTAAACTAAAATCTAGGTGGTCAGGACCTTTTTCCATCACCCATGTTTTTCCTCACGGTGCAGTCGAAATTAAAACTCGAAATGGTATTCCATTTAAAGTCAATGGCCAACGGCTAAAACTCTACCGAGGATCCATTGAGGATGAAGAGGAGGAGATCTCACTTCAAACGGTTAACGAATGAAAAACACCCATATCATACCCGATATGTTACAAGCAATTGAGTATACATCGAAACCGGTAAGTCTTCTAACCATGTTTTCGGAAAAATGGGCACTCACACGAGCACATAAAAAAAATTTCAAACTTTTGCTCGGCACGAGGCCGTGTCCGCTGGACACAGGGTCGTGTCGACGCAACTGTCGGGATAAAACCCTCATTTCATAACAGTTACCTCATTTCACACGCCCCGTTTTGCCGAAAACGCTCTGGTTCAAGGCGATTTTCCGCAGATTTCCGACGTTACTTCCACGTTTAATGTAACGCCCTGCTTTTTCATACTTTCCATAATTAGAAAGCTCGCCTTGTAATGCTATTTTTGGAAATCTTGTATTATTGTAGTCGTCTTTTCGTTGTAAAATCCGAGACTTGGATCATAAATAAAATTCGTATTTCTTTAAATTCACCATCTACATATTCATACATGTTCATACGTTGGAATTCATTGTACATCGAATCCTTATTTGTAATTCATACTTATACGATACTTATTCACGGTGCATGTCCATGCTTGTCCTTAAATTGTTGATACCTAAAAACCCCTAATAATATACTTATTTATACAACGGTTAATCATCTAAAATGTGACATATACTTGTCATTTACAAACATGTTACATACTTGTACATTACACTTTTTACCTAGTTAAATCATGTTTTATTTCATATTTCACCTTGTTACAAGTTAGGGGAAACATTGTTGCATATTATTACACAACTTAATTAACAAAATTACTCATTATAATGTTTTAAAAATAAAAAAAAATTAAAGAAATATGACAGCCCCAATTCATCAAAATTCAGCCCCATATAGTTGGGTTTTGTGGGCTAGTTTCAAGGTGTAACCCCTTCTAAACACTTCCAAAGCCCAACCCATTGAAACCCTAATCCTTTCCCCTATAAATACCACTTATAACCAGCCTCCCTACCACTTTTGCAACCCTAAAAACTCTCAAAACATCCTCTAAACCGTAGCTGAAAGCAAAGGTTCGAGCAGATTGACACCCCTTCACGAAAATGAGCATAACTCACTCAATTCTTATCCGATTCACTCGATTCTTTTTCCTACTACTTTGTGTTGACCTTATCTACGTTTCCATTGGTTTTTCATAGTAAATAAGTCCCTGGAACTCCAGCAAAAAAGCTCCAAAGTCCACTGATTGTTTTTGTTTTCATGAAATCCTTGTTATTTCTTACCAAACTTGAGTCTATCTCATCTCAAACCTATGTCCTAATGCTTACAACACTTTAGTGGTTGGTTAGGCTTAAAAACAAGGTTGAGACACTTAAAAATCAGAGGATTAAACCTCATAAACTTGGTGTTTTGTTTAGGGTTTTTAACCCACAAGTCATGTCAAACTTTGTCTTTGATACATGAGTGATTATGGAACAACTTGGGTTGTCCAAACATACAATCCTCACATGACTTGATGAGTTCTCTTAGTTAGTGTCTATATTTCTTATTCTTTATTGTATGTTCATGACCCTCCTTGGTTGTTTTTTTACATCAAGTGTAGTGGTGAACACATAGAGGTGCCTAAATGGAAGACTTGATCTTCCTACCTCCTACATGATTTCTATGACATTTAGAGGTACCAAAATGAAGATTTTAATCTTCTACCTCATGCTTGAACTATTGGACATATAACCTAAATATATTATTCGAATAATCGAATCTTTGATGATGAACTAGTGTTCATATGTCGGGGTACTAGATTACATCATCCTAGACTATGATAACTTGTCACGATTCTAATGGAGCCTTGTTCCATGAAAACATCTAAACTCCTTCGAGTTTCCTAGTGTCAAGAACAAGCATCGTATGTACTAAATGATTATTTTCCATGTTATTCTCATATCTTATTTTTATGTTGTTTTAAACACCGAATCTCGACTCTAAACATACTTGAACTTTAACCCTTATACATTCGGACTCTAAATCTCTACTCGTCAACAATTGGATAATCGGAAAGCATATGCAAGCCTTGTGAGTATACTCGTATTTCCCCCTTTTTTACTTTTACCACTTTTGGGGTATAACATGTTTACTTATCAAAAACTTACACATGAACATTTTGCTTAAACACATGAACATTCCTATAACATGCTTGTATACGTGATGGCTTGATACTTTAAACTTGGGTGAAACTTATGTGTTGAATTTATCATTAACTTCGTACGAGCCAAACCGTGACATATGTAGCGCTATAGGATTAACGACCCGCCCTTTATCATCGGTAATGTCATGAGCATATTGCGTTTCCTTGGTTTGATATGTTAGACACATGCCATGTTTAAACGTTTATCTTGAATCACATGCTTGCTATGAGGAATTGTTTAAAACTTATCTTTTACTATGTATGTATCAAACTTGTATACTCGCCTTTGCTTTTGCATTGAATTATATTAAACATGTTACAGGTTGATGAGGATGATGCTAAGAAAAGAAGTAGCGTTGATGCCTAGATACACATATAGACGTTAGGGTTTAATATGTTGTATCAATTTTTGTTATGTTGTCATGTTATTTTGTTAGACTTGTTGTATTTGAATTTCTTGTAATGTTGACAATTCATCTTATGAAATGAAATCGGATTATTTAAATACTTGTCACAATTATTAGCGTTATGATGTCTTGAGCAATCTTCACACTTCGTCTCATCCCGATGTTTCCGCCATTGGTTGGGGTGTGACAGATTGGTATCAGAGCCATAACTATAGGGAATTAGGAAAAGTAGGAATGCTTTAGCCTAGTCTATAGTTTTAGAGCCTTATTCTTATGTTTTACTTGAAACTACTTGCATGCTACCTTATTTGGTCTTATTCATTCTCTTTTGATCTTTTAAGCATATATGGCGCATATGTGTTAACACTTGACATGCTATACTTGCTTTATTATGTGCTAATACATGTTTTATTATCCCACTCATTATGTGTTGTTCTTAATATGCTTCATTGTGCGTTTATATTTGTTGTTTATTCCTTTAACATACTCTTTCCCTCATGCATTTTACTCGACTATTCTAAATCCGTAAACACTCGAGACGAATTCACCAAAATAGGCGTGAAACCCACAATTTTGTGAACGACTCACAATCTACCTATTCTTCTTTTTACACGAGATATCGCCATTAAGCTAGGAGTGAAATCCACATCTTAATGGTAAATCTCAAATTTCAAATTCTAGTGGACCCTCGTCAACATGTCGAAATTAAATTTTGACCCGACGAGTACCAACCACACTTTGGATACGAAATTGTCAAGTTAGGGGTGAAACCCGCACCTTGTCGACTAGTTCCACTCCTTGATATTTTGTTTTTCATAAATCCCGCCAAGTCTCGAAATTTCGATGATTTGGGACATGTAGTAACCGGAAGGGTAAATACCGTTAACCGACTTGTCGGCGAGAGTATTCCACCTATTAGGCCAAAGCATGCTCCCCAAACTCGAAAGATTTTTTCGACCACTTTGGTTAGTCAACGTTCCGTTTTGGAACCATCCGAGCTTCCTTTTATCAAACTCACGCTTTATTACTTTCGATCTTTTGCCAATTTTGAACCATTTGAGATTTCACTTTTGCGCATGCATCATGCTATTACTTTTCATACGATTATACATTATCTGCATGCATATTTTCACGTAATTTTATTTACACTTTTGTAACGAGTGGAGACATATCATCGAGATAGGAGTGATTTCCTTACCTTGACGATTAACTCCGCTTTATTTCTCACCTTACAACGACCTCACCAACGAGTTAGGGGTGATTGCCTTACCTAGGTGATCGTTACCAATGCTTTCTTCTAATAGGCTATATTATGTAAACACAATCATGTTTATACCTAAATCATTTATCATGTATTTCAAAATGCTTCATTTATTTAAACGTACCTCTTATTCTATAATTTATTTTCACATCACTCGCACACACAAAATTCTTAGCTTTTACCATAAACACTTATTCCCCAACATTCAAAATTTCACAAAATGCTACTCATCAACTTAATCGGTCCAACAAAACCATTGCTCACAAAACTTTGTATTCAACATAACTATTGAAACACTTATAAAATATTACAAATATTATTCGACATCTACTAAAACTTCTTTCAAAAGCAATAAAACATTTTATTAAAAGACGCTTTTTCAGCAAACACTAAGTCCATATACCAAATTCCTTTTTCTAAAGGATCACCTTTTTCACGAAAATCCGTAAACTTCGAAACTTTCTAATACAAAGTTACTTAAAACTGCGCAAACTTATTAATCTCTAGAACTTTTCAAAACCTCACTCGATACATCAATTAACTTCAAAACACGTGGGCAAGGAAACTTCATAAGGACCGACAAATTTTCAAGTTATGTAATCTCTTTTAAAACCGTAGTAGCATTTCCATTCTTTTTACAAAGCACGTTTCACGTAACCAATAGCTGTTTTATATTCCCTTACATTCAAAAACTAGATTCTGCATTTCATGACAACTCAATCTATTTAACTTCACGTTTTACGCAAACAACTACATATGCATACCATTTTATACGTTTTAGTCAATATCTCACAACAATCTCACGCGTGTCACTCGTTCACTTTTTCTTTCATACTCAAAACTTTTGATCTTTTACGCACATAAACTCATGTATTTCGATTTATACTATAAAACAAAATCATTATTTTCTACATCCATGCTTATACATTTTACGCCTTCACTTATGTTCACACTTACACATTTATGTTATACTCACGATTCAAAATTCGTACGTTTTACGTTAATAAATACACTCACAATTATACACTTATGTTATCCTTACATTCATGTCTATACTACATTCGTATTCATATTCATACGCTTTATGTTTTCATTTACACTTGTACAACTTCGTTACACTTATATTCATACGCTTTCTGCTTATACTTATACACATACTACTTACACGTTTTATGTTTATGCTTATACATACATGCGTATTCATACTTAAACTTATGCTCATACTTTCATCCTTACTCATGATTCATACATTCGTACCTATACGCGAGCGTAACCTGAGGGATTCGCTTGCGTGGGTCCCACACATACTTAAGCATGGACTGCTTATATACTATATTCTTGTACGTACACATTCTAAACTTTTATGTATACCCCGATTCATACACAACTAGTACAAGCTATGCGGATCATGTGACGATCAAAATAATCACGGGTGCACACGGGATTATAGTGATAGGCGTATGAGAACCATAGCGTGTGCTACTGCGTATGGTAATACACGGAACGTAACATGACACCGAAGACGAAACGGACGTAACATGGTCAAAACATGGTGGATACGCCGCTGGTACTTCCTATATATAAGTGTTTTCACCATGTTACCAAAATTTCGTAAAACATGCCATGGGAAATTCAATGTTTTACAGACCTCTTGGACCTAATACAAGCTTTAAGCAACTCACAAACACATTATGCCCGATTATCCATGACGAGACTTCATACTTAACATGCTACTTTCATCTATCTAATGCCCATATCATTCGTATACTTGCGTTCATTTAGTGTCAATTGTTCGCCCCATGCTCCTATTTCCTTCCTTTCATACGAACCTCGTTCACAATCAAGCTCGTTTAAGCATTCAAATCCTAACTTATCTTATTACCCTTAGAACTTTCTAATTTTTAGCCATTTCAAATCGTTTTACCTATACCTGTTTACCCCTGCTTATGCCTCAAACCCATTTCGGCTCGACAAATCATTTTACAAACTTATCTTTATCTTCCCAAAATCTCGTACTTTTCAAAACGTTCAAAATCTCAAGTCTCGAACTGTTACCAAAACTCTTTAAATCTACCTCTTAAATAAATTTCGGGACGAAATTTCCTAAAGGAGGGGAGAATGTAACGCCCTGCTTTTTCATACTTTCCATAATTAGAAAGCTCGCCTTGTAATGCTATTTTTGGAAATCTTGTATTACTGTAGTCGTCTTTTCGTTGTAAAATCCGAGACTTGGATCATAAATAAAATTCGTATTTCTTTAAATTCACCATCTACATATTCATACATGTTCATACGTTGGAATTCATTGTACATCGAATCCTTATTTGTAATTCATACTTATACGATACTTATTCACGGTGCATGTCCATGCTTGTCCTTAAATTGTTGATACCTAAAAACCCCTAATAATATACTTATTTATACAACGGTTAATCATCTAAAATGTGACATATACTTGTCACTTACAAACATGTTACATACTTGTACATTACATTTTTTACCTAGTTAAATCATGTTTTATTTCATATTTCACCTTGTTACAAGTTAGGGGAAACATTGTTACATATTATTACACAACTTAATTAACAAAATTACTCATTATAATGTTTTAAAAATAAAAAAAAATAAAGAAATATGGCCGCCCCAATTCAGCAAAATTCAGCCCCATATAGTTGGGTTTTGTGGGCTAGTTTCAAGGTGTAACCCCTTCTAAACACTTCCAAAGCCCAACCCATTGAAACCCTAATCCTTCCCCCTATAAATACCACTTATAACCAGCCTCCCTACCACTTTTGCAACCCTAAAAACTCTCAAAACATCCTCCAAACCGTAGCTGAAAGCAAAGGTTCGAGCAGATTGACACCCCTTCACGAAAATGAGCATAACTCACTCAATTCTTTTTCCTACTACTTTGTATTGACCTTATCTACGTTTCCATGGGTTTTTCACAGTAAATAAGTCCCTGGAACTCCAGCAAAAAAGCTCCAAAGTCCACTGATTGTTTTTGTTTTCATGAAATCGTTGTTATTTCTTACCAAACTTGAGTCTATCTCATCTCAAACCTATGTCCTAATGCTTACAACACATTAGTGGTTGGTTAGGCTTAAAAACAAGGTTGAGACACTTAAAAATCAGAGGATTAAACCTCATAAACTTGGTGTTTTGTTTAGGGTTTTTTACCCACAAGTCATGTCAAACTTTGTCTTTGATACATGAGTGATTATGGAACAACTTGGGTTGTCCAAACATACAATCCTCACATGACTTGATGATTTCTCTTAGTTAGTGTGTATATTTCTTATTCTTTATTGTATGTTCATGACCTTCCGTGGTTGTTTTTTTACATCAAGTGTAGTGGTGAACACATAGAGGTGCCTAAATGGAAGACTTGATCTTCCTACCTCCTACATGATTTCTATGATATTTAGAGGTACCAAAATGAAGATTTTAATCTTCTACCTCATGCTTGAACTATTGGACATATAACCTAAATATATTATTCGAATAATCGAATCTTTGATGATGAACTAGTGTTATATGTCGGGGTACTAGATTACATCATCCTAGACTATGATAACTTGTCACGATTCTAATGGAACCTTGTTCCATGAAAGCATCTAAACTCCTTCGAGTTTCCTAGTGTCAAGAACAAGTATCATATGTACTAAATGATTATTTTCCATGTTATTCTCATATCTTATTTTTATGTTGTTTTAAACACCGAATCTCGACTCTAAACATACTTGAACTTTAACCCTTATACATTCGGACTCTAAATCTCTACTCGTCAACAATTGGATTATCGGAAAGCATATGCAAGCCTTGTGAGTATACTCGTATTTCCCCCTTTTTTACTTTTACCACTTTTGGGGTATAACATGTTTACTTATCAAAAACTTACACATGAACATTTTGCTTAAACACATGAACATTCCTATAACATGCTTGTATACGTGATGGCTTGATACTTTAAACTTGGGTGAAACTTATGTGTTGAATTTATCATTAACTTCGTACGAGCCAAACCGTGACATATGTAGCGCTATAGGATTAACGACCCGCCCTTTATTATCGGTAATGTCATGAGCATATTGCGTTTCCTTGGTTTGATATGTTAGACACATGCCATGTTTAAACGTTTATCTTGAATCACATGCTTGCTATGAGGAATTGTTTAAAACTTATCTTTTACTATGTATGTATCAAACTTGTATACTCGCCTTTGCTTTTGCATTGAATTATTTTAAACATGTTACAGGTTGATGAGGATGATGCTAAGAAAAGAAGTAGCGTTGATGCCTAGATACACATATAGACGTTAGGGTTTAATATGTTGTATCAATTTTTGTTATGTTGTCATGTTATTTTGTTAGACTTGTTGTATTTGAATTTCTTGTAATGTTGACAATTCATCTTATGAAATGAAATAGGATTATTTAAATACTTGTCACAATTATTAGCGTTATGATGTCTCGAGCAATCTTCACACTTCGTCTCATCCCGATGTTTCCGCCATTGGTTGGGGTGTGACATTTAACAACATCAAGGTATGATTCTATCATCATTAGTAGTTAGATTAGTTACTTACATGTAGTTAAACATTAAAAATTTGGGGAAAAATCTAGGGTTCTTCAAGTTCATCTGGATCAAACTCAAATTTTTTGATATAATCTATTAGTATTAGTTTAGATTAGTATAATGGGAAGTAAATACACTTGTATTGTTGATAGATTTTCCCGATTTCTCACTAAAACCTCAAACCCTTGTTTTTGAACCGAAAAAGATAAAATTGGAAGGGTAAACGGGTTGTTTTGGAAAAAACGGCACTTGGGGTTTCATTTTCGGGGGAAACCGCACCTACTTGACCAAAAATTTTCAGATTTCCAGGACCGGGACGAAAAATGAGGTTTTTGGGTTACAGACGTCTGGACACGGGGTCATGCCCGCTGAACACGGGGCCGTGTCCAGCCCACTGTTTGCAGTTTCTTTCAGAATCTCACTGTTTTGTGCTCACTTTTGGTGTATTCTTTCAGATGGCAAAGTTCACAAGGTTCAATGCAAGTGAGCTCGATGCTAGGGCAAGGTACGAGTTGCTTCAAACAAGACCCGAGGAGTACCCCAGACGAGCATGCACGGACCTGTTAACCTTGGTAAACCAGCTGGACCGATTCAACAACATCGTTATGGGACCACTAGCAGTTGCATTAAACACTCGGCTTCGGTCGGTGCATCAATGCACCATGGAGTTCTACAGTACTTTTACCTTCACTTCGAGGTGTGACCCGTTCGACAATGAAGGGGTTGCATTTCGGTGTGGCGGGACGAAGTACTCGACCTCTATGGCACAGTTTGGAGCTATAGTGGGACTGTACGGGGAAGAGGAATCGGGAAATGAGGAAAATACCGGGGGATTACGAGATTTGGATGAAAATGAACGTCAAGCAGCATGGGCCCAAATCGGTGAAGGAATCTACAACCCTAGCAGCACTAAGAGTACCAAGCTGAGGGACCCACTGTATCGCTACATTCACAGGCTCCTCGCCTACTCTCTTAACCAACGTCACGACAGTAGTGGCGTTGTAGGGTTGAAAGATTTGGTTGTCCTTACTGCATCCACAACTGGAAGCCTCTCGATGTTCCATATCTCCTGTTACGAAACATGCATCTCAATCGCCTTGCTCGTGCTCCAACACCTATCTTCTTTGGAGGATGGGTGTACCGCCTCTTCAAGCACTTCACGCGAATCCCTAGGTCCTTCGAGAGAAGCCCATGGTCGGGACGAGTTGACTATCACATTTGCCGAGCCATGAACTTACTTTATGAGGCAGAAGACGGGTCAGTGAGCTTCTAAAGGACGCAAGGCTATGCATGGAACCCGCAGGAGGCCCTAGTTCTTCACGCACCACCTCCTCACTACCAGTATCAACCCCATGATGATCCGGGTCAATCCTCCTCACAAGGAGGTGGTTTTCCTAACTTTCAAAGCTTACATAATCTTTTGCAGGAAAACCTCATATGTACCAGGAACACCTACAACCTTGCCAACAATACGTACCACCGGGTAGGAGCTATCGAACGAAACATCAACGACATACAAGACGATATCGGCAGCATCCGGGAGTATATGGCAGGTCAGGGGAATGGAGGTGATGACAGCGACGAGGACATGGACTAGGGGATTGAAGGAGCAGGAGCGGGTTGATGGTGAGCCCACAGGTTAAAGTACCTTTATCTATCGAACAGTTTGTGGCCTGCGTGCCAAGTGTTGAACAATTTACTGTCCTTGACTACTTTTATTTTCCGCTTTATTTTTCTTTTACTTTATGCTTGGAACAATTAACTATGGTAATTTAGGATTTTGGTATTGCTTGGTGTGGTATTTAGTGATGAAACAGGTACAAACCGAGGCTTAGAGTGCTAAGCCTTAGCACCCATAAAGCCAGGATGGAAAAACCGGAGGAAGGAACCTATTCTTCAGGCTTACAGACTGTCCACACGGGGACGTGTCCAACCGACACGCCCCCGTGCTCACCTCCCAAACCTGCTGTTTGGTTACTTTCCTGCAGATCTTTGCCAGACACGGGACCGTGTCTAGCCAACACGCCCCCGTGTCCACCTTCTGTAAGTTTTCATTACTGGCAGTTCACCACGGGGTTGTGTCCAACGGACACGGGGCCGTGTCCAGACTGCCAGTAACAAAATTTTTTGCTTTTAAACACCATGTTACACATTCAATCAACCTAAAAATTTATTTTTGGGACACATTTGTCACACCCCCAAAATCCACACGCGGAGTACCACCGCTTGGAGGCGTGACATGACCAGGATCAAGCCACCAATCATATTGAACATGTAATTAATATATAAAAGGAAATGCCATTCAACCACCAATATGAAAGGTGTTCGAAAACACAAGTATGTTATCACTGTTTAGCGGAAGCGTATAAGTAAAACCCAACCTAATAAAGTATGTAATGTCTTAAAGTGTTTAACAAAACAACCACGATCCATGCTCCACACCGACCTGCTCCTCCCTGTGCAAGCTCCATATGTACCTAAGGTCCTGCAAGGCATGCAACAGATAGTCAACAACTAGTTGAGCGAGTTCACAGTTAATAGTTCAGTAATTGTAATAGTATAGTAAGCCTTGTGTTCGTTCATTAAGTCATGTATCGTATTAGTTCGTATCGCGGCCCTCTAGGCATGCATGCGAAGATTAGAGAAAGTTTCCAAGTATTCTAGACTAGGTATATTTGTATCGCGGCCACCCGGCACATGTGCGAAGTTTAGCGTATAGTTCGCAGCCTTCCTAGGCATGTGTGCGAAGATTAGTCATATTATCGCAGCCAACCCTGGCATGTGTGCGAAGATCAGTCATATTATCGCAGCCAACCCCGGCGTGTGTGCGAAGATCAGTTCTATAAGTATCACTAGTCTAGTCGTATCTTATCAATAACCCTTCCTCACCCGAGGACCATATAGTTAAGTTCCATATGCTAGGTAAGTACAAGTAAATAATCCAAACCCATTCCCACCCTGGGAACCCCATGCCTTGGCTGTGTGAACTCACCTTGGTTTGCTCGGTATGCTAAGTATGTGCTCACAGGTAATCAGTCAAGTCCTAATTTATGCACGGACACTCAATCAGTTAAGCTCGTAGATTCACATGCAATATGTATGTCTCGAAGTGGGTGTAAGCAACCATCGTCATGTAACACATAACAGTTATTTCACTTTCTTACAATCATGCATCATAAGATAGAGTTCTTGGTTAATACGAACAAGGTTATTCAGTAACACAATTAACAGGGTCATCGTGTTTAACGATATCAACATAGTTAACAAGGTAACAAGTTTTGGCAGAACTCACACACTTAACATGGTTAACACTTAACACAGTTAACATATTCGGACAACGCACATCAAAGAAGGTCGGACAAGTTAACATGCATAACAGTCGGACAATGTGATTACGAATAAAAGTCGGATCATATGATTACCATTTAAATATTCGGATTATGTGTTATATTTAAATTTCGGATCATATTTGATATATATAAGAGTCAGGCTATATGTTTGACATATAAAAGTCAGATTATGTGTTACAAGCCCAAAAGTCGGCCCATACCCTAACTAAAATCAGACCAAACATCTACTCAACGTGAAACTCGGACCCATCATGCTTATAATAAATTCGAACCTAGTCTTTGCATCACACAAACATCAGACTAGTTACTCATCACAAAATCGGACACCCAACCCCTTAAAAACTCGGACATCCCTTCCCTGAATAAAGTTCGGACCAAGGCTTGATGCCTTATAAGAACTCGGACCACAACAATACAAAAAAAGTCGGACCACCTTGCTTGAACCAAAAAGTCGGACCTATGCTACATATATATAAAAGTCGGACATGAGGGGGGGGGGTTTCCCTCACAAATTCGGACAAGGGCATGGCCCAAAACTTGGACCAAGTGTGACACTCACAAAGCTCGGACCCTTTGATATCCCATGCTAAAAGTTCGGACATCATTACCAAGCAAAAGTCGGACAACACTTTTATTATCAAAGCTCGGACATATCCCTTGTCATTCAAAAAGGTCGGACTAGCATTCATGATATAAAAGTCGGACCATGATTAATAACAAAGAAACTCAGACAACAGTCAGTCATACATACGAGTATTCCAGTTCATTGTGATTGTATCAGTTACGTTTTCACGTTTTCACGATTAAGAAAACCCTAATTCGTTGCTATGCATTACAGAAACCAAATCAACAATGAACACTTTCATCATATCAGACATATCTTGACAACAAGCAAACAATTACACAACTAGTCATCATCATATCACAATAATCAGCATCAATCAAAAACACAGAACCATCATGTGAAGAACTAGGGTTTACAAGAATTACAAGAATCAAGAATTGATAGCAATCAAATAATCAATAAACAATTACCTTGGGTTGATTCTAGATAAACTGAAAGACCAAGATTGATGCAAAAGACTTGTGCAAAAGATGAAGCAAATGATTGTAGGAGATGATCAGAGAATGTGGAAGTACGTGTATTGGTTTTTGTGTGATGATTAGTGAATGATTAGTGTTAAAATGATTAGAGTTTCACTAATTACTCTATACATCCCTAAGTATCATTCTTTACATAAGTACACCATCTCCAAATAATTCACAGTTCACCACCAAGTTCATACATTTGACAACACTTAACACATAACTATGCACAATCACACAATACACTTCATTGTATCAAAACGTATACAATTTCATAGCAAACCAATTGTGCAAATAAACAACTAAACAAACAATAAACGTGCAATAAATGCGAAATTGGAATCTTGGAAACTCGAGTTGTCACATTATCCCCAACTTGAAAGAAATTTCTTCGCGAAATTTAGCATGCGGTTACTGAGGAAGCTAGGTAAGTTGTATCGTCCCGTTGATTTGGAATTTCATCCCGAAATTCTGTAGTAGTAGCTTCAGCCTCAGTAGTGGTTGCACGGTTTCCGAATAACTGGGGATACTTGAGTTTCATCTGATCTTCTCGTTCCCAGGTATACTCTAGGCCACGACGGGAGTTCCAACGAACTCGTACAAGAGGTATTCTAGTGTTCTTGAGGACCTTGACATCCCGGTCCGTGATTTCAACTAGTTCCTCGACGAACTGCAACCGCTCGTCGATAGTGAGTTCCTTAAAAGGAACTATGAGGGTCTCATCTGACAGACACGTCTTCAGATTCGACATGTGGAATACGTTGTGAACTGCACCGAGTTCAGCTGGTAGGTTTAGTCTGTAGGCTACTTTTCCTATTCTTTCGGTGATTTCGAACGGTCCAACATACCGTGGATTGAGCTTACCTCGTTTACCAAAACGAACCACACCCTTCCAGGGTGAGACCTTGAGTAGCACTCGATCCCCAACTTGGAATTCGAGCGGTTTTCTGCGTTTATCAGCGTAGCTTTTCTGGCGATCACGAGCTGCCGCCATGCGTTGTCGTATTTGTGCTATTCGTTTGGTAGCGTCAACTACCATTTCTGGACCTGTAATCTAACTATTCCCCCACCTCTGCCCAACAGAGAGGTGACCGGCATTTACGTCCGTACAATGCCTCGAACGGAGCGGCTTGTATGCTGGTGTGGTAACTGTTATTGCATGAAAATTCCACCAAAGGAAGATGCTTTTCCCAGCTGTTGCCGAAATCGATAACACACGCCCGAAGCATGTCTTCTAGGGTTTGAATAGTGCGCTCAGACTGCCCATCCGTCTGAGGGTGATAAGCTGTGCTCATGTCTAATCGAGAGCCAAAAGCTTTGTGCATCGTTTGCCATAGTTCTGAAGTGAATCGTGCATCCCGATCCGAAATAATAGAGGTTGGCACTCCGTGCCTTGAAACAACTTCTTTCAAGTAGATGTCTGCTAGAGTGGAGAACTTATCCGTTTCTTTGATAGCCAAGAAATGAGCAGACTTTGTGAGTCGATCTACGATCACCCAAATAGTATCATTCCCGTGCTGGGATCTAGGCAGACCAGTAACAAAATCCATGGAAATTTCCTCCCATTTCCATTGTGGTATCTTGGGTTGCTGAAGTAAGCCTGAGGGCTTCTGGTACTCCGTCTTGACTCTCGCACAAGTCAAACATTTGCCGACGTAAGTTGCAATGTGGGCTTTCATGCTAGGCCACCAGTATGTAGTTCTAATATCGTGGTACATTTTATCCGAACCTGGATGTACCGAGTAGCGAGACTTATGAGCTTCATCCATCACAAGTTCTCGTAAACCGCCATATAGTGGGACCCAAATACGTCCTGTTACATAGTAGGCGCCGTCTTCCTTCTGTTCTAGTCGTTGCCTTGATCCGCGTAAGGCTTCAGCCTTGACGTTTTCTTGTTTCAATGCTTCTACCTGAGCATTTCGTATCTGTGAAGGAAGATCAGACTGAATAGTAAGCTGCAAGGCTCGTACACGCCTAGGTAGAGTGTCTTTTCGACTGAGAGCGTCTGCCACAACATTGGCCTTGCTTGGATGGTACTTTATGGCGCATTCGTAATCATTTAGCAGCTCGACCCATCGTCGTTGACGCATGTTCAATTCCTTCTGCTTGAAGATATGCTCGAGACTCCTGTGATCGGTGTAAATGGTGCACTTGGTACCGTACATGTAGTATCGCCATATCCTAAGCGCGAAAACAACAGCTCCCAGCTCTAAATCGTGCGTCGTGTAGCTCCGTTCATGAACTTTGAGTTACCGCGAAGCGTAGGCAATAACTTTATCCCGCTGCATCAATACACAACCAAGCCCCTGTATCGGTGCGTCACAATAGACCACAAAATCATCCGTGCCTTCTGGCAACGAGAGAATAGGTGCGCTGCATAGTCTATCCTTCAGGTACTAGAAAGCCGTTTCTTGTGTATTACCCCAACGATAGGTAACACCTTTCTGTGTCAACATTGTAAGCGGCTGTGCGATCTTGGAGAAGTCTTTGATGAATCGTCTGTAGTACCCTGCCAAACCCAAGAATTGGCGTATTTCCGTTGGTGTACGCGGTGCAGGCCAGTTCCTGATCGAATCTACCTTGGATGGATCGACATGAATCCCATCCCTATTCACCACATGGCCTAAGAAGTGGACTTCACGAAGCCAGAAGTCGCATTTTGAAAACTTAGCGTACAGTTGTTCCTTTCGTAGAAGTTCCAAGATAAGCCGTAGATGTTGCTCGTGTTCCTCCTGACTCTTGGAGTAGATCAGAATGTCGTCGATGAAGACAATGACGAACTTGTCAAGATAGGGTTTGCACACCCTGTTCATAAGATCCATGAAAACTGCAGGCGCGTTCGTAAGCCCGAATGGCATGACTAGAAACTCGTAGTGACCGTAGCCAGTTCTGAATGCTGTCTTGGAGACGTCCTCATCCCGGACTCTCAGCTGATGATACCCTGACTTCAGGTCAATCTTGGAGTAGTAACTCGACCCTTGTAACTGGTCGAATAAGTCGTCAATACAAGGAAGAGGATAGCGGTTCTTCACTGTCACCTTGTTCAGTTCACGGTAATCAATTTCACATCCTGAAGGTGCCATCCTTCTTTTTCACGAATAGTACTGGAGCTCCCCAAGGCGAAGAGCTTGGACGAATGAAGCCCTTATCCAAGAGCTCTTGTAGTTACTTAGACAGTTCTTCCAGTTCAGTTAGAGCTGATCGATACTGTGCGCGAGCTATAGGTGCTGCCCAGAACTATAGGAATGAGGTCGATAGGGAACGTCTGGCCAGCGAGGATAAGATTACAATCCTGAACTATGAATGGCCTCTAGACTTGTACCATAAGCTAACACTACGACAGGTTTGGTGTTCAAGGAAGTTGGTGCACATTTTAATATTTGACTAACTTTCAAGGTCATATAATTGGTATTCACACCCGAATCAAACAAGACAGTAACATAAAAGTCGTCAAGAAGAAATTTACCCATTGTTACGTTCCTGTTTCCATGGTCGTGGTTCTGAGTCTGGTCCTGGTTTATTTGTGGGCAATGCCTCTTGTAGTGATCTTTAGCATCACACTGAAAACATCCTTTAAAACTCTGTTGTTGCTGCTGATTCTGGGGAGATTGAGGCGGCCGTTGCTGTTCTTGAGTTACAGGACGTGAGTTTTGACAATCCTTAGCTTCATGACCAATCTTGAGACACCTCTGGCAACGACCCTTGTTGCACTGACCGCTGTGGTGTCTATTGCATCTGTTACACTTTGGATGATTTCCTCGATATCCACTCTGCCCGCGACTACTAGAAAATTGTTGTCTGGGGCTCTGGTAGTCATCTATCTCTTGCTGCTGCGCTAGAGGTTGGACCAAAATTAATCCCTTGCTCAGGTTTTCATCCCACTTGCGTTTGTTATCACTAGAAGCACATGTAGTATCAGTCTTAGCACGTTTCGGTAGTTTGTTCTGTTCTATAGCCTTGTCTGTGAGACGATGAGCAAGCCGAGTGACTTGCTGGATAGTGCCAAGATTAGCTGCGGTTTTATGACTCTGAATTTCGGGCACCAGACCCTTGAGATATAGTTTGATGCGTTTGGTGGGAGGGTCTACCATAGTGGAACAAAATGTGGCTAATTCGTTTGATCTCCTCGTATAAGCTTCAATTTCAGACCCCACCATCTGTAGGTTGAGGAACTCTACCTCTAGTTTGTGGATGTCTTCTCTACTGCAAAACTCTTCCTTAATTAGGTCCTTGAACTCATTCCAGGGGGTGGCATTAGCAGCTGCCAGCCCTAACATTTGAACCTGTGCTTCCCACCAGGTTAACGCAGCACCTTCGAGTGTTTCAGTAGCAAACTTTACTCTACGAGACTCAGGGCAATCATGCACCTCGAAGTCAGTTTCGAGCCTTTCGAACCAATGGAGGAGGCCTACAACTCCCTCAGTTACACTGAAGGTACTAGGTCGACAATCCTTGAGATTTTTGAAGGTGTAAACAGGTGGCTGAGCGTGTTGACCTATTGTGTATAAGAATAGGACAAGGTTAAACACAAGAGTTAGCTTAGGAGTGTAGGATCTAAAGATCCTAGTTACGACTGCAGGGTATACCTCCTGCTTGGATGGCTGCAAGTGCCGCAGCAATTCGTTCGTTAATGAGAGCCGTCAACTGGGCTTGAGTCAAGTTGACACGTCCGGCCATATGATCTTCATAGCAAAAGTAGTGTAAGTGAGAATGGTTCGCGAGTTGTGCAATGACAGAAGGGTGTAAGCACATAGGTGTTCTCATGTAATAACGAATAGTAAACAATGTAATCTAAGCATACTACGAGCAAAGTTCTATGTAGTTCTAGCAAGCAGGTAATAAACATAAACCTTATTACCTAGGATGTTGAGTCTTGCACGTGGAGCGAGGCGTCATTGTGGATCGTTGAGCACTGTACTGGTTATAGTCTGGTTTTAATAAAAACGTTTTCCCCATATTAAAACCAAGTTCTCTATAACCAATGGCTCTGATACGAATCTGTCACACCCCCAAAATCACGCGGAGTACCACCGCTTGGAGGCGTGACATGACTAGGATCAAGCCACCAATCATATTGAACATGTAATTAATATATAAAAGGAAATGCCATTCAACCACCAATATGAAAGGTGTTCCAAAACACAAGTATGTTATCACTGTTTAGCGGAAGCGTATAAGTAAAACCCAACCTAATAAAGTATGTAATGTCTTAAAGTGTTTAACAAAACAATCACGATCCATGCTCCACAACGACCTGCTCCTCCCTGTGCAAGCTCCATATGTACCTAAGGTCCTGCAAGGCATGCAGCAGATAGTCAACAACTAGTTGAGCGAGTTCACAGTTAATAGTTCAGTAATTGTAATAGTATAGTAAGCCTTGTGTTCGTTCATTAAGTCATGTATCGTATTAGTTCGTATCGCGGCCCTCTAGGCATGCATGCGAAGATTAGAGAAAGTTTCCAAGTATTCTAGACTAGGTATATTTGTATCGCGGCCACCCGGCACATGTGCGAAGTTTAGCGTATAGTTCGCAGCCTTCCTAGGCATGTGTGCGAAGATTAGTCATATTATCGCAGCCAACCCTGGCATGTGTGCGAAGACCAGTCATATTATCGCAGCCAACCCCGGCGTGTGCGAAGATCAGTTCTATAAGTATCACTAGTCTAGTCGTATCTTATCAATAACCCTTCCTCACCCGAGGACCATATAATTAAGTTCCATATGCTAGGTAAGTACAAGTAAATAATCCAAACCCATTCCCACCCTGGGAACCCCATGCCTTGGCTGTGTGAACTCACCTTGGTTTACTCGGTATGCTAAGTATGTGCTCACAGGTAATCAGTCAAGTCCTAATTTATACACGAACACTCAATCAGTTAAGCTCGTAGATTCACATGCAATATGTATGTCTCGAAGTGGGTGTAAGCAACCATCGTCATGTAACACATAACAGTTATTTCACTTTCTTACAATCATGCATCATAAGATAGAGTTCTTGGTTAATACGAACAAGGTTATTCAGTAACACAATTAACAGGGTCATCGTGTTTAACGATATCAACATACTTAACAAGGTAACAAGTTTTGGCAGAACTCACACACTTAACATGGTTAACACTTAACACAGTTAACATATTCGGACAACGCACATCAAAGAAGGTCGGACAAGTTAACATGCATAACAGTCGGACAATGTGATTACGAATAAAAGTCGGATCATATGATTACCATTTAAATATTCGGATTATGTGTTATATTTAAATTTCGGATCATATTTGATATATATAAGAGTCAGGCTATATGTTTGACATATAAAAGTCAGATTATGTGTTAGAAGCCCAAAAGTCGGCCCACACCCTAACTAAAATCAGACCAAACATCTACTCAATGTGAAACTCGGACCCATCATGCTTATAATAAATTCGAACCTAGTCTTTGCATCACACAAACATCGGACTAGTTACTCATCACAAAATCGGACACCCAACCCCTTAAAAACTCGGACATCCCTTCCCTGAATAAAGGTCGGACCAAGGCTTGATGCCTTATAAGAACTCGGACCACAACAATACAAAAAAAGTCGGACCACCTTGCTTAAACCAAAAAGTCGGACCTATGCTACATATATATAAAAGTCGGACATGAGGGGGGGGGGGGGTTCCCTCACAAATTCGGACAAGGGCATGGCCCAAAACTCGGACCAAGTGTGACACTCACAAAGCTCGGACCCTTTGATATCCCATGCTAAAAGTTCAGACATCATTACCAAGCAAAAGTCGGACAACACTTTTATTATCAAAGCTCGGACATATCCCTTGTCATTCAAAAAGGTCGGTAGCATTCATGATATAAAAGTCGGACCATGATTAATAACAAAGAAACTCAGACAACAGTCAGTCATACATACGAGTATTCCAGTTCATTGTGATTGTATCAGTTACGTTTTCACGATTAAGAAAACCCTAATTCGTTGCTATGCATTACAGAAACCAAATCAACAATGAACACTTTCATCATATCAGACATATCTTGACAACAAGCAAACAATTACACAACTAGTCATCATCATATCACAATAATCATCATCAATCAAAAACACAGAACCATCATGTGAAGAACTAGAGTTTACAAGAATTATAAGAATCAAGAATTGATAGCAATCAAATAATCAATAAACAGTTACCTTGGGTTGATTCTAGATAAATTGAAAGACCAAGATTGATGCAAAAGACTTGTGCAAAAGATGAAGCAAACGATTGTAGGAGATGATCAGAGAATGTGGAAGTACGTGTATTGGTTTTTGTGTGATGATTAGTGAATGATTAGGGTTAAAATGATTAGAGTTTCACTAATTACTCTATACATCCCTAAGTATCATTCTTTACATAAGTACACCATCTCCAAATAATTCACAGTTCACCACCAAGTTCATACATTTGACAACACTTAACACATAACCATGCACAGTCACACAATACACTTCATTGTATCAAAACGTATACAATTTCATAGCAAACCAATTGTGCAAATAAACAACTAAACAAACAATAAACGTGCAATAAATTGAAATTGGAATCTTGGAAACTCGAGTTGTCACAACATTGAGGACAATGTGTAATTTAAGTGTGGGGGGGGGATGCTAAAACCTTGAAATTTTGCAAGTCCTAATAACAAGCCTTACAAAAAACTCTATTGGAACCGCTAATCACCCCAAATTTTTTTCAAAATTTTCATTTTTTTTACTTGTCTAAAGTTTAAGTTGGGAATTCTAAGATTAATAAGGTTATATTTTTACAAGTTTACAACCGATAGCGTCGTGATAAAAAATAACTAACATAAGAAAATTATGAAACGACATGACAAGCTTAGTTAAAATTCGATTATATATACTTGATCACATAGAAAAACCCATTCCCACAAAAAGTGAGTTTTGAGCCTTTATTGAGCATACAAATACACATCTTTAGACTAAATGCTCATTTTTCGTTTCTTGTGTGAATAGCCGCTTGGTTCTTACGACTCTAGAACTTGCCACGACGATTCATTCCCGGTCCTTACCAACTTATACCCAAGTAAGTAAATGATGGAGGCATTAGGACTAACCCTTTTTCTTTCAAAACCATTATTTTTATTTTTCTTTTCACCTACCCAAAAACTCCCCCTAGTTAACCCCTTTTGTGCCTAAACCTTTCATTTCTTTACCCTAAAACCCTTTTACCCACCAAAACCCTATTTATTTTTACCCTTTATTTTAGTAACAAGCTCGGTTTTCGTGTGACTGAAAAAAAAATGATGAAGTTAGAAATAAACAAACAAAGCTCTTAAAACAAAAGCTTGTTTGAAGAAATACTTCATTAAGAATAAAAAGTCACTAAAACAAAATGTTTTACGAAAACCGAAGCTTTTTATGCTTTTCGCCCTTTTCTACTAACCACTAACCCAACTACCCACCTTTAGCCCAAGCCTTTACCCAAAAAGTCCTTTTGATATTTACAAAGGTAACAAGTTGAAAAGGAGGAGGATTGATTGCTTGGCAAGCCTATGGTAGGAATAAGTTCCACGCCGCTCTCGAGTGATTCACTAAAAATACACCTTCGGCCGAGTGTGAGTGATTTCTCCCGTGAGGTATGTGAACTTGTATATAAATGGAATTTTAAAAAGGCATGCTATGCCCAAATAAGTAATTTATCCTATGAAACGTTCTAAATAAATCATAACGAATAGGATTGTAAATAAATAAAAATAAAAACCAAAAAGATCTTGGATTCCCGACACTCTATGACAAGCCAAAACCTTCTCTTCTACCCATTCCATTTGGGAGTGTAAGTGTAACACCCCAACCCGGAAGGGCTGACGTGTCACAATAACGGTAACATAAACAAAATTCATAATTCCATTTATTTATTTGATAAGGATACAACCACACGACTATTAAAATTAAGATTAATATACAAGCGGAGACGTTCATCTTAATTAACTAACATCTTCAGATTTATTCCTAGGCTTTATTCTTCTCTCTTTTCCCCTCCCAGAGTAACCTGTGGACCTGTATATACAACAAGTTTACGAAATGAGCCGAATGCTCAGTACGGATTTTTAGGCTCAAATAACAAATAATGCTTTATATGGAATCTTATCCGGATGGAACCTTATGCGAAAATGATACGATGCAAGAACATAATTTCATAATCATATCTTACGGATGTACCCATGAGCAAACTTAAAACGTGACAATACACAAGTAGCTACTCCTGCATAATTATCACATGAGATGGCGAATTGGCATACCCGTTATCCACCTCCTTATACTTAAATCCTAGGATCGATCCATACGCCTCCTAATAGCCTTATGTACCACACTTGTACTTAGAGACGCCGTGAACTGATCTCTCCGTCACGGATGGAGCACATGATGTTGATGCCACAACAACATGCTCGTGGGACACTCCACGAGAAGCGATACTCAGGGTATCAGAGTACAAATGGTCTTATTCACATAACTTATAAAACTTATTTTCATAACAAAACGGAACATATATTGGAACATGCGATAATGAGTATAACAACATAATACTATCGCATGACATGAAAGTTAAATCAAATGTTTAGGATAGGAATCGAACGGACTGTCAAATGAATCGATAATCAAAGACGTGAGGAGTTTTTAACAGATATAGTAATTTAGTGGTTTTATAACAATTTGAATATGAAGCAATAAAGAGTGGGGTAAGGATCCGTACCTTAATAACTTCAAAGTGAAGCTACCTTGTGCTAATATTTTAGATTTATATGGGCAGAGTTTCGACTACTGATTAATCTTTTCACCTAATAACATGCACACAAACTAGGTTAGTAACTTAATACAGCATTTACGTCAATTCACGAGATCAAACCCTCACAACTATTATCAAGTGCAATACTTAATAATTCAATCGGATTCACAACGAATAACAGAGCATAGTCCGAATTCGAACAGCACTCAAATATTCAAGTTGAAATCACGACGAATAATCAAAATAGAAGCTCAATTTGAGCAGCACTCAGACAATCGTTGGATAGTTATAATCGATCGGACGTTGAATCGTAATAGCGATCGAGTTATTACCCTGATTGCGGCAGCGTTTCGAGGTGTGTGTGTGTTTGGGTAGTGGAAGAAGTATAACTCGACGTCAATTGAGAATTTGAGCGTCGTTTTTGTGCACAGAACCAAGTGCCAATGTTCTGCTATTTATACTCGATTTTGCTCCTGCTTACGGACCGTAAGCCTAAGCCCTTACGGTCCGTAAGGGACACCTATACTTCTTTGGCTTGCCCTGCACGGGACTAGCTTTGATTGGTCGGAAGTTTGGTCCAATTATATTTTGACAACGTTTTAAGTAGATAATCGTTAACTAGGGTTTACCCCCTTGAGTTTTAGGGGTCCTGATCCTGATTCTGATTGCTCTGAAACTTTCAGGGGTTGTGCAGAATTACTTGGGTGTCTTAATTAGGGTTTTCTAGTGGTCTATTATTCCTTTTTATTTCTAGAATAATGACTTTAAATTTATAGGCATTACAACTATTACCCCCTTAAAAGAAATTTCGTCCTTGGAATTTTTCAAATAAGAATATAACCTATCGCATAAGTAACAGAAACGAAATAGCAGAGTTACTAACTTATATAACCAGAATCTCCTAACCACACATGTGTATCTGAAATTCATAACTAAAGTCATGATTATACTTGTCAATTACCTTATATATGTGCCCTAATGGTCCTTCTATAACGTATCTTAATAAAATATCTTACCGTACGAAAAGTGAATAGAGCCTTACAGATACTTAGAGTGGCTATTAGTACTGATATTTGCTACACATATATGCTTAGTCATAGCTAAAATATTTTCACATAAGGTAAAGCATAAATGATCGTAAACAGAAACAAATGAACATATATCAAAGAGCAAGATTTACCGTTACTTGACTAAAATTCTATTGCGAGAATAGATTAGGGTATAGAGAACGAATTGATTCTTCAGACTCCCATGTTGCTTCGTGTTCAGAGTGATTTTTCCAAAGGATTTTAACAAACGGAATTACTTTCCTACGCAAAACCCTTTCTTGTCGATCTAAGATGGCTTCTGGTTCCTCTTCGTAGGACAAATCTTCGTGAATTGTAAGTAACGGATAACTAATGACATGGAGTGGATGATAATTATATCCTCTTAAAGAGGATACATGAAAAACGTTATGAACGTGAGAGAGTTGAGGCGGTAAAGCCAGTCGATATGACACTTCTCCAATTCTTTCAAGGATTTCAAACAGACCGATGAAACGGGGACTAAGTTTCCCTTTAATTCCAAATCTACGAACACCACGCCAAGGTGATACCTTTAAGAATACGTGATCACCAATTTTAAATTCGAGGGGTCGTCTATCTTGATCTGCATAGCTCTTTTGTCTACTCTGAGCTTCTTTCAGTTTTTCTCGGGCCATAGTGACTTTTTCATTTGTAATCTGAACTAATTCTGGCCCTTCAATAATCTTTTCTCCGACTTCATCCCAGCATAATGGTGCGCGACATTTCCGACCGTACAAAAGCTCAAAAGGTGCCATGCCAATACTTGCTTGCCAACTATTGTTGTAAGCGAACTCAACAAGACATAGATATTCATCCCAGTTTCCAGACCATTCAAGTGCGCATGCTCGGAGCATGTCTTCCAAGGTCTGAATCGTACGTTCTGACTGCCCATCTGTTTGTGGATGGAAAGCCGTACTAAACTTTAGTCGTGTCCCCCAAGCTGCCTGAAAACCTTTCCAATATCGTGAGGTGAATCGTGGGTCTCTATCGGAAACAATGGAAGATGGTGTGCCATGGAGTCGAATAATTTCTTGAAGAAATATTTCGGATAACTTATTAACCGAAAATCCTTGCTGAATTGGTAGAAAGTGTGCTGACTTTGATAATCTATCGACAACAACCCATACAACATCATTCTTCTTGAATGTCTTAGGTAAACCAGTAACAAAATCCATTGTGATCTCATCCCACTTCCATATGGGAATATCCAATGGCTGCAACAGACCACTTGCTCGTTTGTGTTCAATTTTCACTTGTTGGCAAGTGAGGCATTTACTTACGTATCGAGCAACGTCTTCCTTCATGCCATTCCACCAGAAGTTCTGTCTTAAATCTCTATACATCTTGGTAGATCCTGGGTGAATCGAAAATGGTGAGCTGTGAGCTTCGGCTAACAATGACTCACGAAGGGTGGAGTCATCGGGTACACAAAATCTTTTGCCGCACCAAGTCACCCCCTGATGGTCTATACTAAATTCAGATTGCTTACCCACCTCGAGATTTTGCACAATTGCCCAAAGTTCTCCATCTTGCTTTTGTGCATCTTTGATCTGGGATATGAGGTTGGGTTCAATCTGTATTTTAGCTAGATATCCATCAGATTTACTAACCTGAAGCCAAATGTCCATCCTTTCGAGATCCCTCCTAATATGAGGTTGAATTTGTAGGCAAGATATAGTCCCGGAATTCTTTCGGCTTAATGCGTCAGCTACAACATTGGCTTTGCCTGGATGGTATTGAATATTTGCGTCATAATCTTTTAAAAGTTCTAACCACCTTCTTTGCCTCATATTTAGCTCCTTCTGCGTAAATATATACTTGAGGCTCTTGTGGTCGGTAAAGATGTCATAACTTTCACCATACAGATAGTGTCACCAAATCTTAAGTGCAAAGACGACTGCGGCTAGTTCTAAATCATGTGTAAGATAGTTAACTTCATAAGGCTTCAACTGACGGGAGGCATAAGCGATAACCTTCCCATGTTGAATTAGCACACAACCTAATCCTTTCTTTGAGGCATCACTGTAGACTTGGTAACCTCCTGATCCAGAAGGGAGAGCGAGTATCGGAGAGGATACGAGTCGTTTCTTTAATTCTTCAAAGCTTTTCTCTTGTTCCTCATTCCATGAGTACTTTACCCCTTTCCTTAGGAGTTTTGTGAGTGGTAAAGCAAATACCGAGAATCTTTCAACAAATCTTCGGTAATAGCCAGCAAGACCCAAGAAACTTCGTATTTCGGTAACAGAAGTGGGTCTTGGCCATTTGGTAATAGCTTCAACCTTTGTTGGGTCTACCATAATTCCCTCTGCTGATATGACATGACCTAGAAATGACACTTGGCTAAGCCAAATGTCACATTTGGAAAACTTCGCGTACAACTTTTCATGTCGCAAGGTTCCAAGTACTACATGTAGATGTGCTTCATGCTCTTCGCGACTCTTAGAATATACCAGAATGTCATCGATAAAGACAATAACGAATTTGTCTAGGAATTGGTGAAATACGCGATTCATCAAATCCATAAAGACTGCGGGTGCATTAGTTAGCCCAAAGGGCATAACCAAAAATTCGTAATGACCATATCGAGTACGAAAAGCGGTTTTGGGAACATCATCATTCTTGACCTTTAGCTGATGGTACCCAGACCTCAGGTCGATTTTTTAGAAGAACTGAGCCCCCTGAAGTTGATCAAAGAAATATCAATGCGAGGCAGAGGATACTGATTACGAATAGTAATCTTGTTCAGCTCTCGGTAGTCAATACATAAACGCATACTACCGTCTTTCTTCTTCACAAATAAGACCGGAGCACCCCAAGGTGAAACACTGGGTCTTATGAATCCTAGATCTAACAATTCTTGCAATTGTTCCTTCAACTCCTTCAGTTCCATCGGGGCCATACGGTATGGAGCTTTAGAAATAGGTTCGGCACCAGGGATCAAGTCGATGGTGAATTCTAACTGACGGTCGGGTGGTAATCCCGGGAGTTCATCCGGAAATACATCAGGATATTCACGAACAACGGAGTGGCTATCGATACTCTTAATACTAGCAGAAGTATCCTTAATCGATGCTAGGAATCCAGCACAGCCATTTGATATGGATTTTTGAGCCTTAAGCGCAGAGATAATTTTAAGAGATTTATGAGCTTGAGTTCCCTGATATATATCAGGATGATGAAGATCACCGAAAATAACACCGCGAGAATGACAATCTATAGTTACGTGGTGTCGAGATAACCAATCTATTCCTAGAATAACATCAAAGTCACACATATGTATTGGAAATAGGTCTGCCTTACACACAATAGATTCAAAACAGATCGGACAATCTTTATATACGTAAGTGATTACGGATGAAGTTCCTATGGGAGTGGAAATGGTTAAAGTATGATCTAAGAGAGTTGGTCTTATCAGAAGATACTTAGTAAACGAGTGGGATACTAAAGAATGGGTCGCTCCTGTATCGAATAACACATAGATACTACGTTCACCAATCTGAAGGGTTCCAGATACTGTACCTGGAATATTAGCAGCGTCAGTAGCAGAAAGTGCGAAAACTCTTCCTCCAACATTGGGTTGATTATTCTTCTTAGTATCTTTCTTAGGACATTCCTTAATCATGTGTCCAGTTTGGCCACATCTAAAGCATGCTCCTGTACTTCGGTGACATACGCCCTGATGTCTCTTACCACAAGTATTACATAGAGGATATGTAATCTGATTCGGGTTTACTTGTTGATTTAGTGGTTGAGCTCTAATAGGTTCTGCATACAACTGAATCTGGTTTTGAGCAGGCCTCGGGTTTTGAAGTCTAAGTTGCCATGGACGTGCTTGATTTCCAGAGTTTTGATTTCCTTGCACTTTACGATCTTGATGCTGTGGCGTAGTGGATGATTGGCCGATTTCTTGCTTAAATTGGCCTTCCCTATTTCTCTTCTTATTATCCCCAGTTCGAGATAGGAATTCTTTCCTTTCGAATTCAAAAGTTTTGATTGCATCAGCAACTTCGGTGATATCCTTAAATTTCATGTACATAATCGATTTCCGAATTCGATCATTAACTGCCCACTTGCATTTTTCTGCCTGGACTTCTGCTGATCCTGCAACATCTCCTACAATACTAGCCAACCTTGAAAATCGAGTAATGAACTCAGAGGCTGGTTCATCACTCCCCTGTCGAATTATTGCATACTCCCTTATATAAGCTTCTTTATCAGCGGTCGAAAAATACTTATCGTAAAAGATATTACGAAAGTCGACCCATGAAAGATTAGCGTCAAAATCATCCCCTCCTTTGACTTGCTTATATCCTTCCCACCAAGTTTGTGCGTCATCTTCCAATTTGTAGGTAGCCAGTCTAACTTTGTATTGCTCTGGAACTCCAAGAACTCCGAAGATCTTTTCAACATGAGCTATCCAGTTTCTTGCTTCGACTGGATTAGTAGCGTGACTAAAGGATTTTGGCTTTTGTTTTTGGAATTTACTAATCCATATGTCTATACTATAAGTAATATTGTTAGTGGTATTCTCAAGAGTTTCACCACCAGAGGTTGGATTAGTGTTAGTGCGTTCTGGATGACGAGTCTGTTGAATAACGGCCTCAGCTGTTTGAGCAACAAGGTTTGGAAGCAACCCAGCAACAGCCTGGTTGATAGCATTAATTATGTTTGGATCAACTGGAGTCTCATTCGAAGAAGTATTGTTACGTTCATGGTTAGTACGAGTATTCCTACGTGGCGGACGACGAGGAGGCATCTATAAGAATAGACATAGGAGTTAAACCAAATAAGAGATCAAGTTGAATCCTATCATAGATATCTACCCACTCCTCACAGGTCTTAATTACTATCTTCAAGTTTTCTACAGGAAAGAGCCTTTGCTCTGATACCATAGCTGTAACACCCTAACCCGGAAGGGCTGACGTGTCACAATAACAGTAACATAAACAAAAGTCATAATTCCATTTATTTATTTGATAAGGATACAACCACACGACTATTAAAATTAAGATTAATATACAAGCGGAGACGTCCATCTTAATTAACTAACATCTTCAGATTTATTCCTAGGCTTTATTCTTCTCTCTTTTCCCCTCCCAAAGTAACCTGTGGACCTGTATATACAACAAGTTTACGGAATGAGCCGAATGCTCAGTACGGATTTTTAGGCTCAAATAACAAATAATGCTTTATATGGAATCTTATCCGGATGGAACCTTATGCGAAAATGATACGATGCAAGAACATCATTTCATAATCATATCTTACGGATGTACCCATGAGCAAACTTAAAACGTGACAATACACATGTAGCTACTCCTGCATAATTATCACATGAGATGGCGAATTGGCATACCCGTTATCCACCTCCTTATACTTAAATCCTATACGCCTCCTAATATCCTTATATACCACACTTGTACTTAAGAGACGCCGTGAACTGATCTCTCCGTCACGGATGGAGCACATGATGTTGATGCCACAACAACATGCTCGTGGGACACTCCACGAGAAGCGATACTCAGGGTATCAGAGTACAAATGGTCTTATTCACATAACTTATAAAACTTATTTTCATAACAAAACGAAACATATATTGGAACATGCGATAATGAGTATAACAACATAATACTATCGCATGACATGAAAGTGAAATCAAATGTTTAGGATAGGAATCGAACGGACTGTCAAATGAATCGATAATCAAAGACGTGAGGAGTTTTTAACAGATATAGTAATTTAGTGGTTTTATAACAATTTGAATATGAAGCAATAAAGAGTGGGGTAAGGATCCGTACCTTAATAACTTCAAAGTGAAGCTACCTTGTGCTAATATTTTAGATTTATATGGGCAGAGTTTCGACTACTGATTAATCTTTTCACCTAATAACATGCACACAAACTAGGTTAGTAACTTAATACAGCATTTACGTCAATTCACGAGATCAAACCCTCACAACTATTATCAAGTGCAATACTTAATAATTCAATCGGATTCACAACGAATAACAGAGCATAGTCCGAATTCGAACAGCACTCAAATATTCAAGTTGAAATCACGACGAATAATCAAAATAGAAGCTCAATTTGAGCAGCACTCAGACAATCGTTGGATAGTTATAATCGATCGGACGTTGAATCGTAATAGCGATCGAGTTATTACCCTGATTGCGGCAGCGTTTCGAGGTGTGTGTGTGTTTGGGTAGTGGAAGAAGTATAACTCGACGTCAATTGAGAATTTGAGCGTCGTTTTTGTGCACAGAACCAAGTGCCAATGTTCTGCTATTTATACTCGATTTTGCTCCTACTTACGAACCGTAAGCCTAAGCCCTTACGGTCCGTAAGGGACACCTATACTTCTTTGGCTTGCCCTGCACGGGACTAGCTTTGATTGGTCGGAAGTTTGGTCCAATTATATTTAGACAACGTTTTAAGTAGATAATCGTTAACTAGGGTTTACCCCCCTTGAGTTTTAGGGGTCATGATCCTGATTCTGATTGCTCTGAAACTTTCAGGGGTTGTGCAGAATTACTTGGGTGTCTTAATTAGGGTTTTCTAGTGGTCTATTATTCCTTTTTATTTCTAGAATAATGACTTTAAATTTATGGGCATTACAGTAAGCCACATATTAAAGAGTTTTGCTTGAGGACAAGCAAAAATTCAAGTGTGGGGGTATTTGATGTGTGTAAAATGCAACATATAAATTACATCAAATGATGCATAAAACTAACCCTTTTTAAGTACTAATGTTGGAAAAAGAGTGTTTTTGTCTTCCTTTTGTATTTTCAGGATTAAATGAGCTCAAATTCACAAAAGAAGCAAAAAGACAGCTAAATCTAACATAAATACAAGAAAAGGTGTTGGATCGTCGTTGACCCTAAATGAGTCGATCAGAAGAGTCGTTTTCCAATTCAAAGGCGGAATCAGTGAATTAGAGGCTCAAACTAAATATAATGCTTCACTTTATTGATTTTAGCAATGTTTACAACCTGGAAGCAATTTGGCAGCACTTCGTTACAAGTTCTGATCCGTTACAAATGAATCAACCATGCACCTATTTATAGAGTTCTGGAACCGCTTATACGTACATGTCACAAAAGCGGTCCAGGTGAGATGGTGTGGATCGCTTTTATGGACAATGTCCATATAAGCGGTCCAACATGCTATTTAACCACTTCTCGTTTCTCGAACCTCGTGCACTGGTTATTCTAACCTAACCTATCCTATTACATGATACAAGACGAAGTCAATAGACGTAATGCACCAACAGACTCCCCCTCGGATATTGACGAAGTCTGCAGTGAACATTCTCTGTTATGCCACCTCTTCAGTCTTGACCATCTTTGCCAACTTGTTCAGATTGCAACCATATAAGAATCCTTCAATCTTTCTCTTTGATCATCTTTACACCTTCATCATCAGCAGGCTCCCCCTCTCGTCAAGCTTCCGTGCTTTTAGAGATCATCACCTTGCTTTTCAGTTACAAGCTCTTCCTATTTTACAACTTATCTTCAAACTCCCTCTTAAACTCAACTCTTCAGGATCGTAATCTGAATCTTTCCTGTAATTCTCAAACATTCATAAGTAACAATATTTTCAAAATCATTAACCATGTTCTCTAATACACTCCCCCTGTCAACAAACTCAACAGATATGGCAATATAAAGAATCCAATTCCCTCACAAATTATCATTCAAGTTCAAATTAATGACCTTGAAGATATCACAACTGTTTTTGAAATTTTTCAACAAATTTCAAGTTTCAAATTAATAAACTCGTTTTGTTTTCAGAAACACAATCAGCATACTTAGATTTTGAAACTCAGCAACTCAGACATCGGTTTATCGAAAATAACGCAGAAATCAAAATCTTTTTGTGTTTTCTGAAAATATAAAGCTGTAAAGAAATATATACAAACAATATTTTTGTTTGAGTATGCGTCAGAGGATCATATCAGTTTATGACAAATCACAAGTACCGTTAAGCTTTAAATCATACTCAGAATTAAACAATTCACTTAGATTGTCGATATACTGATCCATTTAAATTTTCATACAGATTTCAACTGATTCAGGATACGATTTAGAAGTTTTAAGACTTAAACTCATTCATGTGTCCCACCTCTTGAATATACTCCCGTATCCAGAATCCCAATATTCAGTCTTACAGGTAAGAATACTACAATGATGTCTGTACATAAATTAGGGTATGCGAGAACTGAGGGATCTCAGGTCAGAACTTCCGTTCAGCAGAGAGATATCAGCTTCGACTTTGCAGTGTGTTCCCTTTAGAGAATCTTTTCAGCTACAACAACTGATTATCAATTTTATTGTCTAATCAGCTGAGGGCTTTATGCTATGTTTCAAGCATTTTGGTGAAAGTATTAGCCAGGGACTAGGTCAGAACCACCGTTCAGCAGAAGTCCCGGAATAATACCCCAGACATCATAGAGTATAAACACCTAGTATATCAGAATACGAGACCTTTCAAACGAGATTTCAGGGGTTACCTATATATCCAAGTAGTGTTCCCCACAAAATAAGTAAGTTTGAATTTAGGTTTATATCCCGAAAAAGCTTACTAAATGTATAAAAACATATCGACATATCATCAGTGAGACTGTTTAATGCTATTTAATCATTACATTTCTTTAGCATACTGTAACTGTCTACTGATGTACTATCATTTCCTCTTTTTACGCAAAACTCAAATTTTTGATTTTATCATGTTTTTGTATTTTTCAAATTTTCTAATGTTTTTGTATTTTCTAACAATTTTCTCCCCCTAAAATGCAAAACCATTAAAGAAATTTGACAAACCGATACTGATAGCTTTGTTTCGCCATCCATTTTCTGCATCTCATGCTCTGTTTTGCAGAAAATATAACGTACCCCCATGATTTACAACCCATTGATTTTGACTGTTAGAAAACCATTCTTCAACTTGTGAGTAATCATGTTTGTTCCGCCGTGAGGGTTTCGGCATAGTCCATCACCACTTATTCAATGTAAACTAACATCAAACATCATAAACATCAATCCAAACAAACAAACAACCAACAAACTTATACAAAACAACACACAAACACCCTGTCTGACCAAAACCAGGGATCTTCAACCTCTTCCTGTGCAACACTCTCACAATCTTCATCAGCATTTAACACCTGCACATTCAAACTTTATCAAATACACAAACAATTTGTCATAAAAATTTCAAACAATAAAGATAGATGCCGATTCATGCTTCGCGATCCAGGAAGCTCCGGCAATTCCAACCACTTAGTCAAACATGGTGTCCACCCAGGCCTCAGGAGCCTTAGGTGTAACCTTGATTCTAGCAACCTGAATTTTAAAGTTTTTAGCTTTGAACGGTGAAACATTCGCATCATAGACAACCACATCTGAATCCTCAGAAATTGTTCTTGGTTTCCAAATTTGTTTCTGTTTCTCATCTTTTATCAACTCAACACTTTTCTTAACAGACCACACTTGACCTTTCGGAGTACCTCTTTTGTAAAAATTTGTTCCTTTCTGAACCTTTTGAGTTTGAACAACATTTTTAGGTTTCCAAATCTTTTGAGGTTTTGTCACACCAACTGATTTTTTCTGACTCCATGATGTTCTCACTCTGGATGTGTGAGAATTCCAGGTCGGTCTAGAATTAAACCTGTTCAGGTTTGATTTCCAATTTTGATTTGAGGCAAACTTGTTTGTTGTAAAACTCCAAGTTTGTCTCGAATCAAATCTGGTTGACCTCGGTTTCACACTTTCAGATTTCTGTGGTTCACCATCAACAGACTTTGGATTTCCACACTTTCGTGCAACATGACCAATCTGATCACATTTAAAACACACTTTCTTTGACACATCTTTTGGCTGTTGTTGTTTCTTTTTCATATCCTCAAACTCTGCATTAGATTGTGTTCCTATTTTGAATTTTTCTTCTTCGGTGAAACTTTTTCCTTGAACAAAATTCATTTTTATCTGAAAATTAGACCTTTCAGTTCTGTTTTGATTATGTTTCTTCTTATACCCCAAACCGGACTTCATGTTTTTCTTTTTAGAACTAGGTTTGTTATAAGACCCTTTGAAACCTTTACCAGCAAACTTCGACATTTCAGACTTCTCAATTTCAACCATCTTGAAAACTTTGTCAATTTTCTCTGAAATCACATTCTGAATCGGGAAAACCACATCCAAGAATAGTTTGTCCGATCCAATCATGGTATAAACCAATCCTTTTGAATCATCATTCAAATTCTTCTCAGATTTTGTATCTTTCAGATATCCATCATAAAGATTTCCTTCATCTTCATCCAGTGATTCAGACTTACCTTTTGTAGACTCATCTTTCAAAACACTATCAACCACCTTACTCACCACCTCTGAATAATCAGCATCATCAGATTTGGTGTAAGTAACATCGATACTTTCAGGTAGTTGGTCAGCTATGTTCAAACCCTTTGCCACCTTTTCCTCATCATAAAAAGTATAATTGTCTCTCAATGGTGGTGGTACCTGATGATATTCTGAACCAATACCCTTTTTACAATGATTAGTATCTTTGTTATCAGGTGTGATATTGAAAATACGTTCGAGAATGTACGAAGAGTCATGATAACTTTGAAGTTTTGTAACAATCTTTTCTTTTTCAGCCAAGACTTGTTTAAGATTAGCATTTTCATCAATACGCTTGTTCAATTCAATTTGCTTTTCTTTAAACTGGCGTTCATACAAAGCTTTAATAACTAAAGTTTCAGACAAACGTTGATCAAAACTCTTGACTTGGCTCTTCAAAGTATCATAAGCTTCTTGTACTCTCTGACTTGATCGTTTTAAAGAATCATATTGCTTTTGTAATTCTAAAAATCTAGATTCTTTTTCAATGCAATCAACACATTTTGTAGAACATTTTTCTTTCAAAACCATATTTTCTTTTTCAAGATTTTCACATTTTTGTGTTAATTTCTCGACTCTTGATTTCAAATTTTGTTCCGATTCAATTCTTTCTTTACATTTTTCTTTTAAAGCATTTTCAAGTTTATGCATTTCAGCATCTTTTGTTTTTAATCTATCTTCTTTCTCGGTACAGTTTTTGCATTGTTCAATGCAATTCCTGCACTTGTTTTCTTTATCCACAATCACTTCATCATTTAAAGAGTCAGAAAATTTTCTTACCTCAGTGATCGACGACACATCGGTTGCCTCTGTCTTCTGTATCTTCTCAATCTTCTCTTCAGCATCAATCTTTACCACAACCTTGACTTCTTCAATCAATTTCTTCAAATCTTCTTCTTTCCTCCTCTTTATTTCTACCACCTTCGGTAGGCTTGCCTCAAAAACCTCTTTCAATTCTTTCATGAATTCCACCAAATAGTTTTTGTCAGAGAGCCTTTTTGTGTTGTAAACGCCTTCACTTGAAAACGCATTAGTTACCGCATCAAAATCAACTTTTGCTGGATCAACCACCGGATTACCATACGGATCCAAATAACATTCCAATTCTTCACTCCACCTCTCAGCTCTCTGTGCTTCTTGAAACAGAGCATACAACTTGCCAATCTCCCATCTTGCTCTGTCTCTTCTCCACCATTTATCATGCTCATCATTTGCAACAAATGCATACCCAACAGCATCTTTTTCCGGAAGAACTTCTTTGCTCCAGTCATATCCTTCATCATCATAAATGACCGCAAGAGCTCTTGATTTCTCTTCCTGCTGCTTTAATCTTGGTGGTTCAGACTTGTTCTGATGGTAAATTGCTCGTTTGTAATAATCTTCAGTGAAAGGATTCTCAGAATCATCAGCAACATATGAATTACGGCACTCGCGTTTGAAGTGACCTTTTTGTTTGCAATTAAAGCATGTCACCTTGGATTTATCAAAACCCAATTTGGTAGATGGCCCTCCAATCGACTTTCTCCCCGTGATCTCCATAAAACGTTGTGCACGTCTAACAGCACTTGCCATAGCCCATCTGATATCCATCAGCTCCATTTCTTCAGGATGTATTTGATCATACTCCTCTTTAGTCAAGTTGGTATTTCCAATCTTACCTGCAACAAGACCTTCATATGATTCCAATACTGACGCCAAAAAGACCATCTGTTGCTTAGCCGTCTCCTCATTAAGATTTTGTCCATTCTTCAAATCTATCGCGATATTGCACGAAAAATTCGCATTAGACTGATTTGTAGAAGATGTAGAACCAATGTGATAACCACTGTGAAGACTTTCTTTGTTCACTGAATTCGAGCTTTCAGCAGAAAAAGCTGTTTTTGGAGACCCAGCTTGTGGTATACGACTTCTGTAGTAAAGTTCCACATTCTGCTGATGCGATGGAATGTTGACTTTCGATCTCTTCAATTCTAACTCATGGCTTTCAAGCCTTTCAATCAGCAAGTCAATTTTTAACTCCTCTGGCTTAATTGTGTTTTTCAACATAAGCGCGAAATATTGCCATTCCTGATCATTTGGTAACGAATCAAACAACTTATCTACCATCAGATCTTCATCATAACTAATTCCATGCCTTGTCAACTCCATCTTCAAATGTCCAAACCTTTCAAGCATACTATAAACCGATTCATTTTTCATGCAGCTAAACAAATCAAACTCTCTACGCAACAACTTTTTCTTGTTTTTAACAATCTCATTACTCCCAATGCATTTTCTTTCCAAAGCTTCCCATAATTTCTTTGACGTTTTTTCATTTTCAAGCAATGAAATGATATCTTCTCTAACTGATTGTTTGATCAATGTTATCATTCTGTATTCAGCCACAACATGCTTCACATCTAATTCTGTAAAATCTTTCTCTTCGATAGCCCCTCCATCTGTTTTCTCTGGTGCTTTGTATTCAGTCACTAACTTTAACCAACTCTCCGGTGTAAAAGCTTTCACCCAGCCTTCAAACCTATTCTTCCACCAATTGTAATCTTCGACTTTCATCAATTTCGGTGGTTTTTGTTGACTACCATACATATTTTCAAACTTCAAATTTTCTGATATCTCTTTTGAAACTTCCCTCATCTCAGTTCTTCTTTCTGACGATTCGGAAGTAAATGCGTTCTAAAATGTGTTGAAAAATTCTTCTCCATTGTTCGACATCTTTGACTACCTGAAAATCAATGACCTGGAAGCAAACAAACAAACTTAATCAGTTCAAACAATATCAAGTAAATTGAAATACACTAACACTCGGTTGTCGTGAAATAATCTTGACAGTTGAACGAGATCAGATTGATCGTATGAGCGAAATCAGAATGTTCAAATAAGCGAACCAGGACATTGACAAATAAGCGAACCAATCAAGTTAAACGAATAAGCGATCCCAAATTATGTCGTATGAGCGGACCAAACTATGTCAGATAAGCGGTTCAGAAATTTTCAGTCAAGCGGTTCACAATTGTCTATAAGAGCGGTCCAAAGATGTAATACGAGCGGTTCATAAACGCGGACCAGATGTTGTTCGTTCGAGCGGTTCAAGTGTTGTTCTTGGAGCGGTCCAAATATA
Source organism: Helianthus annuus (assembly GCF_002127325.2). Lineage (NCBI taxonomy): Eukaryota > Viridiplantae > Streptophyta > Magnoliopsida > Asterales > Asteraceae > Helianthus > Helianthus annuus. The sequence goes on from NC_035439.2 coordinate 55,348,367, forward strand.
AATTGTACAAATGAGCGGTCCTAAATTGTTCAGATGAGCGGTTCAAACACGTTTTTGGAGCGGTCCAGACTTCAAATGTACCTAAAAGCGGTTCAAACTATGTCCGAAAACGCGAACCTACATTCGAAGGCTGTTATGTCCATTTTTAGTTCGAGTTTTAGTCTGAAAGTTTCAAGGGTTTGTTATTGTCCAATAATACACGTCCTGTGAAAAATTCGTCCGATTTTAACCGTGGAAACTTGTCTAGATTGAAAAAGAAGGTGTAGAAGACAGAAAACGGATCAAATTTGAGCTGAACTCTTCCTCCTGAGCTCTGATACCACTTGTTGGATCGTCGTTGACCCTAAATGAGTCGATCAGAAGAGTCGTTTTCCAATTCAAAGGCGGAATCAGAGAATTAGATGCTCAAACTAAATATAATGCTTCACTTTATTGATTTTAGCAATGTTTACAACCTGGAAGCAATTCGGCAGCACTTCGTTACAAGTTCTGAGCCGTTACAAATGAATCAACCATGCACCTATTTATAGAGTTCTGGAACCGCTTATACGTACATGTCACAAAATCGGTCCAGGTGAGATGGTGTGGATCGCTTTTATGGACAATGTCCATATAAGCGGTCCAACATGCTATTTAACCACTTCTCGTTTCTCGAACCTCGTGCACTGGTTATTCTAACCTAACCTATCCTATTACATGATACAAGACGAAGTCAATAGACATAATGCACCAACAAAAGGAACATAAGTGGATTGCCCGACCCCTCAACAACATCCTCCCAAGCAAAATAGAGAAGGCAGAAGACTGAACACGCCCCGTGCTCAGCCAGCACGGGGCCGTGTCCAAGAAGCAGCAGAAAAGACAAAGTGGTAGAAGCTTCTATTGCCCACCACGGGGTCGTGCCCAGTGAACACGGGGGCGTGGCGAAAGTACAGCAGGCGCATTAATTGTAATTGCGAATTACAATTAATGAAGAGAGAGAGTGTCAGACAGGCACGGGGCCGTGTCCAGCCTTCTGTTCAGCCTATAAATAGGAGTGCTTGGTTTCATTGCAACTCATCCCTTGGCACACCACCTCTCTCACACTTCATCCACCACCCACCACCATCACAACACCATCATCCACCACCATCATCCAATGTCCATCATAGAGTGTGTGAGTCGTCTCCGGATCCAAGATTGATCGTAAGAGTTCTTGACAATCAAGGCCATGTTTGCCTAAGTCTCTTACATCACTTGGTGAAGACAAGTGTTTAGTATAATACTTTTTATTTTCAATCTTTTGCACTTTTTATTTGGTTTTGTATTAATGACTTTAATAACTAGTTGCTTATGTTGAAGGTGATCTTTCCTTATCGTTTGTCCGTGGTGTCTTGGCATTATTTTACTGTCTATATAAAATAAAAGATTTTCACCATTCATATCTCCACGGTCTATATGGAGGTATGTTGGCTACCTGGTCGGGGGTTAAGGGAACGGTTTGGTAAGGGTCTTGCCCTTGTTCAGTGTTTAGAGGTCCTGCAAGGGACCTGGGTCAAATTTAGTAGGATCTCCTTCAATACCCATAGGTATTGGATGGCGGGGATCCAAACTCTTTGACCCCCTCATAAGTTAACTACTATTAATACTATAACCCGACTATTTAGGATTGTATCCCTGCTGACTCAGACTACTTAGTCGAGGGTAACGTCACCTCCAAAAGAGGGGCCTACCATAATTTGCATTAATAACTTAATTCATTATCTTTCAATAATCTGACCCTTTAGGATTGTATCCTTGCTGACTCAAACTACTGGGTTGAGGGTAGGGTCGCCTTCAAAAGAGGGGCCTACTACAATAACTAAGATAATCTCTTAAACAAGTGCAAATGTGCGAAAATAATCAAAGGTTATACTAATACACGAGCCGGATCCAAGTGATTCATCTTGTCTATCTGTTTTTATTTTTATTTTATTTTCAGCATTTAGTTAGTTTTATTTTCTTAGTTTAAAAATCTTTTCTAACATTTTGATTTGGTTAGACGTTGAGGATAAACCGGTACTAAAAGCTCTTGTGTCCTTGGACGACCTCGGTATCTTACCAACACTATACTACGTCCACGATGGGTGCACTTGCCCATGTGTGTGTTTAGTGTTAGTAAATATCGTGTTTTATAAATTTAAAACTTGGCTAAAAGTGTAAAAAGGGCTTAAAATATACATCTAAAATATATTACACTACACACGCATCAGTCGCCATATCTTGAGCGCGAAAACAACAGCTCCCAGCTCTAGATCGTGCATCGTGTAGTTCTGTTCGTGAACCTTGAGTTGGCGTGAAGCGTAAGCAATAACTTTATCCCGTTGCATCAATACACAACCAAGCCCCTGTATCGACGCGTCACAATAGACCACAAAATCGTTCGTGCCCTCTGGCAATGAGAGGATAGGTGCACTGCAAAGTCTATCCTTTAAGTGCTAAAAAGCGGTTTCCTGAGTATCACCCCAACGGTAGGTGACACCCTTCTGTATCAGTAGTGTAAGCGGCTGTGCAATCTTTGAGAAATCTTTAATGAATCGTCTGTAATAACCCGCCAAACCCAAGAATGGCGTATTTTCGTTGGTGTACGTGGTGCAGGCCAGTTCCTGATCGAATCTACCTTGGATGGATCAACATGGATCCCATCCTTGTTTATCACATGGCCTAGAAAGTGAACTTCACGAAGCCAGAAGTCGCATTTCGAAAACTTGGCGTACAATTGCTCTGCTCGAAGGAGCTTCAAAATAAGCCGTAAATGCTGCTCGTGTTCCTCCTGACTCTTGGAATAGATCAGGATGTCGTCGATGAAAACAATGACAAATTTGTCTAGGTATGGCTTGCACACTCTATTTATAAGATCCATGAAGACTGCAGGCGCGTTCGTTAGCCCGAATGGCATGACTAGGAACTTGTAGTGGCCGTAGCGAGTTCTGAATGCTGTTTTGGAGACGTCTTCATCCCGGACTCTCAGCTGATGAAAACCTGACCTCAGGTCTATCTTGGAATAGTAGCTCGACCCTTGCAACTGGTCGAATAAGTCATCAATATGTGGAAGAGGGTAGCGGTTCTTCACTGTCACCTTGTTCAGTTCACGATAGTCGATGCACATGCGGAAGGTACCGTCCTTCTTTTTCACAAATAATACTGGAGCTCCCCAAGGCGAAGAGCTAGGTCGAATAAATCCCTTATCTAGGAGTTCTTGTAGCTGTGTCGATAGCTCTTCCAATTCTGATGGAGCTAAGCGATACGGTGCACGTGCTATCGGTGCTGCTCCTGGTGCTAGCTCGATTTGAAACTCGACCTGGCGATGAGGCGGTAGACCAGGTAAATCTTCAGGGAACACCTGAGGAAAGTCGCGTACAACTGGAATATCTTCCAATTTCTTTTCTTTTGTTGATGCGTCAGTAACAAGTGCCAAAATGGCAGTGTGGCCCTTACGCAAACACTTCTGAGCCTTTAGAAAGGAGATGATGCCTACCACAGCACCACTCTTGTCGCCTTGAACTTCGAGAGGTTCTTTACCAGAACGGGGAATACGAACTATCTTCTCCTTACATAGGATCTCTGTGTGATGTTGGGATAACCAATCCATTCCAATGACGATGTCGAAACTACCCAAAGCTATGGGAATGAGATCAATAGAGAAAGTCTGACCAGCGAGGATAAGATTACAACCCTGGACTATGTGTGTGGCCTCTAGACTTTTACCGTTAGCTAACTCTACGACATGTTTGGTGTTTAAGGGAGTTGGTGCACGTTATAGCATTTGGTTAACTTTTAGGGACATATAACTTGTATCCGCACCCGAATCAAACAATACAGTAACATAAAAGTCGTCGAGAAGAAACTTACCCATGACTACGTTGGGATCATTCCTTGCTTCTCCCTGCCCCAGCACAAATGCACGTCCCCTAGCTTCATTGCCGTTGTTGTTTCTACCGTTGTTGTTCCCATTGCCCTGATTGTTATTGTTGTTGCGATTCTGGTTCAACTGGGGGCAAACCCGTTTGAAGTGGCCTTCAGCACCACACTGAAAGCATCCCCTGTTGCCTCGCTGTTGCTGCTGCTGCTGGTTTTGAGGAGCTGGTGGTTGTTGTTGGTTCTGATTCGCAGGTCGTGAGCTCCTGCAATCTTTAGCTTCGTGCCCTATCTTGAGACATCTCTGATAGCGGCCCTTGTGGCACTGACCACTGTGGTGTCTGTTGCACCTGTTACACAGTGGGTGAATTCCCCGATATCCACCCTGCCCCTGACCACCAGAAGTTTGCTGACCCAGACTCTGGTAATCGTTTGTTTTGGGCTGCTGTGCTTGAGACTGAACGGTAGCTGAACCCTTGCTGGAATCCCCATCCCATTTCCGCTTGTTGTCATTAGAGGTAGCAGGAGTAGCTGAAGTGGTAGCTATAACAGTAGCGCTGATACGTTTTGGCAGCCTGTTCTGTTCCACTGCCTAATCCGTGAGGCGATGAGCAAGACGTTGAATGTCCTGGATATTGTCGAGGTTAGCCGATGTCACATGGCTCTGAATTTCTGATGCTAGACCCTTGAGGTACAACTCAATGCGCTTGATTGGAGGGTCCACCATGGTTGGACACAAGATGGCCAGCTCGTTTGACCGTTTCGTATAAGCTTCAATTTCCGACCCCGTCATTTTCAAATGATAGAGCTCCACCTCCAACTTGTGGATGTCATCACGTGTACAGTATTCCCGCTTGATCAGTTCCTTGAAATCGTTCCAAGGGGTGGCGTTTGTGACAACTCGAATTTCCACGATTTCTATCTTCGCATTTATTACACGTTAATTGTTTGGATTGTTTGTTTTCACGACTTATTGTCTCACAACTATGCACGTTATAATATGTTGATTCGTACTGTGGTTGATTATGTATATAAGTTGGTGTGCATTATATAAGTGTGTATGTGTATGTGAATTATATATATTTGGTGGGATGTGTATAACTAATAACTAACTTACTTGGCTAAACATCCCTCACGAAAACACTTTCCCTTGAAAACACCCCTGACGAAAACCCCACTCTCATGAAAACACTTTTAGATGAAAACACAAATGTGTTTTCGTCTACTGATGCCCAACGAAAAACAAAATGGGCTTTGGCCCAGTATTGATTCATCATATGTATTAGTATTAACCTTTACGCAAGAACGATATTCAGCAAACAAACCCTAACCCTCCCCTTCAAGTCGACGGCAGTTATCCTCTCTTTCGAATCCAGATTCTTCTTTGTTCGATCATTCTTGTGCGGTCAGTGATTTACACATTTAGTTGAATTCAATTATTGATATATATATGTGGTTTTGCTGTAAACATGTTTGTAACTATGATGGATCAAGCGATGGAATGATTTCACGTGTTATGTAAACTTTAATAATCGATTTAAGTGTTCTGATAGTTTGGGTAATTGAGATTGTGAAAACCTGTTGCTGCTTGATCTGGTATTTGTGGGTGTATAGATCTGTACATCGAGTTCATCTCAGTTGCTATCTAGAATCACATTTGGTATGTTACAATTTAGGGTGCATGCTAGACATTAAGTGATTGCTGATGGATTGTTAATCTTGTTATCTCAATTATTTGGAAATTCTTATGTGCTCACACATTGGTCCAGCTTGGTCGAATTATTAAGGAAATCGGTGAACTGATAGAATCATGGGGGACTCGTAACCATTGCTGAACTGATGGCGGTGTGTACCAGCGAAATCATGGGGGACTACGAAAACACACACACTAAAACATTTATGTTTTCGTCACAACTTAGGCCCAACGAAAACCAAAGGGTTTTCGGCCCAAATGATTTCGGTCCATAAAGTGTTTTCGGCCAAATTGTGTTTTCGACCAGCAAAGGGATTTCGGCCCATGTATGTGTTTTCGTCAAATAGTGATTTCGGCCCATACATGGTTTTCGGCCCAACAAGTGTTTTTGACTCAAGATATGTTTTCGGCCCAAATTGTTTATATGAATCCGTAAATTTTATTGTGTTAGACTGTTACTTGTTAATCCCGTAGGACATTAACTTGGTGAAATTTATTGTGTAACGTGGTTAGTCTTTAAATGTTGTTATGTTATTAACTCAGTTAACGAGATTAACCCAATTAATTATGCGACTCCATTACACATATCAATTCAGTTAACCTTGTTAACTAGGTTAAGTGAGTTATTAAATAATGATGGTTAGCACGAACGGTGAAGGATTTTGTTTATGAAACATGAGATACATGAGACTGATTTGGTAAACTGATGCATAGTATACAATGATAATTGTTATGCACTTTGTGACATAGATTGCGTGTGAAACTTGTCCAACATGAACTAACTATGTGTAAATGCATACTCTAGGCTTTGATTGATTTCTTGTGAGCACTTAACTTTAGCATACCGAGCAAACCAAGGTGAGTTCACACTCTTACCAAGGCATGGGATTCCCGGGGTGTTGGGAATGGGATTGAAAGGTTGATTAGATACTCTATTGACACTATGACTAGACTAGCACATCACTATCCTCGGTTGTGAAGGATACCTATAGTTACGAGTAGTCTAGTGGTTATATAACGTGGAACACCACCACCAGTAACGTGGAACACCACCACCAGTAACGTGGAACACCACCACCAGTAACGTGGAACACCACCACCAGTAACGTGGAACACCACCACCAGTAACGTGGAACACCACCACCAGTAACGTGGAACACCACCACCAGTAACGTGGAACACCACCACCAACAGAACATACAATCGGCCCAGTAGAGCCACCTGTTACAAACGAACTTACTATTACGCATTTACTTTCAGTGAACTCGCTCAACTAGTTTGTTGATCATTCTGTTACATGCCTTGCAGATCGTTAGGTACTTGGAGCTTGCACTGGAGAAGCGGGTCGTTGTGGACAAGGATCGTGGCTTTTCTGTTGAGCTATTATGACACTTAAAACTGTTAACTACTACTGGTTTATTTACTATGCTTCCGCTACATTTTGAAACGATGATTTGTTTGATCACCTTTTGTATTGAATGGATGGTTTTCAGTTATTTTACGTAATATTAAATGCATGTTCAATATGATTGGTGGCTTGATCCTGGTCAGTCACGCTCCCAAGCGGTGATACTCCGCAGGTGGATTTTGGGGGTGTGACAGATTGGTATCAGAGCCATTGGTTATAGAGAACTTGGTTTTAATATGGAAAAACGTTTTTATTAAAACCAGACTATAACCAGAACAGTGCTCTCAACGATCCACAACGACGCTTCGCTCCACGTGCAAGACTCAACTTCCTAGGTAATAAGGTTTATGTTTATTGCCTACATGCTAGAATTTGCATAGAACTTTGCTCGTAGTATGCTTACATTACCTTGCTCACAACTTGACATTGCATGAGAATACTTATGTGCTTACACTCTTCTGTCATCGCACTATTCGCGAACCTTTCTCACTTATGTTGCCTTTGATGTGAAGATCAATGGCCGCACGAATTACCATGACTCAAGCCCAGCTAGAGGCTCTCGTTGCTGCGGCAGTTGCAGCCGCCCAAGCAGGTCAACCCGCTCAGCAACAACCTGGGTGCACCTTCAAGAATTTCATGGAATGTCGTCCTAGCTCGTTCAGTGGCATGGAGGGAGCAGTTGGACTCCTCCACTGGTTTGAAAAGCTCGAGTCGGTTTTCGAAATGTGTGAATGCCCTGAGGCTCGCAGGGTGAAGTTCGCCACTGGCACACTTGAAGGGATTGCGCTCACTTGGTGGAACGCACAAGTGCAGATCTTAGGGTTGGCAGCTGCTAACGCCACACCCTGGAATGAATTCAAAGAACTGATCAAGAGGGAATACTGCACTAGAGAAGACATTCACAAGTTGGAGGACGAGTTGTATAACTTGAAAATGGTTGGTTCGGAAATCGAAGCTTACACCAAGAGATCAAATGAGTTGGCTGTGTTATGTCCAACTATGGTGGACCCTCCATACAAGCGTATTGAGTTGTATCTTAAAGGTCTGGCACCAGAAATACAGAGCCACGTTACCTCGGCTAACCTCAACAACATCCAGGAGATCCAGCGCCTCGCTCATCGCATCACCGATCAGGCAGTGGATCAGAACAAACTGCCAAAGCGTATTAGTGCTACTGCTACCACTACTGCTTCTACTACACTTGCTACTCCCAGTGAAAGTAAGAGAAAATGGGATGGGGATTCTAGCAAGGGATCAGCTTCAGTGCAGTCGCAAGCTCAACAGCGAAAGACAGACAGTTACCAGAGTCCCAGTCAGCACTCCTCAGGCAGCCACAGACAGGGAGGGTATCGAGGAAACCTTCCAAAGTGTAACACCTGCAACAAACATCACAGTGGCCAGTGTAATAAGAGTCGTTGTCAAAGATGCCTCAAGATGGGTCATGAGGCCAAAGATTGTAGAAGCGCTCGACCTGCAAACCAGAATCAGCAGCAACCTCAAGCACAGCAGAACCAGCAGCAGGGTAACAAAGGGTGCTTTCATTGCGGTTCAGAGGGTCACTTCAAAAGGCATTGCCCTCAGTTGAACAGGAGCCAGAACAACAATCACAACAACAATCAGGGCAACGGGAATAATAACAACAATATCGGGGGAAACAACAACAACAACGGCAATGAAGCTCGTGGTCGTGCTTTTGTGTTGGGTCGAGGAGATGCAGTGAATGATCCCAATGTGGTTATGGGTAAGTTTCTTCTCGACGATATTTATGTTACTGTCTTATTTGATTCGGGTGCTGATACAAGTTATATGTCATTGAAAATGAGTAAATTATTAAAACGTACACCAACACCCCTAGACACCAAACACGTCGTAGAGCTAGCCAATGGTAAAAGTGTAGAAGCCGCTCAGGTAGTCAAGGGTTGTAGTATTGTTCTAGCGGGTCAGACTTTCTCGATTGATCTCATACCCATAGTTTTGGGTAGTTTCGACGTCGTCATCGGTATGGATTGGTTATCCCAACATCACGCGGAGATCTTATGCAAGGAAAAAGTTATTCGTATTCCTCGCTTCAGTCAAGAACCTCTTGAGGTTCAAGGCGACAAGAGTGGTGCTGTGGTTGGCATCATCTCTTACTTGAAGGCGCAGAAGTGTTTGCGAAAAGGACATACCGCCATTTTGGCTCTTGTTACGGATGCATCAGCAAAGGAAAAGAAGCTGGAGGATATCCCAGTTGTACGGGATTTCCCTCAGGTGTTTCCTGAAGATTTACCTGGTTTACCTCCTCATCGTCAAGTCGAGTTCCAGATTGAATTAGCTCCTGGAGCAGCACTAATAGCCCGCGCACCGTATCGTTTAGCTCCAACCGAACTGGAAGAACTGTCGAAGCAACTACAAGAGCTCTTGGAAAAGGGCTTTATTCGTCCAAGCTCTTCGCCTTGGGGAGCTCCAGTATTATTTGTGAAGAAGAAAGACGGTACGTTCAGGATGTGCATCGACTACCGTGAACTCAATAAGGTGACGGTGAAGAACCGTTATCCTCTTCCGCGCATAGATGATCTATTCGACCAGTTGCAAGGGTCGTGTTACTATTCCAAGATTGATTTAAGGTCAGGGTATCATCAGCTGAGAGTCCGGGATGAGGACGTCTCCAAAACCGCTTTCAGAACTCGCTACGGTCATTACGAGTTTCTTGTCATGCCATTCGGGCTTACGAACGCGCCTGCAGTCTTCATGGATCTTATGAACAGGGTGTGCAAACCGTATCTTGACAAGTTCGTTATCGTTTTCATAGACGACATTTTGATCTACTCCAAGAGTCAGGAGGAGCACGAGCAGCACTTACGCCTTATCTTGGAACTTCTTCGAAAAGAGCAACTGTACGCAAAGTTTTCAAAATGCGACTTCTGGCTTCGTGAAGTCCACTTCTTAGGCCATGTGGTGAACAAGGATGGGATTCATGTTGATCCATCCAAGGTTGATTCGATCAGAAACTGGCCAGCACCGCGTACACCGACAGAAATACGCCAATTCTTGGGTTTGGCGGGTTACTACAGGCGATTTATTAAAGACTTCTCCAAGATCGCGCAACCACTCACTATGCTAACACAGAAAGGTGTCGTTTACAGATGGGGTAATACGCAAGAGACCGCTTTTCAGTACTTAAAGGATAGGCTTTGCAGCGCACCTATTCTCTCACTGCCCGAGGGCACGGATGACTTCGTGGTTTATTGTGACGCATCGATACAGGGGCTTGGTTGCGTATTGATGCAGCGGGATAAAGTTATTGCATACGCCTCTCGGCAACTCAAGGTTCATGAACGGAATTATACGACGCACGATTTAGAGCTGGGAGCTGTTGTTTTCGCGCTTAAGATATGGCGACACTACCTGTACGGTACCAGGTGCACGATTTACACCGATCACAGGAGTCTCGAGCATATTCTTAAGCAAAAGGATTTGAATATGCGTCAACGAAGATGGGTTGAACTTCTGAACGACTACGAATGCGCCATCAAGTATCATCCAGGCAAGGCCAATGTTGTGGCTGATGCCCTCAGTCGGAAAGACACTCTACCTAAGCGCGTGCGAGCGCTACAGCTTACTATTCAGTCCAGTCTTCCTGCACAGATACGAGCTGCTCAGTTAGAAGCACTGAAACCCGAAAACGTCAAAGCTGAAGCCTTACGCGGCTCAAGGCAACGCATGGAACAAAGGGAAGACGGCGCCTACTACGTAACGGGGCGTATTTGGGTCCCACTTTATGGCGGTTTACGCGAACTTGTAATGGATGAAGCTCACAAGTCTCGCTACTCGGTACATCCAGGGTCGGATAAAATGTACCACGACATCAGTACCACTTATTGGTGGCCTAGTATGAAGGCTCACATCGCTACATACGTTGGAAAATGCTTAACCTGTGCGAGAGTTAAGGTTGAATATCAGAAACCATCAGGCCTACTTCAACAGCCCAAGATACCTCAATGGAAATGGGAAGAAATTTCCATGGATTTTGTTACAGGCCTACCTAGACCTCAGCGTGGGAACGATACAATATGGGTCATAGTTGATCGAATCACCAAGTCTGCACACTTCCTGCCGATCAAAGAAACGGATAAGTTTTCTACCCTAGCAGACATCTACTTGAAAGAAGTTGTTTCGAGGCACGGAGTGCCCACTTCCATTATTTCGGATCGCGATGCACGATTCACGTCGGAGCTTTGGCAAGCGATGCACAAATCTTTCGGCTCACGGTTAGACATGAGCACAGCATATCATCCTCAGACGGATGGGCAGTCTGAGCGAACTATCCAAACTCTAGAAGACATGCTTCGAGCGTGTGTCATCGATTTCGGCAACGGCTGGGAAAAACACCTCCCTTTAGTGGAGTTTTCATACAATAACAGTTACCACACCAGCATTCAAGCCGCTCCATTTGAGGCATTGTACGGACGTAAATGCCGGTCACCTCTCTGTTGGGCAGAGGTGGGGGATAGTCAAATTACGGGTCCAGAGATTGTTGTGGACGCCACAGAAAAGATAGCACAGATACGTCAACGCATGGCGGCAGCACGTGACCGTCAGAAAGCCTACGCGGACAAGCGTAGAAAGCCATTGGAATTTGAGGTCGGGGACCGGGTTTTATTGAAAGTTTCACCCTGGAAGGGTGTGGTTCGATTTGGCAAACGAGGCAAACTGAATCCGCGGTACGTCGGACCATTCGAAATCTTAGAAAAGATTGGCAAAGTAGCCTACAGATTAAACCTACCAGCTGAACTCGGTGCAGTTCACAATGTATTTCACGTGTCGAATCTGAAGAAATGCCTGTCAGATGAGACCCTTATAGTTCCTTTTAAGGAACTCACTATCGACGAGCGGTTGCAGTTCGTCGAGGAACCAGTTGAAATCACGGACCGGGATGTTAAGGTCCTCAAACACAAGAGAATCCCTCTTGTTCGAGTTCGTTGGAACTCTCAGCGTGGCCCAGAATATACCTGGGAACGCGAAGACCAGATGAAAGAAAAGTACCCCCAGCTATTCGAAACCAATGCATCCACTACTGAGGCTGAAGCTACTACTACTGAATTTCGGGACGAAATTCCAAATCAACGGGGGGATGATGTGACACCCCAGGAAAACCTGTAAACGATGCAACTTACCTAGTTTCCTCAGTGAGTGCGTACCAAATTTCGGGACGAAATTTCTTCTAAGTTGGGGATAATGTGACAACTCGAATTTCCACGATTTCTATCTTCGCATTTATTACACGTTAATTGTTTGGATTGTTTGTTTTCACGACTTATTGTCTCACAACTATGCACGTTATAATATGTTGATTCGTACTGTGGTTGATTATGTATATAAGTTGGTGTGCATTATATAAGTGTGTATGTGTATGTGAATTATATATATTTGGTGGGATGTGTATAACTAATAACTAACTTACTTGGCTAAACATCCCTCACGAAAACACTTTCCCTTGAAAACACCCCTGACGAAAACCCCACTCTCATGAAAACACTTTTAGATGAAAACACAAATGTGTTTTCGTCTACTGATGCCCAACGAAAAACAAAATGGGCTTTGGCCCAGTATTGATTCATCATATGTATTAGTATTAACCTTTACGCAAGAACGATATTCAGCAAACAAACCCTAACCCTCCCCTTCAAGTCGACGGCAGTTATCCTCTCTTTCGAATCCAGATTCTTCTTTGTTCGATCATTCTTGTGCGGTCAGTGATTTACACATTTAGTTGAATTCAATTATTGATATATATATGTGGTTTTGCTGTAAACATGTTTGTAACTATGATGGATCAAGCGATGGAATGATTTCACGTGTTATGTAAACTTTAATAATCGATTTAAGTGTTCTGATAGTTTGGGTAATTGAGATTGTGAAAACCTGTTGCTGCTTGATCTGGTATTTGTGGGTGTATAGATCTGTACATCGAGTTCATCTCAGTTGCTATCTAGAATCACATTTGGTATGTTACAATTTAGGGTGCATGCTAGACATTAAGTGATTGCTGATGGATTGTTAATCTTGTTATCTCAATTATTTGGAAATTCTTATGTGCTCACACATTGGTCCAGCTTGGTCGAATTATTAAGGAAATCGGTGAACTGATAGAATCATGGGGGACTCGTAACCATTGCTGAACTGATGGCGGTGTGTACCAGCGAAATCATGGGGGACTACGAAAACACACACACTAAAACATTTATGTTTTCGTCACAACTTAGGCCCAACGAAAACCAAAGGGTTTTCGGCCCAAATGATTTCGGTCCATAAAGTGTTTTCGGCCAAATTGTGTTTTCGACCAGCAAAGGGATTTCGGCCCATGTATGTGTTTTCGTCAAATAGTGATTTCGGCCCATACATGGTTTTCGGCCCAACAAGTGTTTTTGACTCAAGATATGTTTTCGGCCCAAATTGTTTATATGAATCCGTAAATTTTATTGTGTTAGACTGTTACTTGTTAATCCCGTAGGACATTAACTTGGTGAAATTTATTGTGTAACGTGGTTAGTCTTTAAATGTTGTTATGTTATTAACTCAGTTAACGAGATTAACCCAATTAATTATGCGACTCCATTACACATATCAATTCAGTTAACCTTGTTAACTAGGTTAAGTGAGTTATTAAATAATGATGGTTAGCACGAACGGTGAAGGATTTTGTTTATGAAACATGAGATACATGAGACTGATTTGGTAAACTGATGCATAGTATACAATGATAATTGTTATGCACTTTGTGACATAGATTGCGTGTGAAACTTGTCCAACATGAACTAACTATGTGTAAATGCATACTCTAGGCTTTGATTGATTTCTTGTGAGCACTTAACTTTAGCATACCGAGCAAACCAAGGTGAGTTCACACTCTTACCAAGGCATGGGATTCCCGGGGTGTTGGGAATGGGATTGAAAGGTTGATTAGATACTCTATTGACACTATGACTAGACTACCACATCACTATCCTCGGTTGTGAAGGATACCTATAGTTACGAGTAGTCTAGTGGTTATATAACGTGGAACACCACCACCAGTAACGTGGAACACCACCACCAGTAACGTGGAACACCACCACCAGTAACGTGGAACACCACCACCAGTAACGTGGAACACCACCACCAGTAACGTGGAACACCACCACCAGTAACGTGGAACACCACCACCAGTAACGTGGAACACCACCACCAACAGAACATACAATCGGCCCAGTAGAGCCACCTGTTACAAACGAACTTACTATTACGCATTTACTTTCAGTGAACTCGCTCAACTAGTTTGTTGATCATTCTGTTACATGCCTTGCAGATCGTTAGGTACTTGGAGCTTGCACTGGAGAAGCGGGTCGTTGTGGACAAGGATCGTGGCTTTTCTGTTGAGCTATTATGACACTTAAAACTGTTAACTACTACTGGTTTATTTACTATGCTTCCGCTACATTTTGAAACGATGATTTGTTTGATCACCTTTTGTATTGAATGGATGGTTTTCAGTTATTTTACGTAATATTAAATGCATGTTCAATATGATTGGTGGCTTGATCCTGGTCAGTCACGCTCCCAAGCGGTGATACTCCGCAGGTGGATTTTGGGGGTGTGACAGCGTTAGCAGCTGCCAGCCCTAGAATCTGAACTTGCGCGTTCCACCAAGTCAGCGCAATTCCTTCCAAAGTACCAGTGGCGTATTTCACCCTATGAGCCTCAGGGCATTCACACATTTCAAACACCGACTCAAGCTTCTCAAACCAATGGAGGAGTCCCACTGCTCCTTCAGTGCCATTAAATGTGCTTGGACGACAGTCCATGAAGTTCTTGAAAGTACAAACGGGTTGCTGAGCGTGTTGACCTATTATGTATAAGAATAGGACAAGGTTAAACACAAGAGTTGGTTTTAGGAGTGTAGGATCTAGAGATCCTAGTGTGAGTTACGACTGCAGGATATACCTCCTGCCTGTGCGGCTGCAAGTGCCGCAGCAACTTGTTCGTTAATGAGAGCCGTCAACTGGGCTTGTGTCATGTTAATGCGTCCAGACATGATCTTCATAGCAAAGGTAACATAAGTAAGAGAGGTTCGCGAAAAGTGCGATGATAGAAGAGAGTAAGCACACAAGTGTTCTCAAGCAATAGTGGTTATGTGTATCTAAGCATACCCTGAGCAAAGTTCTATGTAATCTAGCAAGTAGGCAATATAGACATAAACCATATTACCTAGAATGTTGAGTCTTGCACGTGGAGCGAAGCGTCGTTGTGGATCGTTGAGAGCACTGTTCTGGTTATAGTCTGATTTTAATAAAAACGTTTTTCCCTTATTAAAACCAAGTTCTCTATAACCAATGGCTCTGATACCAAACCTGTCACACCCCCCAAAATCCACACGCGGAGTACCACCGCTTGGAGGCGTGACATGACCAGGATCAAGCCACCAATCATATCGAACATAATAAGTAATAATAAACGTAAGTGTATATCAACCCACAATATGAAAGGTGTTCAAATAACATAGTTTAAGTAGCGGAAACATAGTATAAAAATCCAACGGAATTATTAAGTTTTCAACTGTCATAAGTGTTTAGCAAAACATCCACGATCCATGTCCACAACGACCACGCCTCCCGTGCAAGCTCCATGTATACCTAAGGTCCTGCAAGGCATGTAACAGAGAGTCAACAACTAGTTGAGCGAGTTCACGGTTGATTGTTCAGTTATAGTAATTGTATTGTAATCCGTATGTTCATTTAGTAAACCATGTATCGTATGCATTTGTACCGCAGCCCTCTAGGCATGTGTGCGAAGATTAGTGGGAGTTTCCTAAGTATTCTAGACTAGGTATATTTGTATCGCAGCCCACCCGGCATGTGTGCAAAGTTTAGTGTATGGTTCGCAGCCATTCCAGGCATGTGTGCGAAGATTAGTTCTATTATCGCAGCCATTCCCGGCGTGTGTGCGAAGAGAAGTATTTCTATCACTAGTCTAGCAGTATTTATCAATAACCTTCCTCTCCCGAGGCCTAAAGTACGTAATCCCGATAATGCCTTAAGTATAAGAAATCTTCCAAACCCATTCCCGACCCTGGGAACCCCATGCCTTGGTAAGAGTGTGAACTCACCTTGGTTTGCTCGGCAGATACACGAAAAGGTCAATCGAACCGCTAGTGGTCAACCACGTCCTAACATGGTTACCATACAGGTCAGGTTTTGGTTTCAAGTAATGCACGTATGTTTACACACAACTAACAGGTTTTGAGCACATATGAATCATGGCAAATACGTTAACAGTCGTGAAACAGTTCTTGCTTGTGCGATTCTTCAAAGAAGTCCAATTAGTACCCAGCCCAACATGTTGTGCGATCCACAACATGTTGTGTGTTCCATCATAAACCCGGCCCAACAGTTATGAAGTCCAACAGTATGCTCGGCCCAAAAGTGATCTTGTGCGGCCCGGACGACTTGTGCGATCCGGACGGCTTGTACGATCCGGCTGGGTTGTGCGGTCCGGATGGTCTTGTGCGACTGGGATTGGGCTGTGAGGCCCAATAGCACAACAATTCAAGTAGTTCGTGTGTGGCCCAACATCTTGTGCGATCGGCACCAGCTTGTGTGATCCACAATATGTTGTGCGATCATGCATCGTTAAACAGTACCTAGTGTAACATCAGTTATACCTTAGCATATTCTAACTTGTTCGATTCACTTGTGTGATTGGGCTCTTGTGCGATCAGAGCCCTTGTACGATTGGTTTTAAATTCCGAATATTATGGCAATCAGTTACAAAGCATTTATCTTGTAAATCAATTACAGAGTTTCCATTTATTCGATCAATCAATCACAATCAACAGTTTCGAACTTAGTCAATATTCGATCAAACAAGGGTTTTCATCACAAAATTCATATGAACCCGAATCATAATCAAAGCATGAACAAGAATCATGATACTTAAGTATATTAACATAACAATCACAACATTCATCCGATTGATAATATATCCCAGCCGATGATCATGCATTCGGTTCTTTAACATCATATAGTTATCAATTCTACCGTGTTCTATACACATATAAATCGAGGATTTCATGAATATCATACCACATAACCATTTCATCACAATCAACACATACAAACCCTAACTCATCATGTAATACATCTGAATCATAACATCATTCAATCAAGAAATCAACAATAGAATACTAACCTATTAGAAAGTAACACAAAAGTGATCCGGTCAAGAAGGCTTCACGAGATGGCTTCGGCTATGCGAATTGCCGTCGGCTTCGAGAGAGGGAAAGAGAGCAAGTAGGGTTTTTGTGTGTGTATGTGTGTTTGCAACTAATGAGAGAACAAACCCCCACTAATGGGCATGTCTTAGCTTAAATAGGTGGATGGCCGAACCCATCATGGGTTGCTCATTGTTTTCGGGTTCAAGATGTGCAAGATTGGGCCGAGAGAACATGTAAGACAAGGAACGAGTTGTGCGGCCCAAATGGCTTGTGCGATCGGGTTATGTTGTGCGTTTGGGCTCGTTTATTATACAACCATTCAATACACATAACATATAATTATAACATTCAATTAATATAGTTCACGTAATTACATAACGTTGCACAAAGATAGGTTCGAAATACGAGTTGTCACAAAACCTGTTTTAAACCTCGTTAAACATGTTTTTAACATGTTTAACTCGTCACTTTTAGATTTAGTGCTTATATAGGGTCGTAAGGTAAGCGATCTAAACAATCGCTTATACTTTCGAACCCGGCCCGTTTGGTCGAACATTAGGATCCGACCAAACACATTAGGTGACCATAGTTGCATAGGGAATAACCTTTCGAGGTTATACCTTATGGTCACTTCGTTTAAGTAGTTGTATGATAGGTAGTTTATATGCCTTAGGAAAATTACCAAAATACCCTTTTTGCTCCAAAATTCATTTTAAGTATATGAAACATAACTTTTAACACTTAAACTGATTTAGCAACAATATTAGACATGTTAAGGCATATTTTACTTATCATAGGATTAGTTAGGCGATCCGAACGCGTTTTACGCAAACGACGCGTTAAAGTACCATAAGCTACCTAAACGGGTCGTAATGGGTCGTAAGCACTTAGGTTAGGTTTCATTTTAGTATGTAGGCTTTGTTAAACCATATCATATGAGTTTCAATACTCATTTGGTTTACGAAACCTCATACTATCCGATCTCCCGATTTAGGTCCGGTTATTTATGTAGCTATCTATATGTCACACCCTGGCTTTTGCGGAAGCGTGGGTTTATTTGTTGTGACTTCTTAATACCATAGCAACAAATCACAACATGCTATATGATAAAAATACGTGATGTTCATCCATTAAAATAGCTTAGAAATATGCATAACAACAATTGTCTTAACACATCAACCACAAAGAAACGTTACAAAACAAGACTTGTTTAAAAAGAGTTCATAAGACTCGACGAAGCTATCAACGACACAAGGATTTGAGACATGCAACTCGTCCAGGAAAGAGTTACACTTCCCAAACCTACGACTCCGGATGACATCCTTATTTAGTACGCAGCTAATCATGCATCACTTGCCAGATCCAAATTAATTCCCTGAAATACATGTAGTTTAAAAAGTCAACAAAAAGTTGAGCGAGTTCATGTGTAAGTCTGTGTGTATAAACCGTTTAATATGTCTGTAAGTAAAAATAGTCCCTGGTATGTAGCAATAAGGAAAAACTGATCACCATTGGGTTGCAAATCCAATAGTATATGTGAATGATGCAGGAAGACTCAAACCTAGCAAATTTGTCTCCGGTATGAAGACATAGTCACCACTATGGGCCCCCGGCCTCATGGGTGTGGGCTCGCTACACCCAAATAGATCTATCACTCATGTCCCGTGGTCCTATGATGAGGATTAATGGCCTTAAGTGTCATGCCCACCACTCACTAGATCGCGTAATAAAAACCCCTCCTTAAGCTAATCATACCAATTATAAAATGTCTGAAATAATTTGTAAACATGTATTCCACCCCCGAAGTATAAAACCGAAAACAGTAAAGGAATAGGGGGTCATGAACTCACCGTAGTGCGTCTTGACTCGAATCTTAACTCTTTCCGCTACACGACAACCTACAACGTACTAATGTCTATTAGACGAACGGGCCGTGCCTTGGCTTAGAGTTTAATGTTTTCATTTGTGTTACTTTGGTATTATTTTGTTAAAATAATAATAATTATTTTAACTTAACTATTGTCTTTAGAAAAATAGTTAGACAACTATTTTGTATCTATATTTCTCGAATATTTTACAAAGTGTTCGGATTTTCGGAAAATTTCGGCAGAGTCTCCTCTGTAAATAGAGGTGTCCATGCTTAAATAGCATATCATTTTCTTTTACATATATCCAATAGTTCATTTTTCAATAACCAAGCCGACATATAGACATACAAAACGTTACATACTTTATTTCAGCTTCATTACTCAAAACCGGACTGTTTTCGAGGATTTTTATAAAATAGTTAACCTTTTCTAAAAATTACCAAATTTTTACAGAATGTCACATATGTTCCGAAATTTATTGTGTAAAAGTACCAAAGTCCAGTCCGTTACCCATATTTTATAGAAAATCATTTTCTCGACTGCAATCAGATTTGTTACTTTCTGATTGCAGTTTACAGAAATATTCACTAAAAATTAACCGTAAGTCCGTTTGTCGAAATTCCAGTTGAAGGGTCGTCCTGACAACGGTGTCCATCTACTGTAAAAATTCCATGAGTCGGTTTCACTCAGGTTTCAGGTTATGACTTCGAAAACAACACACTTTTTCTGTAGTAAAAATGCAGCTTGAGCTGCTGTCCAAAAATAGCCTTTTAAAAATAGTAAACGGTATCGAAAAATTACGATTCCAGTGCCATTTGTTTAGTTATTCCAAAATACACATTTTAGGCTTCAGAAAATCGGTTTTTCGATTTAAAATGGTCCCGTTACAGCCTGTTGAAGTTTGCTGGAAATCCAACTCAGCAAGCTGTTTACATTGTAGAAGTGATTAAAAACTCGTAAACAAGGACCCTAACCATGGTTTATTGATGAACAAATGTTAAAACTTCAATCATGCTTTAACCAACCCTAAACCATTCAGATTTCAACCTCACACAACCTTTTTATATATGGTTTTTATGCAGAAAGTTAAGTTCAACTTTTTAGTGTTTAAGCTTTTGGGTGACATTAACATTCAAACAAAACATAACAAGAATCAAAGTGGAACAAGAGTGTGAAGAGACTTACTACTAGCACAAGGCTAGGGTAGTAATCTTAGGACAAAGATGATGGTGAAATGTTGGTGACAAAACTTGAATCAAGCTTCCTTGAACACCTTCAATCTTGCACTTCTAGGGATGAATCCTCAATCTTTGAATGAGAGCTTTTGGAGAAGAAAATGGAGATGGTGAAGTATGGTGGTGGTGAAATCAGTTATGGAGAGAGGGGGGGGTGTGAGCCGAAATTAAGGTGGGAGGAGGGAGGAGGTTGAGTGTGGAGTTGTTAGTAATGATGAACAATCTTGGGAACATGCATTCTTGAGCTTAGGGTAATCATACCCAATAATTTTGACCAATAGAACCAAGATCACCTTTACACAATATCTAAACAATATATTTTTAAATCATTAGGGCAGATTTTCGGTTGGGGGGGGTAAAGTGTAAACTTGTTTTAATTAATAGGTATTAAGTTAGAAGGTTAAGGGTATTTCCAAGTGTAGTGGGTGTATGTCATGTTTACATGGTGTATAGGGATTTTTGGTGACCATACATAATTTAAAATGATAAAATAATATTTCTGACAATATTTTCGTGTCTCGGGTAATGTCTGGTTGTTCGGTTTCGCATCGTTCCGTTAAAGCGTTTAATTGTCCCGTAAAGCGTCTTTTGTGCATCTTTTTGTAACGAAATTTATTCCAACACTTAGGAAAGTGTCCAGGACCATTTAGTCAATACTCTGTATAATATGAGTGTGTTAAAAGCTGAATTGCTACTAAAATGCGGAATTCTGTAATTAAATTGCGTTTCAGGCACTTTCTGGCACTCAAACTATCACCTAGTGACATAGTCTTATGGTCCTCACTTCCCTATACTCCATACTGGTGTAGTGTTTTATCCCTGGCCCATACTGGCCTAAAAATAGTATCTGTCTAAGTGCTGGCACTGTCAGCATGTGTCTGAGTTATTCGCTTACTGTGCTAACTGTGCTTTGTGCATCAGGTTTGTCACTAAGAGTCGGTGTGAAATGAATAGAGTGACTGTATGTAAAGAATGCACATGTATGTATATAACATAAACCAGTAAGCAGTTTAAAGCGTCAAATGTAGTCAAGCATAGTCATTAAGCACATAATTAAGGTTAATTAATTTGTACAGTACCTGTAATTATGCGGGTTGTCACATTCTCCCCCTGTTAAGAAAATTTCGTCCCGAAATTTTAAGTTCTACTTCTAGTTGTAGGGGTCTTGGGGAATAAATGTGGGTACTTGGCCTTCATGCGATCCTCACGTTCCCACATGAATTCTGGGCCGTGTCGTGCATTCCATCGAACTTTAACGAGTTTGACGCTTCTCCGGCGTGTCTTGTTAACCTTCCAATCTGTAACCTCAACCGGTTCCTCAACAAAGTGGAGTGTGTCGTCAATATGGACCTCGTCAGTAGGAATGACAACTGTCTCCCGAGTTGGACTCTTTTTCAGGTTCGATACATGGAATGTATCATGAACGCCATTAAGCTTGGCAGGTAAGTCCAATTTGTATGCTACCAGCCCAATCCTTTGCAGGATTCTGAAAGGACCAATGTAACGCGGATTCAACTTCCCACGCTTTCCAAAGCGTGCCACACCCTTCCAGGGTGAAACCTTCAGCAAAACCATATCCCCAACTTGAAATTCCAAAGGTTTCGTTCTTTGGTTTGTGTAGCCTTTCTGTCTGTCGCGAGCTGCCTCGATGCGTTTTCGAATTTGAAAGATCTTGTCTGTTGTTTCCTGAACCATTTCGGGGCCAACCAGCTGTCTATCACCTGCATCAGCCCAGCATAGCGGTGATCGACACTTGCGTTGTAGGTCCCCTTGAGTCTATGGATCGTCACAGAATCGTCTTTCCAATCAAGAGTGCGGAATCCTCTTGATCAGAATCAGCAGAAAACGTGTAGGAAACAGAATTCACTTTCAACTGGGTTTCTATTGATTATCAAACTTGCGTATTACAATCAACCAAACCATAATTCGTCTAAGACTATGTCTCTCACGAAATAGCTCTCTCACACAACTGTTTTGGCTGATTCACTGATTAACTGATCAACCTAAACCCTAAAGCCTAACCTTGTTTATATAACACAAGGTTTACTATCTGGGCTAGGGTTTCCTACATGGGCAAAGCCCAATTCGTTTCCCCTTGACCCAAATGGGTTTAGTTTAGCCCAAACTCTATAATCTCACTAATACAATGCTAAACCCGCTAACCGTTTATCGTTTAACTAATTACAAGATATCCAAAGACCAAATCTAAGCTGTTGTCACAAACATGCACCAACAAACTCCCCCTTGACAATAGCTTTATAAAAACTTTGTCTTGAGTCAAAACTTTGTCTTCGGTCTTCTTGCAATCTTCAAGTAGTCTTGCACTGTCTTTGGTCTTTGGATAGCTTCAGCTTCAATATCTTCTGTCAGCAACAGACTCCCCCTAAGCTGATGCATCCAATCACCAAATCTTCAACACGTTAGCATTTGAGTAAACTCCAGTTCAGCATTTGCACAGCAATCTTCAACTCTTCAATCTTGTCTGCAATTTAGAAAGGAGGTTCTACAATGCAGCCAATCAAACTCTCATCTTCACACTTCACAGCAACTTCTCAGCAACAAACTGCTTCAATCTGTATACTATAAAACAAACATCTCGAGAAACCATAAGAATTTTTCAACATAAGTTAAATAAATTATTATTTTTCAAGAGATTTGTTAAACTGTATAACAGATTAAGCTTTTTCAACTTATCACCAACACGCAAAACATTTTGTCCAACACACAAGAACAACCTGTCTGATGTAAAATTTTGAACTCACTTACTAACACCGTCTCCCCCTATCAGTAACAATTCCTCCACGAATAACAGTTTTCCGTACGTTAAGAATTTTAAAACAGAAAAAGACACTATTTTTGGATTTTTATATTTTTTCTGAAAGCAAGTAAATACAAAAACAATAAACACTCTATTTTTGTGAGAATCACTGGTAAGAAGATCATATCAGCATAAGCAAACTGTTTCACACAATAATATTATTCTTTATTTAATGTTTTAGTGAAAAGCAGTTCAAGATGATTACCAGTATGTTTGTCCACTTAAACAAAATGCATGAACATTTCAAGTACCATTTCCGTATGATACGTTAAGGTAATTTTAATTACTGATATATTAGTGTGTCCCACTTCAGGATATACCCCCGCGATCAAGGTATGCACAAAGATTCATCGTAGTAGGTGAGTATACTGATATCATCCTTCAAGATATCATGACTGTGTCTAGATCTGCATAAAATCTGTTTTATCATGTTTTAATTGCTTAACAACGAACACCCAAATAAATATTAATCAAATCCTGGAAATATAAACAACACACTCTATCATGCAAGTATCTTCCCTACCACATATTTCACAAGTCCAATCCAGAGTTCTGAAATCTTAACTGGGAATAGGTTGAGAAGAGAACAGAATAGATCTTTAGCAGAGATGGTATAATATACAGATCAAATGAGATTTTCTCAGTTTGATATAGGTTTCTTGGGTTTCTTTTGGGCACTTGAGGGCCTCTTTCGGGTGTATTAGATCTATAGCGCGACAACGAACAGCTAGGTCAGCATGTATCTGGATGCAGCAGAAGCTGTCGTTGCCTAGCACCTCCAGGTCAGCATATATCTGGATGCAGCAGAGGAGGTACACGACTTTTTTCAGAGAAGATTTCAGAATCAGATCAAAATTGTGTGTATCGGGAAATATACAGACATTCAAATAGAAATGAGCTAATTCCAAGTGACTATCTTTCCTGGGGTCATGTACAATTTTAGTTCTAACAGACAGACAGCCAAGATATCCCTAGTTGAAATAACAGTATAAAGACCCAAAACTTCAGATTTTGGCAATCTATCAACGCAAGAATTAAGGTCATTAAACCATACACCACTAATGTGTTCCCCACTCATATTCAATTCATTTAAGTTTATATCACATTGGTAAGTTGATTATTTCATGCTTTTTGCCTACTGGTACATCATATGATGAAGCTGCTATCACACTTAAGCAATTTAGGTTCAATTTTAGTGTGACAGTCTAACTTGCTGATGTACTATCATTTCTTCTTTTTCACACAGTGATATCTCATTTTTGATTTTCTATTTTTTTTTATGTTTTTGATTTTTCAATTTTTTTTTTGTGTTTTTGATTTTTTAAGAAAAGCAGTAAACTATTTACAAAAAAAATTCTTATGAAAAACCAGTTATTCAGGATTCCTCATCCCGTTGAGTTCGACTAAGTGTTCAAAGCGAGCCCTGTCAAATGCTTTAGTATAAAGATCTGCCAGGTTATCCTCTGTGTCGACTAAGCACTTTGAACTTCAATTTAAATCATTTAAAAAATATATATCAACAATCTTACACCCCCCGCCATGTGCCTAGATCAGCCACTATCAACATAAGTTGATAATCCTCCTTAGCAGCTCCTGCACACACTAACTTAGAAATTAGTTAGATTGGGGGACCCAAGCCTTAATGGTCTTGGGTCGTCCAAATTCACCAACCACCGGAACATCCATCCAATATCCATTACTCCTGACTTGAGTCTTGGATCTTAGACCTGTTGGAATTTGATTTTGATTTCCACTAGGCCTTTGGTCCTGAGGGTTCCTATATACATTTGGACAATTTGACCTTTGGAAATTTTTATTTTGAAACCTACTTCTACCATTATCATACCATGAATTCTTGAAAAATTTTGGATGTTGTTGAACATTTAAGTTACAAAAACTCCTATGTTCATTTCTTCTTTGAAAATTTTGATTACAAGAAGTCTGGTATCGATTTTGATATCCAAAATTTTTATCTTGACTTTGAAATCGATTTGATTTACCATTATAATGACTAAATTGTGGAGAAATACTTCTTGGTCTATCAAATCTTTTCGAAGTTGAAGGTTTAGATTGAAATTCAGGTTTCTTTGTCTGACAACTTGATTTTACATTATTGCTTGACCCAACCTGATTCCCTTCTTTCACCACATCAACTTTTTGCTTACCTTTCTTCAAAGGACAACAACTCGCCACGTGCCCTTTGTTGTGACATTTAAAACAAGATCTTTTCTTGTAATTTTTCCTTTTGTTTGATCCCTTTTTAAATGTGTTGGCCTTTTTGTCTTTAGTATCCTCATCCACTTTATGAGGTGTACTGTTAGACCCAACAGATTCTTTCAAAGAAACTGGACTACTTGGCAAGTCCACAGCTATCGGATCCACTACATGTGCAGTGGTTACAAAATCAGTTAGCTCATCTTCAGTTGGCAAAAATGAGTAGTCTTCATTTTCAGAAGGTGAAGCTTTTGTAAACCCCACCCCTGTTTTATCATTACTCCTTTTTAAACCTTTTTGAATTTGAGTTCTAACTAACGAAGAATTCCCAAAATTATGTAACTTCCCCTGAAGTTCTACAATTTTGGCTTGTGCATCAGCCAATTCTGTGCACTTTTCTGAAAGCTCGTTATTCGTTTCTTTCACAGTTTCACGAGCCAAATCAATGACCTGTAACAGTTCATTGACTTTGCTTGTTAAACTGCTAATTTCCTGTTCATTTGATTTGAGTTTTTCCAAACAGTTTGACTCTCGTTTAATCAAAAGAACATTTAACTCTTTTCGGTTTTCCAAATCAGCCAACAAAATTTTGTTTTGTTCCGATAGTCTGTCAACTTCACCCTGTAGTTCAGTGCAATTATGACACGTATGACTTACAGGTTCTGGTGTTACCTTCACCTCTGTTGTAAGTTCATTCACACCATCCATGCACTTTGAAACTTCTGCAGCCTTCTTCTCAACCTTCTGTTCAAGAGCTTTCTTCGTCTCTTCTTTCACAGCAACTGCTTCTTCATCTAACGCACGATCTCCTACACTCTGTCTTGATGAATTCTGATAACGTTTTCGTAAAGCTTCCCACATATCATAAGAATTCCCATAGTGCTTGATGGTATGTTTAATTCCCTCAGGCAGGGACATCTTTATCACTGCTAAAGCTTTCTTCTCAGCATCAACCATCAGTTTCTCAGATTCATCCATCTTGTCATAAGAAATCACTTTTGTCCTTCCTTCAACACGACGTGTAGGAGTCATGTATCCATCTATAATACAATACCACATTCTGGTATCTTCGCTCTTCACAGCCAATTCAAACTCCTCTTTCCAGACAGCATATTTGTTAACATTTGTAAGCTTTGGCCACTTCTCGACATTGTCCACTTTAATCATCTTTAAACACGTTTTACCGTAACCGTACTGATAAAACCGTACAAAAGTTGTCCGAAAACAGTGGTTACCAAATTATACCGTTAGAATCGTCTCGAAAAGACGAATCCAATGATATATAATGTCAAAAACCGAATTCGGGATTTTCCAGAGTCACACGAGTTCAGCATATTCGTTAACATTTTTTTTTTTTGTCCTAAAAATCACACGAGTTCAACGGTGCAAACGGTTCTGTCTAACGAGTTACGGATCAATTTCTGTTTGCAAAACACCGAAAAATTTCCGACGCTTGCCAACTGAAATTCCACCACTTGGTTCCTCTCCTAAATTCGCTGGAAATGCTGTTAAATTCGCTGGGCCAGCTGTTAAATTCGCTGGTTCTCTGTTAAATTTGCTGGATCACTTAACTTTGCTGGTAAACGAAGTTAATTTTGCTGGTCTATTTCGCTGATCAAGTTCGCTCAGATTAATTTCGCTGGTAAACTCACTAAAACCGTGATAATTTCGCTGTGGAAAATTTCACGATTACCAAAGTCGCCTTTGGATTTAAGTTCGCCGGTCACCGAGATATAGGGTCTCAAATTCGCTGATCAGTCAGCAAATTTGTTAAATTTGCTGATGTTTTAAATTCGCTGGTCAGAAAAAAAATGGAAACTTAATCTGTTTCAAATTTCTGAGATTTTCCAAGATTTCGTAACAATTTCCTGCAAAATCGAAACAGCAAATCAGTCCAATTTTTCGAAAATTATGAAGAACACGAAGAACAATCTTCCAATCTTCAAATCTGTTCAGCCGAATTTTTCAACCAAATAACCCGAACAATCCTGAAAACCTGCAATTCAGCAAAATCAAACAAACAAAAGATCAAAATACCCAAAATTTTCGAAAATTTTATCAAACCCACAAGAATTTCGAAAATTTTTAAAAACCCTAATTTTTCAGGTTTAACAAAAATTTCGAAATCACTCCCTGTTTCTGCAGCAACCAATTCTGAACCGAGCAATCAAGAGCCTAACGCTCTGATACCAATTGTAGGTCCCCTTGAGTCTATGGATCGTCACAGAATCGTCTTTCCAATCAAGAGTGCGGAATCCTCTTGATCAGAATCAGCAGAAAACGTGTAGGAAACAGAATTCACTTTCAACTGGGTTTCTATTGATTATCAAACTTGCGTATTACAATCAACCAAACCCTAATTCGTCTAAGACTATGTCTCTCACGAAATAGCTCTCTCACACAACTGTTTTGGCTGATTCACTGATTAACTGATCAACCTAAACCCTAAAGCCTAACCTTGTTTATATAACACAAGGTTTACTATCTGGGCTAGGGTTTCCTACATGGGCAAAGCCCAATTCGTTTCCCCTTGACCCAAATGGGTTTAGTTTAGCCCACACTCTATAATCTCACTAATACAATGCTAAACCCGCTAACCGTTTATCGTTTAACTAATTACAAGATATCCAAAGACCAAATCTAAGCTGTTGTCACAAACATGCACCAACATGCGTCCATAAAGAGCTTCAAACGGTGCTCCTCCAATGCTGGTGTGGTAGCTGTTGTTGAACGAAAATTCGACCAAGGGTAAGTGTTTGTCCCAGCTACCACCCAGGTCCATTACGCATGCTCTCAGCATATCTTCCAATGTTTGAATTGTTCGCTCGCTCTGGCCATCCGTTTGTGGGTGAAATGCTGTACTCAGATTCAATTGGGAACCAAATGCCTCTTGGAAGGACTGCCAAATCCTTGATACGAAGCGTCCATTTCTATCAGAGATGATCGAGAGAGGCACTCCATGACGTGCAACAATCTCTCTCATGTATATTTCAGCAAGTTTACTCGTGTTGTCCTTCTCCTTGATTGGCAAGAAGTGCGCAGATTTTGTCAGTCGGTCTACAATTACCCAAATTGTATCATGGCCCTTGGGCGTCTTTGGCAATTTCGTTATGAAGTCCATGGAAATCGGTTCCCATTTCCATTGGGGTATTACAGGTTGTTGCAGGAGACCTGAAGGCTTCTTTTACTCGGCTTTAACCTTGGCGCACGTTAAACATCTGCCAACATATACTGCAACATCGCCTTTCATCCTAGGCCACCAATAGAAATCCTTAAGATCTTGGTACATTTTATCTGCACCTGGATGAATCGAGTACCGTGACTTGTGAGCCTCATCGAATATAACCTTTCTCAATCCTCCAAATAGAGGAACCCAAATTCGATTCTTGAAACACAATGTTCCTTCCTTGTTTGGCACTAACTGTTTCTCCATCCCACGGAGATACTCATCCTTGATATTCCTTTCTTTCAAGGCCTCTCTCTGCACGGCACGAATGCGCAACGAGAGGTCCGTCTGAACAATCATTTCTAAAGCCCTAACCCTTATGGGCTTAATCCTTTCTTTTCGACTTAGGGCGTCAGCAACTACATTCGCCTTTCCTGGGTGATACTTGATTTCACAGTCGTAGTCGTTCAACAGCTCAACCCAGCGTCTCTGTCTCATGTTAAGTTCCTTTTGATCAAAAATGTGCTGTAAACTCTTGTGATCAGTGAAGATTGTACATCTTGTTCCATACAAATAGTGTCGCCAGATCTTCAATGCGAACACTACGGCACCTAACTCCAAGTCATGCGTAGTGTAATTCTTCTCATGAACCTTCAGCTGGCGTGAGGCATAAGCTATAACTTTCTGTCGCTGCATTAACACGCAGCCTAAACCCTGACGCGAGGCGTCACAATACACCACAAAGTCGTCCGTGCCTTCGGGTAGAGCTAAAATCGGTGCGTCACAAAGCTTGTTTTTCAACAACTGAAACGCTTCTTCTTGCTTATCGCTCCAATCAAACTTCTTGTCCTTTTGTGTGAGTGCGGTCAGCGGTTGAGCGATTTTAGAAAAATCCTCAATGAACCTTCGATAATACCCAGCCAAACCTAAGAATTGCCGAATCTCGGTTGGCGTTTTCGGGGACTCCCAATTCTTGATCGCCTCGATCTTTGTGGGATCCACATGGATTCCATTTCCATTAACTACATGTCCAAGAAACTGGACTTCGCGTAACCAAAACTCACATTTCGAGAACTCAGCGTACAACTTTTCCTTTTTAAGTAGCTCTAAGATCGCTCTTAAGTGTTGCTCGTGTTCTTCCTTCGTCTTCGAGTAGATCAAAATATCATCAATGAATACGATTACGAACTTGTCGAGGTACGGCTTGCAGACTCTGTTCATCAAGTCCATGAAAACTGCGGGAGCGTTTGTCAACCCAAACGGCATAACCAGAAACTCGTAATGTCCATATCGAGTTCTAAAAGCAGTTTTGGGAATACTTTCTTCTTGTATTCTCAACTGGTGATAACCTGATCTTAGATCGATCTTTGAGTAAAAACTCGAACCTTGTAGTTGATCAAACAGGTCATCGATCCTTGGCAGAGGATATCTATTCTTGACAGTCAACTTGCTAAGCTCGCGGTAGTCTATACACATGCGAAAACTACCATCCTTCTTCTTAACGAACAAAACTGGAGCTCCCCAAGGTGAGAAGCTTGGTCTGATGAATCCCTTATCCAATAGCTCCTGGAGTTGCGTTGACAACTCCTGCATTTCCGACGGTGCAAGTCGATAAGGTGCCTTAGCCATAGGCGCGGCGCCTGGAACTAAGTCAATGTGAAATTCGACTTGTCTTGGAGGCGGCAATCCCGGCAGGTCTTCTGGAAAGACTTCAGGATATTCCCTTACGACAGGAATGTCTTCTATCTTTGGCTCAGTGGCTTCCTTATTCACGATGTGTGCCAAGAAGGCAACGCATCCTTTCTTCAAACACTTCCTAGCTTTCAAGCAGCTAATGATCCTCAATGGCGTATCACGCTTCTCTCCTTGAACTACAATCGTCTCTCCATCGGCCATTGGAATGCATATGGTCTTCTCGTGACAAACCACTTCGGCTTTGTTGCTAGACAACCAATCCATCCCTATTACTACGTCGAAGCTTCCCAACTCGACTGGCAGTAGGTCTAGCGTAAATTCGTGTCCTCCCAGTTCTATCATGCATCCCCTGATAAGTTCATCCGTTTCCACTAGTTTCCCATTCACCAATTCAATAGAGTACAGAACGTCTAACTTACTAGCAGTTAACCCAAGCATGTTCTTAAATTCTAACGATACGAAACTATAATCGACACCAGTATCAAAAAGAACAGACGTATAACGTTGATTTATAGGGAACGTACCAGTGACAACATTCGGATCTTGGCGCGCTTCCCTCGCACCAATGTTAAAAACTCGGTCTTGCGCTTGATTTAGCTTTGGGCATTCCCTTTTGAAGTGCCTAACGTCCCCGCAGTTGAAGCATCCTGGCCCTCGGCCATTCCCACTACCATTTCCGTTTCGATTTTCGTTTGTTCCCCGGTTACCAGCTTGATTCGGGGCATTCCCACGATTTCCGTTTCCCCCATTATTTCCTTGCGGCCTGTTTCCATTCCCACGGTTGTTGTTATTGTAACCCCTTTGACCACCTTGGCCTGATCCAGCCCAACATGTCTCCTTCGAATGGCCCGTCTTCCCGCAAGATTCACATTTCCTGAGTTGGCACGGGCCGAGATGATGGAACTGACATGTACCACACTTGGGCAGAGTGCCCATGTAACCTTTTCCTCTGTTTTCATCACCAGTCTTGGCCCTGGTCGGCGTGTTTGATTCACTTCTCTTGCTACCACTGCTAGTTCCTTGCTTGAAGTTGGAAAACTTCCGTTTGTTTTCCCCCGACGACTCCACATGAGTTTCTTTCTTTTTCTGATCATCCTTTGAAAACTTGTTTAGCCTGATGGCTTCTTCAGTCAGCGAGATGCTCAAATCGATGGCTTCAGTGATGGTTGTTGGTTTCGATGCTGTGACCATGCTCATAATCTGAGGTGCTAACCCCTAGATGAAACGTTCCACGTGCTTGAATTCGGGCGTGACCATGTACGACACCACATGGGACAGATCATGAAACCTTTGAACATATTCAGCGATTTTTGGACCTTCCATCCTTAGGTTCCAAAATTCGGTTTCCAATCTCTGGATCTCGGCTCTGGAGCAATAATTCTTGCGCATCAGCTCTTTCAATTCAGCCCAAGTCATGGCATACGCTGCAGCCTCTCCTAGGGTTTGAACTTGGAGATTCCACCATGATAGGGCACCATCAGTAAAGAGCCCAGTGATGTATGTGACTTGTTGTCCCGGTGCACATTTGCTCATTCTTATTGTTATCTCCGTCTTTTCAGTCCAACGGGTAAAAGCTACGGCACCTCCAGTGCCATCAAAGTTTTGCGGCTTGCAATCTAAGAATTGCTTGAAAGTACACCCTGTACAAGCAATGTCATTTATAGGCAGTCGCACAAAAATCATCCACGTATAGTGTAATGTGTCTCCTATGACTGATCATTACCATTCGGAGGGTTGTTGTTGTTGTTCGAAATGTTTCCGCTTGAGTCCCCTTGAGAAGCAGCATATTGAGCAATTGCGGCAGCGATGATTCCTTGCAGTTCTGCCTGGTTAGTCGGCATGCGTGTGTCGCGTCGTGGAGGCATTTTCTAGAGGATGTTCCATATTGGTCAGGCCATAGTAGGTATGATAATCATACGTATATGTAGCATCATTCACATAACATCTCATGTCATAATCATAACAAATAATCAACAATGCATGGATTTAAAAGACTTGCGATTTATGTTTCATAAACAAACCACCAATACTGTTTCACAATTTCACCATGTGTCAAAATATACTGAGGGCTACATCACCCTTGTCTGAGTACAATAACAAATAAATCAAAAACCAAAATCGTGGTCTCAAAAAGGACTTCATAGTCATGGCTCTAGCGCTGTCTTCCCACTAAGAGTAGCCGGTCTGTAGATGATCTGAAATCCCTGTTGCCCCGAGTGTATCCCTAAGCTGACGGTGGGGGAGGAGGTGGAAAACGAGAGAATATCAATCGGCGCAACTGCACCAAATCCTCCTCAAGTGCATAGGCAAAGCGTAACACGAAAGCAACCTATCGATCGAGAGGGAGGAAATGAATGTCTGACTCCTGAGATGAGGGAAAAGAAGTGTGTGATGCTGAAAACTGAGTCTGACAGGGACAGTGAGGATGTGGAGCTCTCTCCAACCGCTGGACACATCATCTCAAGGCGTCCCGCTGTAATTGCAGTGACGTGAGCGTGTCCTCTACAGAGTATCCGTCATAGAATGGATGATAAGGGTCGGATACAGGCATGACATGGGGTGTTGACCATAGGGATGGTTCACCCATCGGGGCCGAAACCGGAAGTGTAATGTGTGGGGTAAATGCAAACTGTGAAGTGATAAGGGGAAACTAGGTCACGAGAGGTGCAGAAAATGACACTGGTGGAACAAAATCTGAATAAGGGACCTGCGGTAAGAACTGGCTATCCTCTGGCATGAATGGGGTGTGGCCGAAAAGCTGACTCGACGATCCCTCCCCAGGTTGGGGCGGAGGAATGTCCTGAAGGAAAGTGATAGGAAGGTCAGTACGATGGGTATCGGATGTGGATGGAGGAAACAAGGGAGCATCGAATGGTACAGCGATAGGTGCGGGAGGGGGAGTGACTGGGACTACGTACGGAGGGTAGTCATCCTCCTCAATCCACCCATTGCTGGAGTGGGCGTATCTCGGGTCAAGGTGGGTAGCAAATGGCGCCAGGTCATCAAAAATCGCCATGGGATCGGGTATGGGTGCTACATCGGGTATCTCAACGGCTGGTGGTGCAACAACGGGTGTATCAGTGACAGTAACAGGGTCAATGGCAAGAACGGGCTCGGAAGTGACTGGAGCGGGCTGATAATCAGCGAGCATGGCAGGAATCGAATCATCTGGATGAACAGGAGCCTCAGTAGGCTGCTCCAACTCCATCTCCTCATCGGCGTCCATGCGAGGAACGTAACCGAGTCCCGACGGTGGGATATGAGAAGCTATCGACTCAAAGGAACCTGAAGCGGACGAATCAGACTGAACCTCCATATCAGGAAGCTCAACCATGGGAACAATAGGATCAACAACTGGGATATCAACATGCGGAACACCATCCTCCACCGGGGCCCCACCATCCTGGTCTCCCTCTGGGGGACCCTCGATGAGTAGGTCGATGTCACCATCGGGTAACGCGTCGATAGGTTGTTCCTCAAAGCGGACTGCAGCGAAGGGGAGAAGAGCAGGGACTGGAACAAGGGGTAGGTCCTCTCCTGGTGGGCCGTCAGCTAAGGGTACATCATCTCCGAAGATCGGTAGAGCAAAAGGCTGAAAGTCATCTTCATCGGTGCTCGTGGTGTCTGAGGTGTAAACTCCCGAATCAGTGGCCATCTCGTCATCAGAGGTAAGAGTCCTCGGGTCACTCGCGTCGGATACTCCACTACCGGATGATGCCATGGTGTCTGTAACACAACCACAACATATGCACACAAATAAGGTAAGCATGTAAACAAATAATAATGAAGTCATGTATGCATCCTAGTCTTCCCAGACTATCCCACCCAATCTCTAAGACTGAATTCCCTAGTCTCTCAGACTAACTCCCTGGCCTCTAAGACCAACCTCCCAGTCTCTAAGACTCAAATTTCCCCCAGCCTCTAAGGCTAGACTTCCCCAATCTCTAAGATTGATCCCCTCAGTCTCTAAGACTGAAACCTCCCTCAGTCTCTAAGACTGAACTCCCTCAGTCTCTAAGACTGATACGAAAATTTTGAAAAAAAAAATGTATTTGTGACCTGTTGTTTGTAAAAATGTTTGTACCCTGGATCTGGACTTTTAGTGTATGCAAATGTAAAAATGTTTGAAAACATTTTCGTGAGAGCCCTAGTGATCATAGTCTAGACTCGAGAAGGAATCCTAGTTCGCTATGATTGAGGCTCTGATACCAAGTTGTCACACCCTGGCTTTTGCGGAAGTGTGGGTTTATTTGGTGTGACTTCTTAATACCATAGCAACAAATCACAACATGCTATATGATAAAAATACGTGATGTTCATCCATTAAAATAGCTTAGAAATATGCATAACAACAATTGTCTTAACACATCAACCACAAAGAAACGTTACAAAACATGACTTGTATAAAAAGAGTTCATAAGACTCGACGAAAGCTATCAACGAAACAAGGATTTGAGACATGCAACTCGTCCAGGAAAGAGTTACACATCCCAAACCTACGACTCCGGATGACATCCTTATTTAGTACGCAGCTAATCATGCATCACTTGCCAGATCCAAATTAAT
Organism: Helianthus annuus; assembly: GCF_002127325.2. NCBI lineage: Eukaryota > Viridiplantae > Streptophyta > Magnoliopsida > Asterales > Asteraceae > Helianthus > Helianthus annuus. Next base: position 55,383,137 of record NC_035439.2, read on the forward strand.
TCCCTGAAATACATGTAGTTTAAAAAGTCAACAAAAAGTTGAGCGAGTTCATGTGTAAGTCTGTGTGTATAAACCGTTTAATATGTCTGTAAGTAAAAATAGTCCCTGGTATGTAGCAATAAGGAAAAACTGATCACCATTGGGTTGCAAATCCAATAGTATATGTGAATGATGCAGGAAGACTCAAACCTAGCAAATTTGTCTCCGGTATGAAGACATAGTCACCACTATGGGCCCCCGGCCTCATGGGTGTGGGCTCGCTACACCCAAATAGATCTATCACTCATGTCCCGTGGTCCTACGATGAGGATTAATGGCCTTAAGTGTCATGCCCACCACTCACTTGATCGCGTAATAAAAACCCCTCCTTAAGCTAATCATACCAATTATAAAATGCCTGAAATAATTTGTAAACATGTATTCCACCCCCGAAGTATAAAACCGAAAACAGTAAAGGAATAGGGGGTCATGAACTCACCGTAGTGCGTCTTGACTCGAATCTTAACTCTATCCGCTACACGACAACCTACAACGTACTAATGTCTATTAGACGAACGGGCCGTGCCTTGGCTTAGAGTTTAGTGTTTTCATTTGCGTTACTTTGGTATTATTTTGTTAAAATAATAATAATTATTTTAACTTAACTATTGTCTTTAGAAAAATAGTTAGACAACTATTTTGTATCTATATTTCTCGAATATTTTACTAAGTGTTCGGATTTTCGGAAAATTTCGGCAGATCTCCTCTGTAAAAAGAGGTGTCCATGCTTAAATAGCATATCATTTTCTTTTACATATATCCAATATTTTACTAAGTGTTCGGATTTTCGGAAAATTTCAATAACCAAGCCGACATATAGACATACAAAACGTTACATACTTTATTTCAGCTTATTACTCAAAACCGGACTGTTTTCGAGGATTTTTATAAAATAGTTAACCTTTTCTAAAAATTACCAAATTTTTACAGAATGTCACACATGTTCCAAAATTTATTGTGTAAAAGTATCAAAGTCCAGTTCGTTACCCATATTTTATAGAAAATCATTTTCTCAACTGCAATCAGATTTGTTACTTTCTGATTGCAGTTTACAGAAATATTCACTAAAAATTAACCGTAAGTCCGTTTGTCGAAATTCTAGTTGGAGGGTCGTCCTGACAACAGTGTCCATCTACTGTAAAAATTCCATGAGTCGGTTTCACTCAGGTTTCAGGTTATGACTTCAAAAACAACACACTTTTTCTTTAGTAAAAATGCAGCTTGAGCTGCTGTCCGAAAATAGCCTTTTAAAAATAGTAAACGTTCTCGAAAAATTACAATTCCAGTGCCATTTGTTTAGTTATTCCAAAATACACATTTTAGGCTTCAGAAAATCGGTTTTTCGATTTAAAATGGTCCCATTACAGCCTGTTGAAGTTGGCTGGAAATCCAACTCAGCAAGCTGTTTACATTGTAGAAGTGACTGAAAACGCGTAAACAAGGACCCTAACCATGGTTTATTAATGAACAAATGTTAAAACTTCAATCATGCTTTAACCAACCCTAAACCATTCAGATTTCAACCTCACACAACCTTTTTATATATGGTTTTTATGCAGAAAGTTAAGTTCAACATTTTAGTGTTTAAGCTTTTGGGTGACATGAACATTCAAACAAAACATAACAAGAATCAAAGTGGAACAAGAGTGTGAAGAGACTTAATACTAGCACAAGGCTAGGGTAGTAATCTTAGGACAAAGATGATGGTGAAATGTTGGTGACAAAACTTGAATCAAGCTTCCTTGAACACCTTCAATCTTGCACTTCTAGGGATGAATCCTCAATCTTTGAATGAGAGCTTTTGGAGAAGAAAATGGCGATGGTGAAGTATGGTGGTGGTGAAATCGGTTATGGAGAGAGGGGGGGGGGTGGTGAGCCGAAATTAAGGGGGGAGGAGGGAGGAGGGAGGAGGTTGAGTGTGGAGTTGTTAGTAATGATGAACAATCTTGGGAACATGCATTCTTGAGCTTAGGGTAATCATACCCAATAATTTTCACCAATAGAACCAAGATCACCTTTACACAATATCTAAACAATATATTTTTAAATCATTAGGGCAGATTTTCGGTTGGGGGGGGGGGGTAAAGTGTAAATTTTTTTTAATTAATAGGTATTAAGTTAGAAGGTTAAGGGTATTTCCAAGTGTAGTGGGTGTATGTCATGTTTACATGGTGTATAGGGATTTTTGGTGACCATACATAATTTAAAATGATAAAATAATATTTCTGACAATATTTTCGTGTCTCGGGTAATGTCTGGTTGTTCGGTTTCGCATCGTTCCGTTAAAGCGTTTAATTGTCCCGTAAAGCGTCTTTTGTGCATCTTTTTGTAACGAAATTTATTCCAACACTTAGGAAAGTGTCCAGGACCATTTAGTCAATACTCTGTATAATATGAGTGTGTTAAAAGCTGAATTGCTACTAAAAATGCGGAATTCTGTAATTAAATTGCTTTTCAGGCACTTTCTGGCACTCAAACTATCACCTAGTGACATAGTCTTATGGTCCTCACTTCCCTATACTCCATACTGGTGTAGTGTTTTATCCCTGGCCCATACTGGCCTAAAAATAGTATCTGTCTAAGTGCTGGCACTGTCAGCATGTGTCTGAGTTATCCGCTTACTGTGCTAACTGTGCTTTGTGCATCAGGTTTGTCACTAAGAGTCGGTGTGAAATGAATAGAGTGACTGTATGTAAATAATGCACATGTATGTATATAACATAAACCAGTAAGCAGTTTAAAGCGTCAGATGTAGTCAAGCACAGTCATTAAGCACATAATTAGGGTTAATTAATTTGTACAGTACCTGTAATTATGCAGGTTGTCACACTATATTAGGTGCCGTTAGATTCCGTGATCCCTTTAGCTTTGCTTGGTTGTTATTCAAGACTTCTAAGCACCCTCAAGTGAGTACACAGTCCCCTCTTTTACTGTTTTTCAAACATTTTGGGGTGAAACACATGTGCCTATTTGTTACTTTTGTGCTTTTCATGTTTTTATATCCTATACTTGCTATGTTCATTAGTACACTTATATTACATGATTTCATTATGTTTTTGCTATGTATGTCCATTTAGTGCATACTTAGTACATTATTTTACATTACATTTCATGCTATGTATGTCCATTTAGTGCCTACTTAGTACATTATTTTACATTACATTTCATGCTATGTATGTCCATTTAGTGCATACTTAGTACATTATTTTACATTACATTTTATGCTATGTATGTCCATTTAGTGCATACTTAGTAGATTATTTTACATTGCATTTCTGTTGCATATGTTCTCGTAGCATATGGACACATTGTTTTACATTTCAACCTTGTATGTTCACTTAGCATACTAGGTACATTATTTTCATAAAACATGCTTACATTTGGTATAAAATTTGGTTTGTTTAACGAAACTAATACATTCATTAACACCGATCATGCCGCTCAGTAGTAGGTAGTGGTACCATAGGACTTGACAACTCCCATTCCTGAAATCCTAGGTTTGTTTGGACGTAAGGAATGACCGAATCCGAAAACATTTTTTATAACCTTTGCTCTAAGGTTATCCTACTGTCTCAAGGCTTGGATGTAGACGTTTTACAATACCGCATAGATGTTTGTATCAGTAAAGCATGCATTATTTTACAAAGCATAACTTTTGATTTATTCAAATACTTTGTTTTGTACATTTTTACGTTTGGTCTAAGTAATCACATTTTACTTACCTTACATAACATTTGTTTACACATTACATGATTTACAGTTGATGGTTTTCACATAAACATTTGACATTTGACATTTGACTATACATAAACATTTTACATTGGTGGTTTGTTTGGGGTAAGTGATTTAAGTAACGAGACGTGTGTAATATGATAAAAGCATGGTGGATACACCGTTGGTACTTCCTATATATAAGTGCTTTTATGGTAATACATATCGTAGCGTTATTTAAACCATTTAAATTTTGACATAATACATTTTACACTTATAACATATCTTCATAAAACATTTTTTTACAAACAACTTATTTTATACAAACTCCTTTTACTTGGTTATTCACTTAACCTTACATTATTCTTTACATATCATCTATTTTATCATCGCTTTTCAAATGACTTATAAAAGAAGACATTTTACAAGGATCATGACTAACTTTTCTTAAACATTTTTCTTTAAACTTATTAGTCATGAATCCTATTTTCATAAAACCTATGTATCTCACAGGCATTTTTATGCTGACGTATCTATTTTCACATGTGTTTTCAGGAAATGATGCATAGGATCGATGAAGATACACTTAGGCGGACTTGGGCCTTAGTGACATTAAAAGACGCAAGACTAGTTAATTATGTTATGTTTCCTTGTTTGTTAAGACATTGTAACTTCTTTTAATCAATAAAACAAAATTTCAATTTCCATGTGTTATGAAACAATGATTCTGTTACAACACTCCCCGACGTTTCCGCCACGATTTGTTGTTTTACGTGGTCGGGGTGTGATAGAAGAGTTGGTATCAGAGCTCATGGTTATAGGGAATTAGGTTATTAGTAATGCTTTGACCTAGTATATAACCTTCGTAGGACCCTAACACAAGATCCTTGTGTTTAGACCTTAAAACAATACCGTCACCTACTCTTAGGCGACAACCACAACAAGAACATAAATTTCAAAACCGCTTTGAAAACCAATCATCTGTTCTAGGGCGATTGATTACTAGGTTTTGAACCCTCTAAGTTTTCAAAATCTCGTCAAAGTTTGGGGTCTTATAATGTGAACATGTGCAAACTGGAAGGGTGAATGCCTGTACCCTGAGTTTTCTGTCTAAGGCTAGAGTGTTCGTACAAATCCGCAGTATTGGACCAGTCACTCTTACCTGGGAACTCTTGGGGTGAGTATTCACTTATAGGCGAGCATGTCTTCAGTGATACATTAATATGACATGTTTACTTTGATTAGTCACCGTCTCATTTGTTTGCCTTAGGTAACAAACAAATGATCGCAATTTCTATGCGTTGTCACTTTGTTTTGATTTTCCAATAACATTTCACTTGTTTCTTCCTATGTCTTTCATTTTCTCTAGAATGTCTCTTTATCGCAATGACGTCCAGATATCCGAGCAGACTGCCAAATTTGCCCAGAGAATAGGCGAGGTAATCCTAAAGTCAGTTGATTTAGGTGTCGCCATGGCTCGTCTCAACAATGAAGCCACTCAAGAGTCACTGAAGAAAGCAGAAGTCAAACCTGCACCAAAATCAAGGAAGCGTAAGGCTTCAAAGAAACCTGCAGCAGTTACACCTAATCAAGCGGGACCTATCCTGGTAGCAGCACCACCAGCTAGGAAGCTGTACTTGGGAGCTGCCCCATGGTGCAAGCGGTGCAACCGTCATCATTCAAATCCCATACCCTGCTTTGTACCTACTGTGGACGATTGGGACATTTGGTTGACATATGCCGCTTTGCTGTTCGAGACAAAGTTGTTGCAAACCTTGTTGCTGCTCAACCTCCTTGATATTCGCTAATTTACACATATTAAAGTCCCCCATTTTATCCTCATTTTATGCGTTTTCGGCCGTAAAACCGTCATTCGGATACTTAATCATGTATACTTTTGTTTACAAGCCTAAAACAGCATACCAGACAAGATGATAGTGAAAACGAGGACTTTCCGGACGAAACGACAAAGCTGCGAACATTCTGTTAGAATTCTGACCTGGGCGTTTGGCACAGTCATGCAATGAGTGGAACGATCGTGCGGTTCCGACAACATAACCAAGCCCGGCATTGAAGGACGGTGCGACTCGAGGTGCAAGCCTTTCTCGGAGTGGAACGCTCGTGCGACTTGCGGCACCCCGTGCAAACTCGATGACCAAGCCAAAGCCCGGCAATGCACGACAAGTACAGCAGTCCGTGCAACATACCCCGAAAACGCACGATCGTGCCTCAGGAAGAACGGTCGTGCGAGACCGAAGACCAGTCAACTATTCTGATGTCATGAACAGTAACTCCAATAATTCAAAAAGTGAACGGTCGTGCGATCGGTGCACGACCGTGCGAGATCAAAATTATATAAAAACTTGCAGAAACATTCTGCTCGTAACTCTAGACATTTTGGGAGCGATTCTGGCGATTTTCAGGCTCCGGAGGCTTCTGCTGTCACCCGGATTCAAACCACATTGTGCCGATAAGCTTTGTTATGCTTGTTTATGGTTTGGTTTTCTAATCTTTCCAGGATTTTGTTAATCTTTCAAGCATTTAGATTAATATTTAAGTATTATTGTAGCCTTTCGTCAAAAACACAACAATCCCTTGCTTGATTATAGCCATTAGTATGTTAATCTTTGTTTGTAATGACATCTGAAAGTATTTTCTATGTTAATCTTTGATGATTAGTTTGCAACCTTGTTATTGATATTGATTTCTTGATTATAAATAATTGTTTTGGATGATTGGTACTTGGTTAGTTGAGATAGTTGAAAAATGAAGCTTAATTAATCATGTATTAGCAAACTTTAAACTTGGTACTTGGTTATTGATATTGATTTCTTGATTATAAAATGTAATTTTTGTTAATCAAGAAAGCTTTCCGCCACGTAAGGACCTTAACGGGTTAAATGGTGTCGTTATAAATTCTTGCCATGATTTGTTAGCTTAGTTAGTAGTTTAGGCCAAAATTGCTATCTTGGTGAATTTATGTGCAAGGTTTGTAAAATGAACTCGGTTGTGATTTAATCTAGTTTATGCTTGTCTTGGTGGTTGCATTGTGTTTATTGGTGTCGCTTTCCTTGTTTAAGGAGGTTAGAAAACTCCTAACGGATGACTAACTTATTTTTAAGAGATTTTCATAGGCAATTATCAATTGCACGTTAAAGAACAATTTTAGGTGGTTAAAGTGTGTTTATCGTTTTAGCTTTCCGAATGATTGTCATGTTAGGATTCCCGAAAGGGATACTAATTGTCTTAAAAATGGAAAATTGACCGAATGCTTCTAGTTCCAAAACCGACTTAGTTGACATGCTTTGGTTGTGTATTAAGCAAGGCTATTTATCTATTTTAATATTTGAAATCTACTATGTTTTATAAGTATTTGTTTATGCTTACTTTAGTTTATTAAAAATCAAACAACTTATGTTTTTACCGGTAGTTTAGTGACAAAGGTCTAGTATTATTTCTCCGCCTATTTCCTTTGATCGATACTTGGTTCTTACCGATACTTTACTACATATATGACGGGGTACACTTGTCTCTTTTGTGTTTGTTTTGATGTAAAAGTAATAATCACCTTATAAATTTAAAACCAAATCGTGTGTAATTTCATTGTAAAAATATGTGTAGTTGCGCACATGTCAAGTTTTTGGCGCCGTTGCCGGGGAAATGGCGAGTTTTAGGAACGACCCGAGTCATTGTGTTATCGGTGTATATACTTATTAATATTTGTGAATATTTCTTGCTTTTAATTCAATTTATTCGTTTTCGTGATTCTTTTGTACACTTGTGAATTTTTATTCCATTTAGTTGTTCGAATCCGGATTTATTTATTCATTTATTCGTTGAGTTTTCGGCTCTTAAAAATCGTTTTTACACTAGCCGATTCGATTATTTTCATTGCTTTAATTTTTATAAAATTTCGGGCCCATTTTCGGATTTTTATAAATTTTTCAGCCCATTTAAAATAATATTCTGTTTCTTTTCAGCAAAAAAAAAAACAGCATTATTATATTAATAAAATATTCATTGTGTCAAATTTTCGTTTGCAGGTTGATGTCTTCAACTCCCGCGCCCGCTGTTGCTGAGCCGACTGGCGAACCAACACATAATCTTAGGAGAAGTAAGAGGCTGCGAGAAAGCACAACGCAATTGACGAGCCGGTGATACTTTCTGAAGACGAAAGCTCAGGGGACGAAGAAAGAGGCATCATGGCGGACGATGACCGACCTTTGAATGAGACAAATAAGTCCGGAAGGGCAGGCCTGGAGCCGAGTATCCTTCAGCCTACTATAGATGCACCTACTTTTGAAATTAGATCTAATATTATTAACATGGTGCAGAATTCAGTACAGTTTGACGGGCGTGAGCATGAGGATCCCGGGAGGCATATCGCTGCTTTTCTTGCTATTTGTTCGACATTTAGGATTACAGGTGTTTCGGAGGATGCAATTCGGTTGAGGTTGTTTCCTTTCTCGTTGCGTGACAAAGCTAGAGCTTGGCTTATGTCACTTCCAGCCGGGTCCATCAGGACTTGGAATCAGTTGGCGGAGCAGTTCATGCAGAAATATTTTCCACCTGAGAAAACAAACAAGCTACGGAACCGGATTGTTTCTGAAACACCCCGACCCGAATAGGGCTGACGTGTCACTATTACAGATATCAAAAACCAAACACAATCCATTTAAAGAGGAAACGTAGGATCCAAAAGACAACCAAAGGTTTCGAAAACAAACCAAGAATCCTAAGTATTAATTAATTCAAAATACTTAAATAAATAAAAGTCTTTATCTTTGAACCGCATTTTACTCTCCTCATCACTAGTTCCCAACATTTCCCGGATTACCTGTCAACAATTAAGAAAAACACAACAAAGAAAACTACGGTTGAGCCAAAGGTTGCCCAGTAACGGAACAATCAAATAGTACATGTAAAGAAAGGACATAAGGAAAGAAATATGAAGTTTCTGAACGCAAAACCAATACTGATACTTGAACAAATACTGAACATAATCTGAGGCAGAACATAATCAGACATACAAAGCATACCAGACAATATTATAAACATATTAGATCAGAAACAGATATCAGAGTACGTGACTACAAATAACAACAAACCAAGTCACGTGAAACGGAAGCACCCACGAGCCTAAACAAACGGGTACACAGCTAGCTAGTCCATGCACCTATGAGATGGTGAGTGTGGCGTTCACCCATAATTCCAACTCCAGACAACAAACTCAGACTCAGAGCTAAGATCGATCTATACGCCTCTAGGGGCCAAGTGCTACACAAGCACATACTAGAAACGCCGTGAATTTTTATTACGCACTGTCACGATAAGTGCCATACCGTTGACGCCCAAACGACAAGCCAGACATGCTCGGGTGACAGAGTACAGAAACTGAGGCCATGTATTAATGTACATGCAACTTAAACCGATTCTCACGGGAACATGCAACAATGATTACAACTGCTAAAGTCTATTGCATGCTACTACTAACTTGTAATCATAAATGTGAACTGAAGCAACTAACGCAAATAAACAAAATCCGTACTGCAAAGTAACGGATATGATAAATAAATACTCTGATGAGGAGACCAAAGAATCCGTACCTTATATTTAGAAAAGCGACACTAAAATAAATCAAGTCGTCCTCAACAAACACGGAAACCTACAATTTATTATAGTCGTATCAATTTTATGGACTTTAATACGTTATCTAATTCGTGAACATAAAATACTAGTTTATACGACCGTCTTCATAATTGTCTAAATTTTCTTTAAGATCATATGTCACGTAATAATGTTAGCGAACTCATTTACAAAACTTAATATAATAAAAGGTAAACTTATTTATTTATTTATTTTTTAATTATTGGCTTTTACTAAATTAAATAAATCACTTGCCTAACCAGGAATTTTACCACAAAAGTATACCACTCCTACTTAACCGAAAAAGTATATATATCAGTTTAGTTACAAAAGATTTTTACTACGTATATAAAATTGATTTATAAATCATCAGATTTAACTAGTAAGAATTTAAAAGTAAACCCACATGTCATCTACTTAAAAATTATATTAAAAGACACATAGTTTAATAACCCATATACCCATGTACATCATATATATTAATAATATAAAATTTTTATAACCGAATGTTTATTAAAATCCCACTTACTGGTTTGTTGGTCCATCCGAACAATTAAGAGACAAAGTCAAAACATACTTCAACCCACTACACACATGTAGTCATATATTATATTATCAATTTTATAAAGACAACACCCACTCATGCATGTGCATGTAATACCCAATATTAGACACACACAATTCAATATATCACACACACTTATATATTAGATATGTATATGGCACACAGACATCACGAAACACTTATATGCAGAATCTATTTCTTTAGTTATTATTATTATTATTTTTTTCTTTCACATTCAAATCGCAAAGAAAATTCGAGATCGTTGACACGTATTCGAACAACATAATTCCAAACGGTTCAAGGACAAAGGAAATAAACTGATTGGTACCTCGATAACGAGTGAACCGAGCGGATTAGGGCGGTAACCGAGACCGGTTTAAGACGAAGACGTGGTGGTGATGCACGGTGGCGAGCGACTGCGAAACCGAAATTAAGAACACGAGGCAAAACATATGGAAAGTAAACTTGTAAATCAGGTTCGTCTCATACCTGGCTTGTGGTTTTCCGACGGACTCGAACGGAATGCTAACGGTACGACGGTGATTTACGGGCGGTGGTCCGACTAGAAATGTGTGGCAGTGGCTGTAGTTGTCGGAAAGCGTTAATGGTTATGAAACATAGTTGAAGAGGAAACAAAATTTGATTAATTGTGGGTACCTGTGGTTGCGCCGGAACGGTTCAGAGAACTCAGTGGGCGAACCTGACGGTGGTGGAGAGGAGCGTGGCGCGACAGAATACCCTGGCGAAGAAAAGCCTCACGGTGGAATACGACGGCAGTGCGGCGGCGAGTGGTGCGGTGTGACGGTGGCGAACGACGTTTATGGAGGGATTGCGAATGAGAACAAGAGGAGGCTAAGAATCTGGTTGGGTTCGATTAATAAGTTGGACAAAATAGAAGGAGCTTAATTGATTTGATTTAATTGATTTGATGATCAATGTAAAATGGGAAAGCCGCGTAGATAAATTGATAGGAGATTTGAAATTTTGACCAGCTAGTTATTTTTCATATATATACATATCTTTTCCTTTTTTTTTCTTTTGTCGGTTAATCAAGGGAACAATCATAACAAAATAACAAACCTTTAAATTTATTTGTCATGTGATGTGATGTTGATAATTTCAATATATACACACGTATGATTAATGTTGTTATTGTTAGTTTTATTATTGTTATCATTATTATTGTTATTACATTTTAACTATTTAGGTTTTAAAAATTATAAGAATTGTCTAATACTAGAATCACATAATATCCGACATTATGATACGACGTAACACATATCGCATTTATTATATTAGGGTTGTAAAAGTTTCGTATGTTATAGTTTCCTTTCGCTAGGACAAGGGAGAGTCGTTGCACGCGGCCTGGGAGAGATTTAAAGATCTGTTGATTGATGTTCCACATCATGGCTTCTCAAAGAGACAGCTGGTTTTGACGTTCTATCAGGGGCTCAGTTACCACACACAAGAGCGATTAGACGTGAACGCAGGAGGCGATCTAGGAACTAAGACGCCGACTGAAGCGTATGATATCATAGAAAAAGCTGCGTTGAAATCCAGCTCGCGTCGGGAAGGAGATAGAGGCTGGGCAGCATCATCATCATCATCTTGCGCAGGAGCACACGTGGTGGATGACTACACGGCCATTACTACACAAATCTCGGCTCTTGCAGCAAAATTCGATAAGTCCCAGATGATTGCACAAGCTGGTTCGGGATGTGACTAGTGTGGAGTGTCACATGAGCCTGGTGCATGCTTTTAGGGAGTCGTGTATGAGGACCACGAAGAAGTGGATTTTGTGAGTAATCAGGTGAGGCCGCAGGACAATCCCTACAGCAACACCTATAATCCCGGTTGGAGAAATCACCCAAATTTTGGGTGGCGAGCGAATACAGGTAATCAAAACCCCTTGGGGTTCACTCAGCGTGCTCCAGCGCCACAGCAGGGTCAGCAGTTCCAGCAATACAACCAAACTTACCAGCAGCATCCATATTCGTATCAGAATCAGGGCACTGGGAGTAGCTCCCAGCAGCAGGCCCCTCAGTCTAGTTCCAAGTTGGAGGATATGATGGCTCAGCTTCTTTCTAGCTCCGAAAAACGATACCAACAAAGCGAAGATCGTTTTCTAGCTAACGAGGGAGAAATGAGGAGTCAGAAAGCCTTGATTCAGAATATCGAGAATCAGGTTGGTCAGCTGGCGCAGATGATGTCTAAAAGGCCCCCAGGTGGTCTTCCGGGTAATACAGAACCAAACCCGGGTGGGCATGTGAATGCGATCATGACCAGGAGTGGAAAGACTACAGGACCCGTCATATCGGACTCACCACCGATCACTGAAGTGGTCCCGACTGACACACCGGACGAGGTGCAAGCCAGGCTACGCCCAGCAAGTACAGCACAAGTCCAGGAGCCGGTCAAAGATTACACTCCACCAGTACCTTATCCAAGCAGGCTGAAGAAACAAAAGAACGGAGAGCAATACGGTAAGTTCCTTGAGTTGTTTAAACAACTACACATTAATATACCGTTTGTTGAAGCCTTGGCCCAGATGCCAAAGTATGCGAAATTCCTAAAGGACATCCTCTCGAATAAACAGAAGCTCGAGGATATATCATGTGTGGTGATGAATGAAACTTTTTCCGCCGTTCTGCAAAACCGTCTGCCCACGAAAATGGGAGATCCGGGTAGTTTTACGCTCCCGTGTTTGACTGGAAACATGTCTATTAGCCATGCATTGGCTGACTTGGGAGCGAGTATCAACCTTATGCCATATAAGGTTTTTACTAAGTTGGATCTGGGTGAGCCGTCACCCACTAGAATGAGTATTCGGTTGGCAGACCGCTCAATAAAGTATCTACGTGGATTTGTGGAAAACATGCTTGTAAAAATCGATAAATTTGTTTTCCCCCTGGATTTTGTTATTCTTGACATGGACGAAGATTCAAGAGTGCCTTTAATACTTGGACGCCCGTTCCTCAATACAGCGAGGACGATTGTTGATGTGGCAGTTGGCCAAATCACGCTCCGAGTAAACGACGAGCACGTGACATTTGATATTAAAAGATCCATGCAGCATCCGCAAAGTCACGATGACATGCTTTACTATGTCGACATTGTCGATGCATGTGTGTGCTCTCATTTTCAAGGCACTATTGACGAGATTGATTCGGACACACGTCTGTCGTGTGGGGACCTGATTGGCATTACGCAGGAGGGCCACGATTTCGAGCAGCCAGTCTATCAGATTGGTAATGATGGTTCCCAAAGTCAGGAGAGGTTTCTAGAAATTGGCAATGTAAAAGAAGAGAAAGCAAAACCTTAGGTTGAAGATCCGACGCCTTTGGAGTAGAAAGAACTCCCACCACATCTCGAGTATGCATTTCTGGATGAGGAGCGTCGCTTACCGGTCATAATTTCGGCATCATTGGAAAAGGATGAGAAAAATCAGCTTCTCGAGGTTCTGAGACTTCATAAGAGAGCCATTGCGTGGAAAATCATGGATATCAAGGGCATCAATCCTTCTTTTTGTACTCACAGAATTCTGATGGAAGACGAGTACAAACCCTGTGCACAGCATCAGGGGCTTTTAAATCCGAATATGCAAGACGTAGTGAAGAAAGAAGTGATTAAGTTGTTGGATGCCGGGATGATTTATCCTATTTCTGACTCTGTGTGGGTGAGTCCAGTGCAGGTTGTACATAAGAAAGGTGGTATGACTGTAGTGTCAAATGATAGGAATGAGCTAATTCCTACCCGTACCGTCACTGGGTGGCGAGTTTGCATTGATTACCGCAAGCTCAACGATGCTACTCGCAAGGATCACTTCCCGCTTCCATTCATCGACCAGATGGTGGAATGTCTGTCGGGGAAGTTGTACTACTATTTCTTGGACGGTTTCTCTGGGTACTTCCAAATTCCTATTGCTCCTGAAGATTAGGGGAAGACTACCTTTACCTGCCCCTTCGGCACATTCGCCTACCGGGGGATGCCTTTTGGGTTGTGTAATGCACCGGCGACCTTCCAGAGGTGCATGGTTGCAATTTTTCATGATATGATCGAGGATTCTATGGAGGTTTTCATGGATGACTTTTCGGTATTTGGGGACTCCTTCGATCATTGTTTGGAAAATTTAAAAAAGATGCTGAAGAGGTGCGAAGAGACGAATCTGGTCCTGAACTGGGAAAAGTGCAACTTCATGGTGAAGGAGGGCATAGTTCTGGGACATAAGATTTCTTATGCTGGTATGGAGGTCGATCCAGCTAAAGTTGACATTATTTCACGACTTCCGCCTCCCACCTCTGTGAGAGCGATACGGAGCTTTCTTGGTCATGCGGGGTTCTATAGGCGATTCATTAAAGATTTTTCAAAGATCGCTAGGCCCATGACCCGTTTGTTGGAGAAAGACACTCCGTTCATATTTGGAGATGATTGCTTGAGAGCCTTTGACCTTCTCAAGCAAAAGTTGACTGAGGCCCCTATTTTAGTTGCACCAGACTGGAGTCTGCCGTTTGAAATTATGTGCGACGCGAGTGATTACGCTATAGGGGCCGTTCTTGGACAAAAGAGAGAAAAGCACTTTCAACCGATCTATTATGCGAGCAAAACTCTTCACGACGCTCAGGAGCATTACACGACGACTGAAAAAGAGCTCTTGGCGGTCGTTTTCGCATTTGACAAATTTAGATGGTACTTGGTGCTTTCGAAAACCGTTGTGTATACTGATCATGCAGCCATCAGATATCTCTTCAGCAAACAGGACGCTAAACCGCGTCTAATCAAGTGGATCTTATTGCTGCAGGAGTTCGATATTGAAATTCAAGATAAGAAAGGTGCGTTGAATGTAGCGGCTGACCATCTATCTCGGTTAGAGCATGGAGACATCAAGGACATGCGTTGGGATTCCATAAATGACAACTTCCTACACGAGTCGTTGATGAGTGTTGAGATATGCGATGAGTCGCCATGGTTCGCCGACTTTGCCAACTACCTTGCTTGCGGTATTCTGATTAAAGGGTTGACTCACCAACAAAAGAGGAAATTCTTTTCGGATGTCAAGCACTACATTTGGGATGACCCTTACTTGTTTCGGGTTGGTGCTGATCAGGTGATCAGAAGGTGTGTTGCAGGGAAGGAGGTCACCGATATTCTGCGCCATTGTCACGAGGGACCTACCGGCGGCCACCATGGAGCCAACTTCACCGCCAAGAAGGTGTTGGATTCCGGGTTTTATTGGCCGACGATATTTCGTGATGCGCAGAGTTGGGTTAGAGCGTGCGATGCCTGCCTGAGGGATAGACTTCATGGGACCGTTTCCCCCCTCACGAGGTAATAAGTACATCCTGGTCGCAGTTGACTATGTATCAAAGTGGGCTGAGGCATAGGCCTTTGATGTGTGTAAAATGCAACATATAAATCACATCAATTAAGGCATAAAACTAACCCTTTTTAAGTACTAATGTTGGAAAAAGAGTGTTTTTGTCTTCCTTTTGTATTTTCAGGATGAAATGAGCTCAAATTCACAAAAGAAGCAAAAAGACAACTAATTCTAGCATAAATACAAGAAAAGGAATAAAAGTAGACTGCCCGGACCCTCAACAGCATCCTCCAGAGCAAAGAAGAGAAAGCAGAAGTCTGAACACGCCCCGTGCTCAGCCAGCACGGGGCCGTGCCCAAGAAGCAGCATAAAAGACAAACTTATAGAAGCTTCCATTGCCCACCACGGGGCCGTGTCCAGCGGGCACGGGGGCGTGGTGAAAGTACAGCAGGCGCATTAATTGTAATTGCGAATTACAATTAATGAGGAAAGAGAGTGTCAGACGGGCACGGGGGCGTGTCCAGTGGACACGGGGCCGTGCCCAGCCTTCTGTTCAGCCTATAAATAGGAGTGCTTGGTTTCATTTCAACTCATCCCTTGGCACACCACCTCTCTCACACTTCATCCACCACCCACCACCACCATAACACCATCATCAACCACCATCATCCATTGTCCATCGTAGAGTGTGTTTGTCGTCTCGGGATCCAAGATTGATCGTAAGAGTTCTTGACAATCAAGGCCATGTTTGCCTAAGTCTCTTACATCACTTGGTGAAGACAAGTGTTTAGTATAATACTTTTTATTTTCAATCTTTTGCACTTTTTATTTGGTTTTGTATTAATGACTTTAATAACTAGTTACTTATGTTGAAGGTGATCTTTCCTTATCGTTTGTCCGTGGTGTCTTGGCATTATTTTACTGTCTATATAAAATAAAAGATTTTCACCATTCATATCTCCACGGTTTATATGGAGGTATGTTGGCTACCTGGTCGGGGGTTAAGGGAACGGTTTGGTAAAGGTCTTGCCCTTGTTCAGCGTTTAGAGGTCCTGCTTGGGACCTGGGTCAAATTTAGTAGGATCTCCTTCAATGCCCATAGGTATTGGATGGCGGGGATCCAAACTCTTTGACCCCCTCATAAGTTAACTACTATTAATACTATAACCCGGCTATTTAGGACTGTATCCCTGCTGACTCAGACTACTTAGCCGAGGGTAACGTCACCGCCGAAAGCGGGGCCTACCACAATTTGCATTAATAACTTAATTCATTATCTTTCAATAATCCGACCCTTTAGGATTGTATCCTTGCTGACTCAAACTACTGGGTTGAGGGTAACGTCGCCTTCAAAAGAGGGGCCTACTACAATAACTAAGATAATCTCTTAAACAAGTGCAAAAGTGCGAAAGTAATCAAAGGTTATACTAATACACGTGTCGGATCCAAGTGATTCATCTTGTCTATCTGTTTTTATTTTATTTTATTTTTCAGCATTTAGTTAGTTTTTATTTTCTTAGTTTAAAAAACATTTTTCTCACTTTTTGATTTGATTAGACGTTGAGGATAAACCGGTATTAAAAGCTCTTGTGTCCTTGGACGACCTCGGTATCTTACCAACACTATACTACGTCCACGATGGGTGCACTTGCCCATATGTGTGTTTAGTGTTAGTGAATATCGTGTTTTATAAATTTAAAACTTGGCTAAAAGTGTAAAAAGGGCTTAATTATACATCTAAATTATATACACACTGACACGCATCAGCCTTACCCACCAATGATGCCAGGGTGGTCGTGAGATTTTTGAAAAGTTTGTTTGCCCGGTTTGGCGCACCAAAGGTGCTTATCAGTAACAGAGGGACGCATTTTTGCAATACTCAGCTCGAGAGAGCTTTGTTCCGTTATGGTGTGCATCACCATTTATCCACGCCCTACCATCCACAGACAAGCGGGCAGGTGGAAGTCACGAACCGGGGGCTGAAGAGAATCCTTGAGCGGTCAGTAGGTGCAAACCGCAATTGGTCGGATAAGCTTGATGAAGCGTTGTGGGCTTTCTGTACGGCTTACAAGACGCCTATTGGGACTACTCCCTTTAGGCTTGTTTACGGAAAGGCATGCCATTTACCGGTGGAGTTGGAGCATAAAGCGATGTGGGCTCTAAAAACCGCAAATCTGGACCTAAAAACCGGAGGTGAAGCCCGGTTTCTCTAGATTCATGAATTGGAAGAGTTGCTACAACGCGCTTATGAAAGCTCCGTGTTGTACAAAGAGCGCACGAAGAGATTGCACGATAAACGCTTGAAGGACCACAAAGAATTCCAAGCGGGTGATCTTGTTCTTCTTTACAACTCGCGGTTGCGCTTATTTCCAGGGAAGCTTCATTCACGTTGGACAGGGCCATACACAGTTAAAGAGGTATTTCCGTATGGTACTGTTGCAATAGAGAACGCGGTTGGCGTTATTTTCAAGGTGAATGGTCACCGGTTGAAGTTATACGTTGCCGGGCCGATAGAGTCGGCGGTGGAGGTCATCGAGCTCCAAACCCCGCACACATCATAAGTGTGGGGAGGAGAGAGTCTACGCTACTGACTCGCGGACTAAAAACGTAGCAAGAGCGTCAAAAGCGCTTTAGGGGTAGTATCGTCTTTTTATGTGTTTTTCTAGTTTTAGCGTAATTTAGGAGTACTTGGTGGTTTCCGTTAGTTGTATAGTTTTTATACGTGCCGAGTGAAGGGTCTACGTGGGAATATTGTTAAAACAGTGTGCGTGGTGAAAAAATGGCGAAAAACGGCCAAAACAGTTGCTGGAAATGGCTTCTGCAGAAAAAACTGATCTGCAGCTGTTGCACGGTCGTGCCATGCGTCGCACGACCGTGCGTTTGCGGGCTGGCCGGAACGATGA
This sequence comes from Helianthus annuus, assembly GCF_002127325.2. Classification (NCBI taxonomy): domain Eukaryota; kingdom Viridiplantae; phylum Streptophyta; class Magnoliopsida; order Asterales; family Asteraceae; genus Helianthus; species Helianthus annuus. The sequence goes on from NC_035439.2 coordinate 55,401,315, forward strand.
GTCGCACCCCCGGTGCATTTTTGAGAACAGCGTACAGGGTCAGCAAAATGTCGATATCGCACGACCGTGCGATATGTCGCACGACCGTGCGCGAGGCAGGGGCAGTATGGTCATTTGTCCAATATAAATACCCTCATCTGCAGCCCCACTTTCATTTTCGCGAACCCTAAACTGCTGCAGCCGTTCCAGACCGTTTTTGCCTCAAATCGCACGGTTTCACACATCTCTTCGCACGGTACGTTCCTTCTTGTAGATTTTCCGTTTCTTCGCTTTCTAGGTTAGATTCATCCAATTCTTCAAGGATTCTCTAGGGTTCTCTTCATAAAAAAATCGAAACCCTAGCCCTTGCTAGAATCATGACTCGTGAACAACCGGTTAATTCTCTGCCCCCTGATCGCATAAAAATTGTTGATTTTTGAAAAATCTAGCTGTTCAGAGCCAGGGTAAGAATCTGCAGAAGTTACGCGTCGCACGGTCGTTCCCCCTGTGGCACGGTCCGTGCGGTTGCGGGTTGTTCACTGATTTTGCCGTTGGCTAGGTGATGCACGGTGGTGCCATTGGTCGCACGTCGTGCAGATCCGACATATGTTGGCAACCGTTGTCCGTTCTCGGCGACGCACGACCGTGCGTCTCGTCGCACGCCCGTGCCATTTGCCCAGATCAGCAACACAGAAGCTTCATAATTATGTGTTCTGCTGCTTTTGAGTGAAAATTTTCCTGTTCCCTCTATTCTAACGATATTCCTCATGCAGATGGATCATCCCTTCTTGCAGTTTGACCCCAATGATGAGTGAGAGGCTCTTTGTATCCCAAGACGTGACGCCTTATGGAGAAGGCGAGGGCAATTTGGCGTCCCCCGGAGGTTGGATTGGGACGTTATGAGGGATCTAAATCAGTATGAAAGACTTGAAAACATGATCAGTATCCCACTTGCGCGCTTAGTAGCTATCGACCGACCCATCTATCTTGAGCTAACGATAGAGTTCTTCTCCACATATGCCTACGAAAAACCAGTTGCTCATAGAAGGCCAAAATTCCGCTACAAGGAGCGGATAACTTTTAGATTGGGTGGACGCTGGCACACTTGGTCAGTGGGTCGATTGGGTAGGAGGCTTGGTATTTACACGACTGCAGACATGGATTCCGAATTCTTCACGGAGCAGTTTACCTTCCCGGGTGATGAAGCACGGGCCACGTTTTGGGCTGAAAATGCAATTGGTGACCCTTACGACCCGAGAGTGTCTAAAGCTTCACGACTAAAAGACCCTTTGCATCGAGTGATGCATCATATATTCAGCCACACCATCTGCGGCCGAATGGACAGTTTGGGGAACTGTCCAACGCCAGATCTGATATTTCTCTATGCGCTGGTTGAGGGAGTACATATCAACCTAGCTGCAAGAATGGCTGAATACTTTGTGAAGAGCTCAGGGAGGACACCCAATAGTCAGATTCACGGTGGTCAGTATGTAACCGAAATTTCTTTCAATTTAGACTTGATGACTGATGAGGTACTTGAGAGTCTCACTATGGTGACCGAAGGGGTGTATGTTGATATTCGGTCATTGAAGGCGATGGGTGTGATTGCTGAGACAGATCGGGGGGATAGATTGAAAGGATTAAACAACGAGGTCTGGGACCCATTGCCTCCAGCTGAGGAGGAAAACAAGGATGAGGAGATGCATGATCAGGAGCATCAGGAGCAGCACCAGCCACAGACACCACCACACCAGCCACCACATTCACCGCAGCATCATGGCTACCACCACCAGGAGTGGCCCGAGGGCATCCCCTCTTACCGTGAGTTCTACTAGCAGTTCCAACAAATGCAGGTTAGACAGGAGCAGCATGGGGTTTATATTGACCAGATTAGGACTAGTCAGGACCAGATCAGGGCAAACCAGGACAGCTTGTACCAGGGTGTGCAAGCTGGGTTCTCATACCTGTTCGGGGAGATGCATCATGCCTATCCCGACTACTTTCAGCATCCTCCACAGTTCCCACCCTGGAACCCACCTGGTTATGGAGATGCGGGCATGTCCTTCACGAGAGATGATGCTGGTGACGATGAGTAGGAGACGGTGGAGTTGATCCTTGGTGGTTTTAGTAGTTATTTCAGTACTTTGTTTCTGTCGGGTGTTCATTTTGGTTGTTATGTCAAACACCCTCGGTTATGTACTCTTTATTTTCAGACACTTTACTTAGTTTGTTTTGTTTATGTTTGGATACTTAGTACTTCTATTTATGTACATTGTGGTTTATTTGTGTTTATTTTGTTTTTGTTCTGTTTTGCTGTACCATGTGACATACTTGCAGATTTTGGCTATCAAGTCTTCGACCGGAGCACATGACAGATACAGCTCGGAAGTTTCATTTCATCAGAAATCATCTTGAGGGTAGTACTATTATCCTTTTTCTCTATATTTCGGGTTTCGCATTGGGGACAATGCGAAGTTCAAGTGTGGGGAGGGGTTAACTTTGTTAACTTTGTTTGTCCTAAAAAAATCAGAAAAATCATTCAAAAATATCTGTTTTCTGTATTTATACTTTAGTAAATAAACCGGTTAGTTGTGTTTTAGAAAGCTTCGGACTTGATAAAAACTCGACAAGCAAAATAAATTTTGAAAAAGAAAACCGGAAAGCGTGACAAACAAAGAAAGACTTGCATGATAGTTTTCACACTTTTACCTATTCCTTCCGTTACGTGAGCATATTTAAGCCTTGATATTGTTGTATATTTGTTCATTTCAGATATAAGAATGAGCTGGATGTCTTGTGTAATTTAGAACTTGTCACTAGTATGCTTGTTAAGACCATGAACGTGCGGAATTGTGTAGAAGTGATAGAGGCACTTAGATTACCCCCTTTGTTGTTAGCCTTGTTCTTTGTGTTGTGTTTTCCCGTAAACCGCACATTACCCTATAGGATTAACCATGTCGAGCCTTCCCGTTTACCTTTGTTTACCTAACATAATCGCCGACTTAGCCAAATTTAGCCTTTTTATGTTTTAAACCTTTTATTGTTGAAACTCGGTCAAAATAATCGTTTAACTAGCGCTTGTTATAGTTTAAATTTTCATTGTATATATCCATTTGCTTAAAAAAACAGAAAGTAAAACACCCTAAAATAGGGTGAAGTTGACAAAAATCGAGCGATTTTGAATGCTAAATTGTTTAAATCTTGTTGATAAGCTCGATGTCACAAAAGTCGCCTTTTTAAGGCGTTAGTATGTATAGTTGTATTGTTTTACGCTAGTTAAACACTAAAACCGAGTTTTAACCATTTCGCCACTTTAAATATCCATTTCCATACCCTTCGCCCAAGCCTAACGTTACAACCCGTAAAGACCTTTTGATTTACATTTTTCGCATGTTAGTTGGTGGAGACGAGATCTTATGACAAGCTTATGATATTGCACATTTCATTGACAAGGCATTGAGTGTTTGCACATACACATTTTATGTATGTTTCACAAATAAAACCGAGTGTGTGTGAACATTGTGAGTTGTGTGAAGATTAGCATGTTAAGTTAATTGAAAGTGAGTCACGACTTTTTGGTTATCACCATATATTAGCATATACTTGTTTGGGTTTGATTCTTTTGATGTTGTCTTTCGAAAAACCGGCTAACCGTTGGTAGTTGTTTCAATAAATAATGTGTAAATTATCGCTCTTGTTTGATTCTATTTTTTATTGCATTTTAGTTTAGCTTGCTTGAGGACAAGCAAGGTTTAAGTGTGGGGAGATTTGATATTCGCTAATTTACACATATTAAAGTCCCCCATTTTATCCCCATTTTATGCGTTTTCGGCAGTAAAACCGTCATTCGGATACTTAATCATGTATACTTTTGTTTACAAGCCTAAAACAGCATACCAGACAAGATGATAGTGAAAACGAGGACTTTCTGGATGGAACGACAAAGCTGCGAATATTCTGTTAGAATTCTGACCTGGGCGTTTGGCACGGTCGTGCAATGAGTGGAACGACCATGCGGTTCCGACAACCTAACCAAGCCCGGCACTGAACGGCGGTGCGACTCGAGGTGCAAGCCTTTCTCGGAGTGGAACGCTCGTGCGACTTGCGGCACCCCGTGCAAACTCGATGACCAAGCCAAAGCTCGGCAATGCACGATAAGTGCAGCAGTCCGTGCAACATATCCCGAAAACGCACGATCGTGCCTCAGGAAGAACGCTCGTGCGAGACCAAAGACTAGTCAACTCTGCTGATATCATGAACAGTAACTCCAATAATTCAAAAAGTAAACGGTCGTGCGATCGGTGCACGACCGTGCAAGATCAAAATTATATAAAAACTTGCAGAAACATTCTGCTAGTAACTATGGACATTTTGGGAGCGATTCTGGTGATTTTCAGGCTCCGGAGGCTTCTGCTGTCACCCGGATTCAAACCACATTGTGCCGATAAACTTTGTTATCTTCCAGATTCTTAATCTTATGCTTGTTTATGGTTTGGTTTTCTAATTTTTCCAGAATTTTGTTAATCTTTCAAGCATTTAGATTAATATTTATGTATTATTGTAGCCTTTAGGCAAAAACACAACAATCCTTTGCTTGATTATAGCCATTAGTATGTTAATCTTTGTTTGTAATGACATTTGGAAGTATTTTCTATGTTAATCTTTGATGATTAGTTTGCAACCTTGTTATTGATATTGATTTCTTGATTATAAGTAATTGTGTTGGATGATTGGTACTTGGTTAGTTGAGATAGTTGAAAAATGAAGCTTAATTAATCATGTATTAGCAAACTTTAAACTTGGTCAACTAGTTTAGCTTGGTTAAAATGTGGGCTCCATGATACTAGAAATGGTTAGTGGTTTAATAAAATGTAATTATTGTTAATCAAGAAAGCTTGCCGTCACGTAAGGACCTTAAAGGGTTAAATGGTGTCGTTATAAATTCTTGCCATGATTTGTTATCTTAGTTAGTAGTTTAGGCCAAAATTGCTATCTTGGTGAATTTATGTGCAAGGTTTGTAAAATGAACTCGGTTGTGATTTAATCTAGTTTATGCTTGTCTCGGTGGTTACATTGTGTTTATCGGTGTCGCTTTCCTTGTTTAAGTGAGGTTAGAAAACTCCTAACGGATGACTAACTTATTTTTAAGAGATTTTCACAGACAATTATCAATTGCATGTTAAAGAACAATTTTAGGTGGTTAAAGTGTATTTATCGTTTTAGCTTTCCGAATGATTATCATGTTAGGATTCCCGAAAGGGATACTAATTGTCTTAAAAATGGAAAATTGACCGAATTCTTCTAGTGCCAAAACCGACTTAGTTGACATGCTTTGGTTGTTTATTAAGCAAGGCTATTTATCTATTTTAGTTTTTGAAATCTACTATGTTTTATAAGTATTTGTTTATGCTTACTTTAGACATGAGCACAGCTTACCACCCTCAGACGGATGGGCAGTCTGAGCGCACTATCCAGACTCTAGAAGACATGCTTCGGGCATGTGTTATTGACTTTAGAAACAGCTGGGAAAAGCATCTGCCATTAGTATAATTTTCGTATAATAACAGCTACCACACCAGCATTCAAGCTGCTCCATTTGAGGCATTGTACGGGCGTAAATGCCGATTACCTCTTTGTTGGGTAGAGGTGGGTGCTAGTCAAATCACTGGTCCAGAACTTGTGGTAGACGCAACAGAAAGGATTGCTCAGATACGGCAACGAATGGCGGCGGCTCGTGACCGTCAGAAAAGCTACGCTGATAAGCGCAGGAAACCACTCGAGTTCCAGGTTGGGGATCGAGTGCTACTCAAAGTTTCACCTTGGAAAGGTGTAGTTCGTTTTGGCAAACGAGGCAAGCTCAATCCGCGGTATGTCGGACCGTTCGTAATCATAGAAAGAATAGGCAAAGTGGCCTACAAACTAAACCTACCAGCAGAACTCGGTGCAGTTCACAACGTTTTCCACGTGTCGAATCTGAAGAAGTGTCTATCAGATGAGACCCTTATAGTTCCTTTGAAGGAGCTCACCGTTGACGAACAGTTGCGATTCGTCGAGGAACCTGTTGAAATCACGGACCGGGATGTTAAGGTCCTCAAGCACACCAGAATACCTCTTGTTCGAGTTCATTGGAACTCCCGTCGTGGCCCAGAGTTCACCTGGGAACGCGAAGACCAAATGAAACAGAAGTATCCCCAATTCTTCGCAAACTGTACAACCACTACTGAGGTTGAAGCTATTGCGGAATTTCAGGACGAAATTCCAAACCAACGGGAGGAGGATGTGACACCCCAGGAAAACCAGGAAAACCATGCAACTTAACTAGCTTCCTCAGTGAATACGTACCAAATTTCGGGATGAAATTTCTTTCAACTTGGGGATAATGTGACAACTCGTATTTCAGAACCCATTTTTTTTGTGTTTAATGTAACGTATGTGGACCCTATGTGATTATGTGAACTATGATGATTAATGATATGTTATGTCGTTACGATATGTGCATGTATGTATGTATGTAGTTGGATTACACAAAACAAACCGATCGCACAACAACTCGATTGCACAAGCCTTTGGGATTTGGTCCCTTATTACTCACGGCCTACACTCTTTTCTTTGAAACCGAAACCAATGGGCAACCCATGATGGGTTCGGCCCACTTCCTTTGCACGCATAACCTTAGGAGGAGGGGGTATACTCCTCATTAGTTGCAAAACACACAACACACACAAACCCTATTCTTTTCCTTCTCTTTAGAAGCCGACGGCGAATACCCCCATCTCTCTCGAAGCTTTTGATTCGGATCATCCTCTTCTCTAATCCGTTAGTGTTTGTGTTTACCGATTACATGTTGGATGATGTTGTGATGTGTGTGCTATAATAATCTTGCATGATGATCTAGGGTTCTCGTTAGCATGATTGATTATGATGTAAATTCTTAGTGTTCATGAAATCGGCTCGTATGTGTATATTGGAATATGTTCATATTAATCGGATTTGCATACTATAGATCCAGATCCGAGTGCTTGATAATCGGCTGTTGTGATTTAATTGTCGAGGTGGTTGTATGATGGTTAGGGTTTGCTTATTGATACAAAAGTTCATAAATTTGATGATCCGGATTAAATGGTTGAATGTTGTTCATGTCTATGATATTAGGGTTCATATGAATTAAAGGGCAATTGTTTTGTTTGATCGAGAATTTGCATGATCTAAAACTGATTGGTTGTTGATTGATAATTCCCTAAATGGAAACCACGAAACTGATTGCAAGATTTTAGAAACAATTAAACTGATCTCACAAGTTACCCAGTCGCACAAGTGCCAGACGCACAAGTGCAGTCGCACAAGCTGGGTACAGTCACTTTAAGCACCGTGTACAATCAGCTTATGCATGATCGCACATGACCTTGTGGATCGCACAAGGCAGTGCCAATCGCACAAGGCTTGGGCCACACACAAACAATCGGACTGTTGGGCCTTAAAGCCCAATATCCACTCGCACAACCCAACCCGATCGCACAAGTCACCCGGATCGCACAAGACTAATTGGATCGCACAATTTACTTTTCGGTTAACTGTTGGGCCGTGTATATGTTTGGACTGTCTATATTAATTGGGTCGGGTATCTTTGGGCTTCAACGGGTGAATCACACAAGGTTGCTGGACTTGTGCGAGCCTAATCCTTTGAATCACACAAGCATGCATATATTATGTGTTTGACTGTAAACGTGTTACCATGATCAATACGTGTACATAAGCTGTTAATTCCGTAAAAACTTATGTGCATTACTTGAAACCAAAACCTGACTTGTATAGTAACCATGTTAGGATGTGGTTGACCACTTATAACTCAAGTAACCTTTCTGTGTATCTGCCGAGCAAACCAAGGTGAGTTCACACTTCCAAGGCATGGGATTCCCGGTGGGTTGGGAATGGGATTGATAGCTATGATAGACTTGTACATTCGCCACAACTAGACTACTTACCACTGTCCTCGGGTTGTGAAGGGCACTTACGTAAAACCTACGTAAACTCATGCATACCACTGTCCTCGGGTTGTGAAGGGCACTTATGTAAAACCTACGTAAATCTTACACGTACTAATGTCCTCGGGTTAAGAAGGGCACTTACGTAAAACCTACGTAAACTCATACTGGTACAACTAGTCTAGTGCATACGACATGGGAAGCCCCCACTAACTGAACATACATTCAGCTTAGTTAATAACACATAGTTATGCAACGAACTTACTAATACTGATACGAACTCATTAACTGAACAATCACTGTGAACTCACTCAACTAGTTGTTGACTTTCTGCTACATGCCTTGCAGGTCAATAGGTATTCTGGGAGCTTGCACGGGGAGGCGCAGTCGTTGTGGACATGGATCGTGGATGCCATGTTAAACATTTATGACATTTCCTACTTATTACTTATGTTGGGTTTTACATTATTGCTTCCGCTACACACTTGATTATGTTTTGGTTTTTGAACACCTTTCGTATTGATGAATGATTTTTACTTTTTACCTATAATGTTCAATATGATTGGTGGCTTAATCCTGGTCATGTCACGCCTTCATGCGGTGATACTCCGCGGGTGGAATTTGGGGGTGTGACAGGTCACTTGTCATTGCACAACGCATTGCAAACTCAACTGACGAGCCGGTGATACTTTCTGAAGACGAAAGCTCAGGGGACGAAGAAAGAGGCATCATGGCGGACGATGACCGACCTTTGAATGAGACGAATCAGCCCGGAAGGGCAGGCCTGGAGCCGAGTATCCTTCAGCCTACTATAGGTGCACCTACTTTTGAAATTAGATCTAGTATGATTGATGTTCCACATCATGGCTTCTCAAAGAGACAGCTGGTTTTGACGTTCTATCAGGGGCTCAATTACCACACACAGGAGCGATTAGACGTGAACGCAGGAGGCGATCTAGGAACTAAGACGCCGACTGAAGCGTATGATATCATAGAAAAACCTGCGTTGAAATCCAGCTCGCATCGGGAAGGAGATAGAGGTCAGGCAGCATCATCATCATCTCGCGTAGGAGCACACGCGGTGGATGACTACACGGCCATTACTGCACAAATCTCGGCTCTTGCAGCGAACTGATGCGTAAACGTAATCAGTTTAATGCGACAAACACTCCGGGATAGTGTCATAGGCTTAACATACCTTAAATAACCTTTACATAATGTCACACCCCGACCACATAGGACAACAAACCGTGGCGGAAACGTCGGGGAGTGTTGCAACAGAAGCTATTGTTTCATAACCATGGATACAAAAGAGTTTCGTTTTATTAATAAAATTAAACATTACATTGTCTTGACACAAAACAAACACGTTAAATATCGACTATCATTGTTATTATGTCACTAAGGCCTTGTCCAGATCCTATGTGACGCATGCATCCTAGAAATCAATCAAGCATCAACACCTGAAACATATGTAAAAAGTTAGTCAGCAAAGAAATGCTGGCGAGTACATAGGTTTTATAAGAGTATCGGAATCATGGCTCGTTTATATGTTGCAGTACTAAATTAGACTACAAGAGTCAAAATACAAACCTTGTTTTGAAAAGTGTATTGCAACATAATTAACCAACTCAAATCAAGTGGGTTATAGTTTGTAAAATCCATAGCCATGCTTCTTAACCCAAAAACATTTGTTTTAGAAAATCAACTTGTAAAACATCTTGTAAAAACTTGTTAAAAACTCATATGGTTTATATCTTTTAGAAAACATCGTTGTGTGACATCGTTTCAAAATCGTTTACCCAAGTGAACTAAATAACGCCACGATATGTAATATGATGAAAACACTTATATATAGGAAGTACCAGTGGCGTATCCACCATGCTTTCATCACATTACACCCGTCCCGTTATCTAAACACTAACCAAAAACCAATCGTTTACCCAAATCGTTTAACTCGTTAAAATCGTTTAGAAATCGTTAACTTTTGTTTAAAATCGTTTAAATCGTCCTCGTTTTAATTTGTGAAAAACTATATATGGTCGTCTCGCTAACAACATTCAAACCTTCGTGACTCGATCACCTCGCTCCTCGCTTCTCGAATTAACAAACCACCAAAGGGTAAGTTAACAAACATCAGATTCAGTCGCTACCCACAACCCCCACACATAACCATGGGTGTAGTAAAGTAACGGGATTTGTCAGATCCTATGGTACCATAACCTAATACTGGTCCGTTGGGCCAAAATTAATGAATGTCATTTGTTTTGTAACTACAACCATCAAGTTTTGTTCACATTATTAATCGTTATTAGTTTAGTAAAATTCGTTTTAATTGTTTTTGAAATCATCGTTTAAACCTTGAAAACATTTCGTACATATGAATCACCCCAAAACATTTAAAAACAGTAAAATAGGGGAACTATGTACTCATGGAGTGCAAAGTATCTTCAATCAATAGAACTCAAGCAAACTCAAGCAAACCAGAGAAATCAAGCAGCACCTAGTAATCGAACCACTAGTCAAACAATAGACGCCTAAATCGGAAGATCGGATAGAATGAAGTCTTGTAAACCAAATGAGTGTTCGAACTCATGTGATATGGTTTAACAAGGCCTACATCCTAGATTGAAACCTAACCTAGGTGCTTTCGACCCATCGTGACCCATTAAGGTAGCTTACGCTACTTTAACGCGTCGTGCGCGCAAAAGCGCGTTCGAGACGTCTAACTAGTCCTATGACAAGTATTATATGCCTCTTTATGTTTAAATATGTTAATTACCAATTATGCATGAAAAGGGTATTTTGGTAATTTACCTATGGCATATAAACTACTTATCATACAACTACTTAAACTAGGTGACCATAGGGTATAACCTTGAAAGGCTATTCCCTATGCTATTATGGTCACTAAACATGTTTGGTCGGATCCTAACGATCGACCAAACGGGTCGTGTTCGAAAGTCTAAGCGGGTGTTTAGTCCGCTTGACTTACGACTCTACACAAGCACTAAACTAAAACTGACGAGCTAAACATGCTAGAACATGGTTAGTTAGGTTAGAAAACAGGTTTTGATATAAAAAAAACGGTTATCATACCCTAGAGTAGTTTGGTTACAAAATACGCATAAACACGCATTTTGGCCGAAACTACGACTCGTCACTACGCCTAGTCAACGTGGTAATTAGTAGGTATAGTCACAAGGGACTATAACCATCGTGATTACGCTCACGTTGCAAAGTTCAATGGAACTTTGTGTTGACCATTGACTTGGTCAAAGCTGAAAGTCAAACTTGTTTGAATTTCATGCTTGAAATATAAGAACAAGCAAGAAGAGGACTTACAAAGGGTCCAAGAAGGATGTTTGATCTAAAATAGCTCAGGTATGAAGTGCAAACACCCCAACTTAGAGCTGATTTCAAATCAAGTGTGAAGAAATGAGAAAGAGGGCCTTGCTATTTATAGTAATTTCACAACCATTAGGATCATTTTTGGAGAAGGGAATGATCTTGGCCTTACACTTGGGCACAAGGTTTTGAATACCATGGGGACATCAAATACCAGCCCATAGTGTGTAATTCAAGGGGTAAAAACCATTGGAACAAGTGGATTGGACCAGATTCAATGTTTCTGCATTTCTGCTGATCTGGGGACTGCTTACGAACCGTAAGCACATGCCCATACGGTCCGTAAGGGACCTGCAGACCAGCACTTTCATAAAATGACAATTTAGCCCCTGAACTTGCAAAACTTGCATTTCGGCTCATTTTTGACACGTTTAAGCCCCGTTAACCTCATTTCAAGGCTCTAAAATGAAGTTAAAGTATAGAGAACTTAAAATGTGCTCAAAAACATCTCGGATGTCGGCTCGTTTGGTCGTACGATCGCGTTGTTTGGTTAATTACGACGGAAGTCGTAACATACGCAAAAACGATCTAAATTAAGCGACGAATGGAATTTTATCATGGCAATCACTAAAATAAAATATTTAATGATTACATAAATTTTTGGATGTCCGGATGTATTCAGAACGTAAGATATGCGCGAAAATGCAAACTTATGCACTTTTTGACGCTTTTAGTCCCTGAATGACCAATAAGTTTATTTTAGCATACCGAACCCCTCAAAGCCTATTTCTAAGCTATGTAAAGGTTATTTAGGGTATGTTTAACTTATGATGAAGTTCGAGAATGTTCGTTACCATACAAATCGGTATAGTTTTGCAGTTTGACACAAATAGTCCCTGTGATCGAACAAACTTGATTTCAACACACCAAACCATCCAAAACTTATTTCTAAGTTATGTGGAGGTTATTTAAGGTATGTTAAGCCTATTTCACTATTCTGGAGTGTTTGTTGCATTAAACTGGTTATATTTACGCATCTGTGCGCGTATAACCTTCCAGAAAGCGATCTAGAGCTTGAAATTGGAATCTAATTAAATTGCAAAATCACCAAACACAAATACACACAAAATAACACCAAAACACATATAATAACACCAAAGGACATTGTTTTGTTGATAACCATCATTGTTTTATATTGAACCATGACTACAGAACACAGTTGTCACAGTCTCCCCTACTTCAGGAAATTTCGTCCCGAAATTTTTAACTAGAGGAAGCTTGTGAAAACAAATGCGGATATTTTTCCTTCATCTGGTCCTCACATTCCCAAGTAAACTCTGGGCCACGTTTGGATTCCCAGCGAATTTTTACCAATCGAATCCGTTTGTTCTTCAACTGTTTGAAAGTACGGTCCATGATGTCCACGGGTTTCTCGACAAAGTGCATCGTTTCATCGATTCGGATCTCGTCGAGAGGAAAGTGAAGATCAGCATCGGCTAAACACTTTCGCAAATTGGACACGTAAAAAGTCAGATGAATATCCCAAGCTCTGGAGGTAGCTCTAATCATATCCTCCAAAGTTTGAATCGTTTGCTCAGATTGACTATCTGTTTGGGGATGATAAGCAGTGCTTAGATTCGGTTGGGTTCCCAAAGCAGATTGCATGGTCTTCCAGAAATGAAATGATAATCGAGCATCACGATCAGAAGTGATACCCAAAGGAACACCATGTCGTGATACAATCTCATCAACATAAATTTTTGCAAGTTTATCAGCAGATAGATCCTTGCGAATTGGAATAAAATGAGCTGATTTCATTAATCGATCGATAACAACCCAAATAGCATCGTGACCTTTAGATATACGCGGTAACTTAGTGATGAGATCCATTGCAAGGCTTTCCCACTTCCAAACCGGTATCTCTGGATGTACAAGCAACCCAGAAGGTTGTTGATGTTCAGCCTTGACTTTAAGACAAGTTAGGCATTTTGATACATACAAGGCAATATCCTTTTTCATACTAGGCCACTAGCACTGAGTACGAAGATCCTTGTACACTTTATCAGCACCAGGATGGATAGAATATCGAGACTTGCGAGATTCGTCCATTACCAAGGTGCGAAGGTCGTCTTGTTTTGGAATCCACAAACGATCCTTGAAATAGAGCAACCCATCGTCCTTTGTTTCGAGTTTAAGCTCAAGCTTATGTGGTAACTCCGTACCCATCAAATTTTGTGAAAGACAAAATTGCTGAGCTTGAAGAACACGAGTTTGAAGATTAAATAGTGTTTAGAGCGCTTCTTCTTGTTTGGGTCTCCACTCAAAAGGCTTATTCTTTTGAGTCAAAGCAGTGAGTGGAACCGCGATTTTTGAGAAGTTTGAAATGAATTGATGATAATATCCAGCAAGACCAAGAGAAGGTCGAATCTCTGTTGGTGTTGTTGGTGTATTCTAGTATTTAATAGCAACAATCTTGGATGGATCCACATGAATACCCTGCTCATTGACTATATGACCCAAGAATTTAGCAAAAAGTTGTTCCTTCTTCAGGAGTTCCAATGTTAAGCGAAGGTGTTGCTCGTGCTCGGCTCGAGACTTCGAACAGAAAAAAATATCGTCGATGAACACAATGATGAACTTGTCTAAATAAGGTTTATAGACCCTATTTATTAAGTCCATAAAGATGGCTGGAGCATTTGTCAAACCAAAGGGCATGACAGAGAACTCATAATGCCCAAACCATGAGCGGAAAGCAGTTTTGGGAATATCTTCTTCGAGAACACGAAGTTGATGATACCCAGAACGCAGGCCGATTTTTTGAAAAGCATGAAGCACCTTGCAGCTGATCAAAGAGATCATCAATTCGAGGTAGGGGATATCGATTCTTGACGGTAAGCTTATTAAGCTCACGATAATCGATACATATACGAAAAGACCCATCTTTCTTTTTCACGAAGAGGACACGGGCTCCTCAAGGTGAAAAGCTCGGACGGGTGAATCCTTTATCCGATAACTCTTGAAGCTGTTTTCGATAATTCTTGCATCTCTGACGGTGCAAGTCGATAAGGTGCTTTTTCAATTGGGTTGGCATTGAGTACAAGGTCAAACTGAAACTGGACTTGACGAACTGGAGGCAAACCAGGCAGTTCAACTGGAAACACCTCTGGATAATCCCGAACAGTCGGAATATCCTGAATACTCTTGCCCTTGACTTTCTCCTCGGTGACATGTGCTAGGAAAGCATCATATCTTTTTCGTAGATAGCTTTGGGCTTTTGTTTCTTAAAAGAAACGAGCATTTAAGGTTCTAGGGGGGATCACAAGTGATCAGAAAAATGACAGAACCACACGAGTGGGTTGTCTTTGTATTGACATCATAAGGTTGCATCAAAACATTCATACAATTGCATTGGTTCACAAAAAATAAAAACCATAAATTTTTATTTATATAACAACCGCATTGTCTTTAAATGTTAAAAGATAACAACCAGAGGAATCACAAAATACTAATCGTTCACTGCTGCATCATTGATTGCCTCATTGATGTTATACACTCATCCATGTGTTGGATTCACATTGACGTTGACGTTCGCATTCGGGTTTGCATTAGCATTCGCGTTCGCATTCGCCAGTCTTGGACAGTTGTTGCGTTAGTGACCAAACTCTCCGCAATTGAAACAGGAACCCGGTGGGAATCTTGCAGCATTCCCCTGAACCGGAGCTTGAACCTGAGCAGCCTGATTTTGTCCCAGACGACAAATATTGGCCAAATGCCCAAGCTTACCACACGTCGTACATTGCTTACAAGTTTGCTGTGCAACATGATGACCGTTGCATCGAGCACAATGAGGTGCGGTACCTGCATACGCCTTCTTTGCAGGAGGCTGAGCCGGTGGGTTCTGATTAGTCTGTGTTGCAACAGCGAAATTCTGAGCATCCTTCCGCTTCCTTGACTTCTTTGTCGTCTCACCTTCCTTATCCTTACCCTTACCCTTTTTCTTGTCTTTTCTAGAATCAGTCGCCTTCTTTTTATCACCGTTGCGGGTCAGTTTACCCTTCCTGACTTGAGATTCAGTCAGGGTAGCCGATAACTCGATTGCTTGACGAAGGGTAGTAGGATTAACACCGGTCACAATATCCAGCATAGAATGGGGTAGACCATCGATATATCTTTCGATTGCTTTCTCTGGTGGGGTAACCATCGTGGGACACAATAGACTGAGTTCTTCAAAACGATCCGTGTACGCACGGTGTTCAGCCCCATCTTGCTTTAGATCGTCAAACTCTCGCTCCAAAGTCCGAATTTCGTGACGGGGACAGAACTCTCTTATCATGAGAGCCCGAAGCTCATCCCATGTTTGTGCCAACGCCACTTCGGCACCCCTATCGCGCATAACACCATTCCACCAGGTAAGCGCTCGCTTCTCAAACACACTAGAAGCAAATTCAACCTTCCGTGCATTCGGACACTGTACATGTTTGAATGTGCTCTCGATACTCTCAAACCACTGCAGGAGCGCAGTTGCTCCTTGTGACCCAGAAAACTTTAGAGGTTTTGCAGAATTGAAGCTATTGAAGTTACACGGCGCATTGTTGTTATTATTGTTGTTGTTGTATATGTCATGGACATGGGTCACAACGCCTGGAAGCACATCAGCCACTTGCTGAGAAACCAAGGCTGCGATTTCTTCAATAGTGAAAGATTGTGCTTCACGTCAAGGAGGCATTGTCTAATAAGGACATAAGAGAAACGAGTGAGGTTGAAAAGCAAAAGAGGTATTGAAAATACCGTCAGAAAACTAGAAAGGCGATCATTTGTTCGTTACCTCGAACAAACAAACGACACGGAGAGACTAATCAAAGTAAATGGATCAAAAATAATGTATCGCCGAAGACATGCTCGCCTATAAGTGGACACTCACCCCAAGAGTTCCCAGGTAAGAGTGACTGATCCGATACTGCGGATTTGTACGAACACTCTAGCCTTAGACAGAAAACTCAGAGTACAGGCTGTTGGTGCATGTTTGTGACAACAGCTTAGATTTGGTCTTTGGATATCTTGTAATTAGTTAAACGATAAACAGTTAGCGGGTTTAGCTTTGTAATAGTGAGATTATAGAGTTTGGGCTAAACTAAACCCAGTTTGGGTCTAGGGAACGAATTGGGCTTGCCCAAGTAGTAAACCCTAGTCCAACTTGTAAACCTTGTGTTATATAAACAAGGTTAGGCTTTAGGGTTTAGGTTAATCAGTTAATTAGCAAAAACAGAGTTTGAGAGACATTGAAATTCGTGAGAACTAGGGTTTGGATGAATTTGAGTGTGTGAGGATCTTGATTGATTGTAATCAGTCAGATAGTTAATCAATAAAGATCCGGATTGAAAGTGATTTACTGTTTTCTGTTTCTACACGTTTTCTGCTAATTCTGATCAAGAGGATTCCGCACTCTTGATTGGAAAGACGATTCTGTGAAGATCCATAACATCAAGGGGGACCTACAATTGGTATCAGAGCGTTAGGCTCTTGATTGCTCGGTTCAGAATTGTGCTTGGCAGAAGGATTTTCGAAATTGTGAAACCTGAAAATTAGGGTTTTAAAATTTTCGAAAATTTTAGTGTGTTTGATTCTGATTTTCGAATTTTTGTTGGCTGCTTTGATATTGGTTTGTTTGATTGCTGTTTTGCAGGTTTTAGGGTTTGTAGGACTGTTTTTGGTTGATAGTTTTGAAGAATTTTGACTGAATTTCTTGAAGATTCGAAGACTGTTCTTCGTGTTCTTCATCAAGTTCATCAAGATTTTAGTAAAAACTTTGCTGATTTGCTTGTTTGATTTTGCAGGTTTGTGTTGGAGAATCTTCAGAAATTCGAACAGATCAAGTTTCCAAAGATAACCAGCGAATTTGATTATTTTCGCTGACTGACCAGCGAAATTAACACACCGGCGAATTTGGAACTATATAACTCGATCATCGGCGAAATTAAATCCAAAGGCGACTTTGGTAATCGTATAATTTTCCACAGCGAAGTTATTACGATTTTCGGCGAATTTACTGTTCGTCGTATTCGCGAAATAGAGCAGCGAAAATAACCAGCGAACCTTATCAGCGAAATTGACTAGTGAACTGCATCAGCGAAATTAAATAAACATCAGACCAGCGAATTTAACTGATCTACTAGCGAAATTAGTAGCAAATTTAAAAGGGTGGAATTTCCATTGGCAAGCGTCGGAAAATTTTCAGTGTTTTGCAAATAGAATTTGATCCGTAGCTCGTTTGACAGAACTGTTTGCGCCGTTAGATTCCTTGGATTTTTAGGACAGAACTGGAAAATCCCGAATTCGGTTTTTGACATTATATATCATTGGACTCGTCTTTTCGAGACGATTCTAATGGTGTAATTTGGTAACCACTGTTTTCGGACAAACTTTGTACGGTTTTCTCAGTCTGTTACGTTAAAAAAATGTCGAACATGTCTACTTTGAACGAGCTGTTGAAGATGGAACATGAGGTTGGTACTACCAACAAACCACCTAAGATGATGAAGGTGGAAAACTATTTGACATGGAAGGATCGTTTTCAGTCCTTCATTGAATATCAGGATACGCGCATGTGGATATGCATCGAAGATGGGTACGTGAATCCTACACACGACTTTTAGGGCAGACCACGTAGAACAGAATATGTAAACATGCAAGATAATGATAAAAAGATGTATGAGGCTGAAAAGAGAACCTTGGCTGCAATCAAAATGTCGTTACCTGATAGCATCAAACATACCTTCAAGAAGTACACTAACTCAAAGGATATGTGGGATGCTTTGGAAAAAAGATACGCTGGAAATGCTGATGTCAAGAAGAACAAGATTGATCTACTGAAGAAGCAGTTTGCTGTTTTCAAGTACATGAAGCATGAGTCACTTGAAGACGTCATCACTCGTTACTACCATCTGATGTCAGAAATGGACAATTATGAGATCGATTGCTATTCTGACGTAGAGAAGAATGACAAGCTGCTAGATGCTTTGCCTACTAAGTGGGATATCTACACTCTTATGATCAAGGGTGAAGCAGATTATGAAACAAAAGAGCTTGAAGATGTGGTAGGAAAGTTGAGAGCTTATGAGCTCAGCATGAAGAAGAAAGATACTGGATATGATCAGGTTCAAGATCCGGCGGTTTACAATAGGCTTACATCTTCTTCATCTCACAACGCTTCTAGCGACTCTGCTACTGCTTTTTTATCTTGTGAAAATGAGCAGGTTATGGTGAATCAGGATGGTGATGTGTGTTTTGTTGCTGCTTCAGGAGGATCATCAGGAGTAAAGAAATCGTCAGCTTCTAAGCAGAGTAGTAGTGCTAAGTCAATGCCAATGAGTGTGAAGTCTGCTGAAGAGCATCTGGCTCTACTTGCTTCATTTGTGGCTTCTTATGAGAACTACATTCAGGGGAAGATATCTGATCCTGCTACTTTAGATGAAGACTACGATCAGATTGACCCTGATGATCTTGAAGAGATGGATTTGCAATGGCAAATGGCAATGATTTCTAGGCGTGTGAAGAGGTTCATGAACGGGACAGGAAGAAAATTTGTAGGAAGAAGTGTTGGTTTCGACAAGACCAAAGTGAGGTGCTTTAATTGTCAAAGTTATGGGCACTTTGCTAGGGAATGTCAGAAACAAAAGCAAGATAATTCGAGCCAGAATTCAAACAACAGGAATGCATCAAATAACTCTAGCTCAAAGGCGTTGATCTCTACTGCAAGAGAGGGTTCATATGATTGGAGCATTCACTTAGAAAATGATGAGAATGTCACTCAAGCATTCATGGCAGAGATTACTCCAGTCGATGATGGTGAAGCTAAAGTAGATGATGCTGAAGTGAAAGTGGATGCTGAGGTGAAGGTAGAGAATAAAGCTGAAGAAAAGAAGGTTGATCAGACAACAGGTGCTGAAGATGAAAAACAAAAGTCTGAACATGAAAGAGAAGCTGAGGAAAAGGATGCAAAGTATAAAAAATTGGAAGCTCAGCTTGCAGCTCTAATGGCCAACCTTGACAAACAAACAGGAGAGGTAAAATCTAATTCTGTGTGTTTAAAATGTCGTGAACTACAGGGTGAGGTTGACAGGTTGTCTGCACAAAACAAAAGTTTGGTAAGCGAGATGTCTAACATTAAAGAATCAAACTTTTTTGCTAAAAGAAATGAAACGTCATACTTGAAGAAAATAAAAGGTTATGAAAGTGAAATTGAAGACGTAACCTGCAAATTAAATGAAAAACTTCAAGTCATAGACTTAGCTCATGACATGATGGCTGAGAAAACAAAAGAGATTTCTGATAAAAACAAAGAGTTGTCAGATGCTCAACTCAGAATTGTTGAACTTGAAAAGAAATTGGGTCAATTCAGGGATTCTACTTTTGTTATGAAACATATGATGGGTGGGTTAAAGAAGAGTAATGACAAGACTAGTGTGGGATTCCAAGGCTTTAATGAAGTCCCACCTCCTCTTAGTCATGATTATTCATTTCTACCTGATGAAGATGAGCTAACAAAGTTTATGTCAACAGCACCAAGTAGTTCCACAGCAAGTCGAGGTGATGAGTCGTGTGATGATGCTAAGAAGAATGATAACAGCAAACCAGCTTTGAAAAAGAAAACTTCACATCCTAAGAATAAGAATCCAACTGTTATTAAACAGATTAATTTTGTTCAAGGAAGTGACATGAAAAACGAAACAACTGTTATTGAAAATGAATCTAATGTAGAGTTTGCTAAAAACAAGAACAAAGAAAATTCTGAAACTAAGCAAACTGAACCAGATTCTTCTAAAGTATCATCATCAAAGCCTGAATCTAGTTCAAAGGCTTCAGATAAGAAGTTTTCGAAAAGGATGTCGTGCTTCAAATGTCACACCAAAGGACATATAGCTAGCTGCTGTCCTAACAAAAAGAATGAAGCACAAGTGAATGAGAGGAAGAGAGAGAAGTCACCAGAGAAAAGTGGCGGTAAGTAGGAGAGAGAGTCCAACTCTCCAAAGAAATCTGCTCCTAAGCAACCAGAGACAGTTGCTGTTGGTGTGGATAAGGCTTAAAAAGGAACTCCACAAGTTCCTCGTTTTCAAAGAAATCAACCTAGATTTCAGCCTAGATCTCCACCAGGCAGATTTGAGAGACCTAGAAGCAGTTCACCAAGAATGAACAATCAAAATACAAATAATTTCAGAAGTCAAGGTCATTATCAAAATCGATACCAAAATAATGGTGGTCGAAATTTTTATAACAATGGCTTTAGAAATTACAATAATAATGCTTCTTGGAATCAAAATCAAAATTTTCAAAGGTCAAATAGTCCAAACACACATAGGAACCCTCAGGACCAAAGACCTAGTGGAAATAAAAATCAAATTCCAACAGGTCTGAGATCCAAGACTCCAGTTAGGAGTAATGGATATTGGATGGATGTTCCGGTGGTTGGTGAATTTGGACGACCCAAGACCATTAAGGCTTGGGTCCCCCAATCTAACTAATTCTTTTGGTTGGTGTGTACAGAAGTAGCTAAGGAGGATTATCAACTTGTGGTATGTTGATAGTGGCTGCTCCAGGCACATGACGGGGGATGCGAGGTTGTTGACTGAATTTGAAGATTATGATGGAGGACATGTGATTTTGCGGGTGCAAAAGGTGGTAGAATTACTGGACGAGGAAAGGTGACCAATGGGAAGATCACACTGGACAAAGTGAACTATGTGGAGCAGCTTAAACACAATCTGATGAGCGTGTCACAAGTCTGCGACAAGGGTCACTCGGTCCATTTTACCAAGAATGAAGCATTAGTGTTGAAACCAGGTTTAGAGATACCGGACGATTGGATAGTGATGCGAGCGCCAAGGAGAAATGACACTTATGTCATGGACATGGGTGCTAAGGATCTAACTGCAGTGGTGGCGTGTTTACTATCAAAAGCATCTGAAGCTGAATCGATGTTGTGGCACAGACGCATGGCCCATATTCACTATCGAAAAATGAATTACCTTGTTAAAAATGAGCTAGTGAAAGGGGTTCCATTGCAGAGGTTTCAAGTGGAAGACAAATTTCTTCCATGTCAAAAGGGAAAACAACACAAGAAACCTCACAAATCAAAAACAGTAAATTCCATAGATGCCCCTTATGAGTTACTTCACATGGATTTATTCGGTCCAGTGAACGTGAGGAGCATAGGTGGAAAGTATTATTGTTTAGTTGTCACTGATGATTACTCACGCTATTCATGGGTTTTCTTTTTAGGTACAAAAGATGAAACAGCAGAGATGTTGATAGATCTTTTTACAAAATTGGAAAACGTCCATGATGCAAAGATAAAGAGGATAAGGAGTGATAATGGCACGGAGTTCAAGAACCGTATTCTGGATCTCTACTGTCTTCGCAAGGGAATTGAACATCAATATTCTGCTCCTTATACGCCTCAACAGAATGGAGTCGCTGAGAGGAAAAACAGGACGTTGATTGAAGCCGCTAGGACGATGCTTTCAGATTCTAAGCTACCAGTTCTTTTCTGGGGAGAAGCTGTGAATACAGCTTGCTATGTCCTAAACAAAGTTTTGACTGTTAAACGTTTTAACAAAACTTGTCATGAGTTAATGTTTAACAAGAAACCAAACTTAGAAGGCTTTGAACCATTTGGATTACCCTGCACCATTGTGCGAAATAAAGATAAACAAAAATTCGGTGAGGTGGCTGACGAAGGCTACTTTCTAGGTTACGTACCTGGCGCACCGAATAAAAGGGTTTTTAATCTAAAAACTGGTAAAATTGAGGTTGTGTTTAATGTTGAAATTACTTCTTACAAACCTCAGCAGTCAACGAGTGGACCAGCTATATTATATGATTATGAAAGTGTTTTTAAATCATTTAATATTCCTGAGTTTTCCAATGCAGATGAGTCTCAGCTGATTCAAACAGTGATAAATGGAAATGATGAAGGCGAGTTCATGCCTAGATCAAATGTTGATATGACAGATGCTCCGGAAACTTCCCAAGATGCTGTTGATACTGATTCAAGTGATGGTGAACCCGAACCCAATCAGGGGGAGGATTTCATTAATCCGTTTGCAAATCAGAATATTCAGGGGGAGGTTGGATCAAACCTGGGTGACAATCTAGTAGTCGATGCTGTTGCAACTACACGAGCAAATAGGGATCATCCAGTTGTCATGATACTTGGAGATCCTACTGCAGGTGTTCAGACGAGAAGAAGCATAGCAGCGAATACTGGTTTATTTGTGTCGATTGAGAAGACTGGGATTGTGAATGAGTGCTTGTACAGTTGCTTTATTTCCCAAGAGGAGCCGAAGAACATTCATATGGCTCTTAAAGACAATTCATGGGTTGAAGCTATGCAAGAGGAATTGGCCCAGTTTGCTAAGTTGAAGGTTTGGGAGTTGGTTGATCTTCCTAAAGGTGAAAGAGAGATTGGCACTAAATGGGTGTTTAGGTGCAAGAAGGATGAATGAGGTATATTCACGCGAAACAAGGCTCGATTGGTTGTCAAAGGTTTCAATCAGCAAGAAGGGATAGATTACAATGAGGTGTTTGCACCAGTGGCAAGGTTGGAGGCAATTCATTTGTTTCTGGCTTTCGCAACTTTCAAGGGCTTCAAAGTTTACCAACTAGATGTGAAGAGTGCATTTCTTTACGGGAAAGTCCAAGAAGTGGTGTATGTCTCACAACCAGATGGGTTCGTTGATCCAGATTATCCAGATCAAGTGTACAAACTTGATAAGGCTTTGTATGGGTTACATCAAGCTCCCAGGGCGTGATACGAGACACTGTCTACACATCTGATAAAGAATGGTTTTGAAAGAGGTCAGATTGACAGTACACTGTTCATCAAGAGGAAGAAGGAAGATTTTCTGCTGGTACAGGTGTACGTGGATGACATCATCTTTGGGTCATCAGATGAAAGCATGTGTAAAGAGTTCGAGCAGGTGATGAAGAGCAAGTTCGAAATGAGTGCTATGGGTGAGCTGTCTTACTTTCTGGGATTACAAGTTGAACAGAAGGAGGATGGGATGTTTATTCATCAAACAAAGTATGTGTATGACATTTTGAGTCGGTTCAAAATGAATGATTGCTCTACTTCCAACACACCCATATGTGAAAATCACAATCTTGGCCCAGATCATGAAAGTACTGAAGACGTTGATCCTACTCAATACAGGGCAATGATTGGTTCTCTAATGTACTTGACTGCTTCAAGACCCGACATCATGTTTGCCGTATGCTTGTGTGCCAGATATCAGGCGAATCCTAAAGAGTCACACACGAAAGCAGTGAAGCGGATTCTTCGTTACTTGAAGCGGAAACCTAAACTTGGGTTGTGGTATCCAGCTGATAGTGATCTGACGTTTGTTGCTTACACTGACTCAGACTTTGGAGGATGCAAGTCGAACAGAAAGTCTACAACAGGTGGTTGTCAGTTCTTAGGAGGCAGGATTGTGTCTTGGCAATGCAAGAAGCAATCTTGTGTGTCTACCTCTACGTGTGAAGCTGAATATATTGCTGCTGGAAGCTGCTGCTCTCAGGTTCTCTGGATTCAACAGCAGATGCGCGATTACGGTTTGGATTTCACTCGTACTCCTATTATGATAGACAATAATGCCACAATTTCAATAACTAATAATCCCGTGAATCACAGTTGCACAAAACATATTGACATACGTCATCATTTTATACGGGATTGTGCTGAAAAGAGACTGGTTGAACTTCATCGAGTCGACACAGAAGATAACCTGGCAGATCTTTATACTAAAGCATTTGACAGGGCTCGCTTTGAACACTTAGTCGAACTCAACGGGATGAGGAATCCTGAATAACTGGTTTTTCATAAGAATTTTTGTAAATAGTTTACTGTTTTTCTTAAAAAAACAAAAATAAAAAAAATGAAAAATCAAAAACATAAAAAAAAAAATAGAAAATCAAAAATGAGTTATCACTGTGTGAACAAGAAGAGATGATAGTACATCAGCAAGTTAGACTGTCACACTGAAAATGAATTAAATTGCTTAAGTGTGATAGCAGCTTCATCATATGATGTACCAGTAGGCAAAAAGCATGAAATAATCAACTTACCAATGTGATATAAACTTAAATGAACTAAATATGAGTGGGGAACACATCAGTGGTGTATGGTTTAATGACCTTAATTCTTGCGTTGATAGATTGCCAAAATTTGAGGTTTTGGGTCTTTATACTGTAATTTCATCTAGGGATATCATGGTTGTCTGTCTGTTAGAACTAAAATTGTACATGACCCTAGGAAAGAAAGTCACTTGGAATTAGCTCATTTCTATTTGAATGTCTGTATGTGTCCCGATACACACAATTTTGATCTGATTCTGAAATCTTCTCTGAAAAAAATCGTGTACCTCCTCTGCTGCATCCAGATATATGCTGACCTGGAGGTGCTAGGCAACGACAGCTTCTGCTGCATCCAGATACATGCTGACCTAGCTGTACGTTGTCGCGCTATAGATCTAATAAACCCGAAAGAGGCCCTCAAGTGCCCAAAAGAAACCCAAGAAACCTATATCAAACTGAGAAAATCTCATTTGATCTGTATATTATACCATCTCTACTAAAGATCTATTCTGATCTCTTCTCAACCTATTCCCAGTTAAGATTTCAGAAATCTGGATTGGACTTGTGAAATATGTGGTAGGGAAGATACTTGCATGATAGAATGTGTTGTTTATATTTCCAGGATTTGATTAGTATTTATTTGGGTGTTCATTATTAAGCAATCAAAACATGATAAAACAGTTTATATGCAGACCTAGACACAGTCAGGATATCTAAAAGTATGACATCAGTATACTCACCTACTACGATGAATCTTTGTGCATACCTTGATCGTGGGGGTATATCCTGAAGTGGGACACGCTCGTATTTCAGAAAATAAAATTACCTTAACGTATCATATGGTAATGGTACTTGAAATGTTCATACATTTTGTTTAAGAGGACAAACATACTGGTAATCGTCTTGAACTGTTTTTCACGAGAAATTAAATAAAGAATTATCTAATTGTGTGAAACAGTTTGATTATGTTGATATGATCTTCTTACAAGTGATTCTCACAAAAATAGAGTGTTTATTGTTTTTGTTATTTACTTGCTTTCAAAAAAATCCAAAAATCCAAAAATAGTGTCTTTTTCTGTTTAAAATTCTTAACGTACGGAAAACTGTTATTCTTGGAGGAATTGTTACTAATAGGGGGAGACGGTGTTAGAAAGTGAGTTCAAAATTTTTCAATCAGGCAGGTTCTTGTGTGTTGAACAAAAGTTTTGCGTGTTGGTGATAAGTTGAAAAAGCTTAATCTGTTATACAGTTTAACTAATCTCTTGAAAAATAATAATTTATTTAACTTATGTTGAAAAATTCTTATGGTTTCTCGAGATGTTTGTTTTATAGTATACAGATTGAAGAAGTATGTTGCTGAGAGTTGCTGAGCAGTTGCTGTGAAGTGTGAAGATGAGAGTTTGATTGGATGCATGGTAGAACCTCCTTTCTATATTGCAGACAAAGTTGAAGAGTTTGAAGATTGCTTTGCAAATTCTAAACTGGAGTTTACTCAAGTGCTAACGTGTTAAAGATTTGGTGATTGGATGCATCAGCTTAGGGGGAGTCTGTTGCTGACAGAAGCTATTGAAGCTGAAGCTATCTAAAGACCAAAGACAGTGCAAGATTACTTGAAGATTGCAAGAAGACTGAAGACAAAAGACTGAAGACAAAGTTTTTATGAAGCTATCGTCAAGGGGGAGTTTGTTGGTGCATGTTTGTGACAACAGCTTAGATTTGGTCTTTGGATATCTTGTAATTAGTTAAACGATAAACAGTTAGCGGGTTTAGCTTTGTAATAGTGAGATTATAGAGTTTGGGCTAAACTAAACCCAGTTTGGGTCTAGGGAACGAATTGGGCTTGCCCAAGTAGTAAACCCTAGTCCAACTTGTAAACCTTGTGTTATATAAACAAGGTTAGGCTTTAGGGTTTAGGTTAATCAGTTAATTAGCAAAAACAGAGTTTGAGAGACATTGAAATTCGTGAGAACTAGGGTTTGGACGAATTTGAGTGTGTGAGGATCTTGATTGATTGTAATCAGTCAGATAGTTAATCAATAAAGATCCGGATTGAAAGTGATTTACTGTTTTCTGTTTCTACACGTTTTCTGCTAATTCTGATCAAGAGGATTCCGCACTCTTGATTGGAAAGACGATTCTGTGAAGATCCATAACATCAAGGGGGACCTACACAGGCACCCACTCTTCCAGTTTGCACGTGTTCACACTATTTAGACCCAAACTCTGACGAGATTTTGAAAACTTAAAGGGTTCAAAACCTAGTAATCAATCATCCTAGAACGGATGATTAGTTTTCAAAGCGAGTTCGAACTTAGCGTTCCCATTGTGGTTATCACCTAAGGATAGGTGACGGTATTGTTTTAAAATCTAAACGCAAGAAACTTGCGTTAGGGTCCTAAAAGTTATAGTCTAGGTCAAAGCATTACTAATAACCTAATTCCCTATAACCATTGGCTCTGATACCAACTTCTTCTGTCACACCCCGACCACATAGGACAACAAACCGTGGCAGAAACATCGGGGAGTGTTGCAATAGAAGCTATTGGTTCATAACCATGGATACAAAAGAGTTTCGTTTTATTGATAAAATTAAACATTACATTGTCTTGACACAAAACAAACACGTTAAATATCGACTATCATTGTTATTATGTCACTAAGGCCTTGTCCAGATCCTATGTGACGCATGCATCCTAGAAATCAATCAAGCATCAACACCTGAAACATATGTAAAAACTTAGTCAGCAAAGAAATGCTGGCGAGTACATAGGTTTTATAAGAGTATCGGAATCATGGCTCGTTTATATGTTGCAGTACTAAATTAGACTACAAGAGTCAAAATACAAACCTTGTTTTGAAAAGTGTATTGCAACATAATTAACCAACTCAAATCAAGTGGGTTATAGTTTGTAAAATCCATAGCCATGCTTGTTAACCCAAAAACATTTGTTTTAGGAAATCAACTTGTAAAACATCTTGTAAAACCTGTTAAAAACTCGTATGGTTTATATCTTTTAGAAAACATCGTTGTGTGACATGGTTTCAAAATCGTTTACCCAAGTGAACTAAATAACGCCACGATATGTAATATGATGAAAACACTTATATATAGGAAGTACCAGCGGCGTATCCACCATGCTTTCATCACATTATACCCGTCCCGTTATCTAAACACTAACCAAAAACCAATTGTTTACCCAAATCGTTTAACTCGTTAAAATCGTTTCGAAATCGTTAACTTTTGTTTAAAATCGTTTAAAACGTCCTCGTTTTAATTTGTGAAAAACTATATATGGTCGTCTCGCTAACAACATTCAAACCTTCGTGACTCGATCACCTCGCTCCTCGCTTCTCGAATTAACAAACCACCAAAGGGTAAGTTAACAAACATCAGATTCAGTCGCTACCCACAACCCCCACACATAACCATGGGTGTAGTAAAGTAACGGGGTTTTGTCAGATCATATGGTACCATAACCTAATACTGGTCGGTTGGGCCAAAATTAATGATTGTCATTTGTTATGTAACTACAACCATCAAGTTTTGTTCACATTATTGAAATCGTTATTAGTTTAGTAAAAATCGTTTTAATCGTTTTTGAAATCACCGTTTAAACCTTGAAAACATTTCGTACATATGAATCACCCCAAAACATTTAAAAACAGTAAAATAGGGGAACTATGTACTCACATGGAGTGCAAAGTATCTTCAATCAATAGAACTCAAGCAAACTCAAGCAAACCAGAGAAATCAAGAAGCACCTAGTAATCGAACCACTAGTCAAACAATAGATGCCTAAATCGGAAGATCGGATAGAATGAAGTCTTGTAAACCAAATGAGTGTTGGAACTCATGTGATATGGTTTAACTATGCCTACATCCTAGATTGAAACCTAACCTAGGTGCTTTCGACCCATCGTGACCCATTAAGGTAGCTTACGCTACTTTAACGCATCATGCGCGCAAATGCGCGTTCGAGACGTCTAACTAGTCCTATGACAAGTATTATATGCCTCTTTATGTTTAAATATGTTACATAATCAGTTACGTGGCAAAAGCTTAGGTTACATATGCTTAATTACCAATTATATATGAAAAGGGTATTTTGGTAATTTACCTATGGCATATAAACTACTTATCATACAACTACTTAAACTAGGTGACCATAGGGTATAACCTTGAAAGGCTATTCCCTATGCTATTATGGTCACTAAACATGTTTGGTCGGATCCTAACGATCGACCAAACGGGTCGTGTTC
This sequence comes from Helianthus annuus, assembly GCF_002127325.2. NCBI lineage: Eukaryota > Viridiplantae > Streptophyta > Magnoliopsida > Asterales > Asteraceae > Helianthus > Helianthus annuus. The sequence continues at coordinate 55,430,012 of NC_035439.2, forward strand.
GAAAGTCTAAGCGGGTGTTTAGTCCGCTTGACTTACGACTCTACACAAGCACTAAACTAAAAGTGACGAGCTAAACATGCTAGAACATGTTTAGTTAGGTTAGAAAACAGGTTTTGATACCCTAGAGTAGTTTGGTTACAAAATACGCATAAACACGCATTTTGGCCGAAACTACGACTCGTCACTACGCCTAGTCAATGTGGTAATCAGTAGGTATAGTCACAAGGGACTATAACCATCGTGATTACGCTCACGTTGCAAAGTTCAACGGAACTTTGTGTTGACCATTGACTTGGTCAAAGCTGAAAGTCAAACTTGTTTGACTTTCATGCTTGTAATATAAGAACAAGCAAGAAGAGGACTTACAAAGGGTCCAAGAAGGATGTTTGATCTAAAATAGCTCAGGTATGAAGTGCAAACACCCCAACTTAGAGCTGATTTTAGATCAAGTGTGAAGAAATGAGCAAGAGGTCCTTGCTATTTATAGTAATTTCACAACCATTAGGATCATTTCTTGGAGAAAAGGGAATGATCTTGGCCATACACTTGGGCATAAGATTTTGAATACCATGGGGACATCAAATACCAGCCCATAGTGTGTAATTCAAGGGGTAAAAACCATTGGAACAAGTGGATTGGACCAGATTCAATGTTTCTGCATTTCTGCTAATCTGGGGACTGCTTACGGACCGTAAGCACATGCCCATACGGTCCGTAAGGGACCTGCAGACCAGCACTTTCATAAAATGACAATTTAGCCCCTGAACTTGCAAAACTTGCATTTCGGCTCATTTTTGACACGTTTAAGCCCCGTTAACCTCATTTCAAGGCTCTAAAATGAAGTTAAAGTATAGAGAACTAAAAATGTGCTCAAAAACATCTCGGATGTCGGCTCGTTTGGTCGTACGATCGCGTTGTTCGGTTAATTAGGACGGAAGTCGTAACATACGCAAAAACGATCCAAATTAAGCGACGAATGGAATTTTATCATGCCAATCACTAAAATAAAATATTTTAATGATTACATAAACTTTTGGATGTCCGGAGAATGTAAGATATGCGCGAAAATGCAAACTTATGCACTTTTTGACGCTTTTAGTCCTTGAATGACCAATAAGTTTATTTTAGCATACCGAACCCCTCAAAGCCTATTTCTAAGCTATGTAAAGGTTATTTAGGGTATGTTTAACTTATGATCAAGTTCCGGAATGTTCGTTACCATACAAATCGGTATAGTTTCGCAGTTTGACACAAATAGTCCCTGCGATCGAACAAACTTGATTTCAACACACCAAACCATCCAAAACTTATTTCTAAGTTATGTGGAGGTTATTTAAGGTATGTTAAGCCTATTTCACTATTCCGGAGTGTTTGCATTAAACTGGTTATATTTATGCATCTGTGCTCGTATAACCTTCCAGAAAGCGATCTAGAGCTTGAAATTGGAATCTAATTAAATTGCAAAATCACCAAACACAAATACACACAAAATAACATCAAAACACATATAATAACACCAAAGCACATTGTTTTGTTGATAACCATCATTGTTTTATATTGAACCATGACTACAGAACACAGTTGTCGCACAGAACTTAGAAATAAGTTTTGGAGGGTTTGGTGTGCCAAAATCAAGTTTATTCGCTTACAGGGACTAAATTCGACAAACTGCGAAAGTATGTCAATTCGTACTGTAACGGACATTCCGGAACTTGACCATAAGTTAAACACACCCTAAATATCCTTTACATAGCTTAGAAATAAGCTTTGAAGGGTTCGGTGTGCTAAAATAAACTTTATGCTCATTCAGGGACTAAAAGCGTCAAAAAGTGCATAAGTTTGCATTTTCGCGCATAACTTACGTTCTGAATACATCCGGACATCCAAAAATTTATGTAAGCATTAAAATATTTTATTTTAGTGTTTGGCATAAGAAAAATCCATTCGTCGTGCAATTTGGATCATTTTTCGTATTCATGCGTATTTCGTCGTAATTAAGCGAATATCGCGATCGTACGACCAAACGAACCGACATCTAGCATATTTTTGAGCATGTTTCATGTCCCCTATACTTAGGCATCATTGTAGAGCCTTGAAAATGGCTTAACGGACCTTAAACGCATCAAAAAATGGCCTTAAAAGCATGCAGGGACTGAAACTGGAATTTATGAAACTTGTTTGCTGAAGAGAAAGCTCAGGCGGCCCATGTAAACCCCCCTTAAATCTTACGCGGCCCGCCTAAAACTGTCAGACCTGCAAAAACCATTTCCAGCCTGTTTCCAGTTGTTCCAACTGATTTGGGGGCTTGCAAATGGTATTTTTGAACCTATGGGCTTGTTTTCAAGTGCCCAAGGTATTACAAATCAGGGGGTACACATGTAAGGCCCAGATTAAAGCTCGTTTTTCAAGAAACGATCCTAACGGTTCTTGTTTTCCTATAAATACCCCCACCCTCTTTGTTCAAAACCCACATTTGATTCTGAGATTTCTCTAAGTTGGGGTGTTTTATCACTTCATACCTGAGAATACTTGGAAATCAAATCTCTTGTGGACCCTTTGTAAGTTCTCTTTCATTCTTTTTATGCGTTTTTAGCTTAAAAGTCAAACTGAGTTTGACTTTCTGCATTGACCAGTTTATGGTCAACACGAAGTTCGTTTGAACTTCATAACGTGAGCGTAATCATGATGGTTATAGTCCCTAGTGACTATACCTACTGATTACCACGTTATTTAGGCGTAGTGACGAAGCGTAGTTTCGGCCAAAATGCGTATTCTTGCATATTTTGTAACCAAACTACTTTTAGGTATCAAAACCGTTTGTTTTGATACCAAACCTGCTTTTAAACCTCGTTAAACATGTTTTTAACATGTTTAACTCGTCACTTTTAGATTTAGTGCTTACATAGGGTCGTAAGGTAAGCGATCTAAACAATCGCTTATACTTTCGAACCCGACCCGTTTGGTCGATCATTAGGATCCGACCAAACACATTAGGTGACCATAGTTGCATAGGGAATAACCTTTCGAGGTTATACCTTATGGTCACTTCGTTTAAGTAGTTGTATGATAGGTAGTTTATATGCCTTAGGAAAATTACCAAAATACTCTTTTTGCGCCAAAATTCATTTTAAGCATATGAAACATAACTTTCAACACCTAAACTGATTTGACAACAATATTAGACATATTAAGGCATATTTTACTTATCATAGGATTAGTTAGGCGATCCGAACGCGTTTTACGCAAATGACGCGTTAAAGTAGCATAAGCTACCTAAACGGGTCGTAATAGGTCGTAAGCACTTAGGTTAGGTTTCATTTTAGTATGTAGGCTTTGTTAAACCATATCATATGAGTTCCAATACTCATTTGGTTTACGAAACCTCATACTATCCGATCTCGCGATTTAGGTCCGGTTATTTATGTAGCTATCTATATTAGGTGCCGTTTGATTTCGTGATCCCTCTAGCTTTGCTTGGTTGTTATTCAAGACTTCTAAGCACCCTCAAGTGAGTACATAGTCCCCTCTTTTACTGTTTTTCAAACATTTTGGGGTGAAACACATGTGCCTACTTGTTACTTTCGTGCTTTTCGTGTTTTTATATCCTATACTTGCTATGTTCATTAGTACACTTATATTACATGATTTCATTATGTTTTTGCTATCTATGTCCATTTAGTGCATACTTAGTACATTATTTTACATTACATTTCATGCTATGTATGTCCATTTAGTGCATACTTAGTTCATTATTTTACATTACATTTCATGCTATGTATGTCCATTTAGTGCATACTTAGTACATTATTTTACATTACATTTTATGCTATGTATGTCCATTTAGTGCATACTTAGTAGATTATTTACATTGCATTTCTGTTGCATATGTTCTCGTAGCATACGGACACATTGTTTTACATTTCTACCTTGTATGTTCATTTAGCATACTAGGTACATTATTTTCATAAAACATGCTTACATTTGGTATAACATTTGGTTTGTTTAACGAAACTAATACATTCATTAACACCGATCATGCCGCTCAGTAGTAGGTAGTGGTACCATAGGACTTGACAACTCCCATTCCTGAAATCCTAGGTTTGTTAAGACATTGTAACTTCTTTTAATCAATAAAACAAAATTTCAATTTCCATGTGTTATGAAACAATGATTCTGTTACAACACTCCCAGACGTTTCCGCCACGATTTGTTGTTTTACGTGGTCGGGGTGTGATAGAAGAGTTGGTATCAGAGCTCATGGTTATAGGGAATTAGGTTATTAGTAATGATTTGACCTAGTCTATAGCCTTCCTAGGACCCTAACACAAGATCCTTGTGCTTAGACCTTAAAACAATACCGTCACCTACTCTTAGGCGACAACCACAACAAGAACATAAATTTCAAAACCGCTTTGAAAACCAATCATATGTTCTAGGGCGATTGATTACTAGGTTTTGAACCCTCTTAGTTTTCAAAATCTCGTCAAAGTTTGGGGTCTTATAATGTGAACATGTGCAAACTGGAAGGGTGAATGCCTGTACCCTGAGTTTTCTGTCTAAGGTTAGAGTGTTCGTACAAATCCGCAGTATCGGTCCAGTCACTCTTACTTGGGAACTCTTGGGGTGAGTGTTCACTTATACGCGAGCATGTCTTCAGTGATACATTAATATGACATGTTTACTTTGATTAGTCACCGTCTCATTTGTTTGCCTTGGGTAACAAAAAAATGATCGCAATTTCTATGTGTTATCACTTTGTTTTGATTTTCCAATAACATTTCACTTGTTTCTTCCTATGTCTTTCATTTTCTCTAGAATGTCTCTTCATTGCAATGACGTCCAGATATCCGAGCAGACTGCCAAATTTGCCCAGAGAATAGGCGAGGTAATCCTAAAGTCTGTTGATTTAGGTGTCTGTTGGTGCACTACGTCTGTCGACTACGTCTTATATCGAGTCTAGAGTTGTATAGATTAGATATCGCACGAAATCCTAGAAAAATGAGATTGTATAGGTTCGCTTATGTATCATCATCTAGGTTCGCTTATGTGTCATTTGGTCATAGGTCAGCTTATTTGTCATGATGTAGGTTCGCTTATACGGACATGACGGTATAAGCGAAACCTGTTGGCCTATATAAGGGGCATTTTCGAGCGAACCAAAACATATAGTTAGAGGTGTTTTCCTTCCGGTTAGCCACGAAGTGCTGCCGAAGTGCTGTCAGGTTCTGTAAACGTTATCAAGATCAATATAACAGCAGTTAATAATGAATCTGGCTGAAATCGCACCAAATCATTTGTTTCCGCCTCTTGATTTGGATAGGAATTCTTCTGATCGACTCAAACAGGGCCAAATACGATCCTACAAGTGGTATCAGAGCTCAGGAGGAGGAGTTTTTGCCATTTCAGCTGCATTTCATCTGTCTTTCTACACTTTCTTCAATATCTCAAAATTTTTCACGGTAAAACCAGCTCAATTTCACACATTGCACTCGGAATCATGTATTAGTAAACCCTTGAAAGTTTCAGTTTTAAAATCGACCTAGAAAGTAGGATTTTTTGGGGTTTCGCTTATACGTTCACATTCAAAAAGTGACATCAGCAGATAGGTTCGCTCCAAGGGACAGTTAGTTTCGCTTCAGTGTCACCTAAGTTGATAGTTCCGCTCCAAAATGCATCAGTAGTTCCGCTTTTGTGTTCATCACAGGTCCGCTCCAAAGACACTATATTTGTAGTTCCGCTCGAAAGGTCCGCTCATAGGGACTTGATTGTTGAGGGTTCGCTCAAGGATCCGCTTGTAGTTACATTTAATTGAGGTCCGCTCTTGTGGTTCGCTCATTGTAACAACTAGTTAGGTCCGCTTTTGTGAAAACTTAGTAGTTCCGCTTCTGTGAACAAAGTAGGTTCGCTCTTGTGTACAATCTGGTTCTGCTTATTTGAACAAACACTGTTCCGCTCATTTGGACATTTTGTGGTTCACTTATTTGACCACTTAGTTGTTTCGCTCCAGTGAACAATCTAGTTTCGCTCAAAGGAACAATATTACCTAAACTTGGAAACTTTGTAAACTATGGACATTTGAACAATGGACACTGAATTCTATAATGCCTTTGCTAGCCCGATCTCAATTACTCAAAATACGTTACTTGAAAATGAAACCGGAACGTCTCAGAAGCCGCCTAAACTCATGGATATTGATGACTATAATGCGTGGTCTGAACGATTTGGAAACTGGGTTGAGGCTTATCAATTAGACGCGTGGGAACACACTGAAGAACCATATGTTAGACCCACAACAAATGGTGTCCAATTAACAATTCGAGAAATGAGTACGGAAGATAAAAAGAAATATCGAGATGAAAAATTGATGGTGAGTCTGCTTCAGCAAGCGATAAAGGAAGATATGTTGATATTGCTTCAACATGATGGAACAGCTTATTCAATTTGGACAGAATTGGAAGCAAAATATGTTGGAAGTGATGATATGCTTAAAAACAAAATGTCTCTCATGAAGAAATAATTTGACCTGTTTCGTGGTTTGAAATCTGAAAACACCAAGCAAATAATTGACAGATATTGTAACTTGGTGAGAAATATGACAAAACTTGGAATTAAGAAAGATACTGACGAATTGATTGAAAAACTTGCAGATGCGCTACCACATGAAACATGGGGAACGTTTCTGATGATGCTGAGATCCAACAGAAAAGATTACAAAAATATGACACTGGGAGATTTCATCAAACACCTGGAAGCTCAAGAGATGGAGCAAAGGAAGATTGCTAGGATGAAGAATTACAATGGAGAACAGGATATCAGCTTGTACTACAAGAGTGGTGCTACTGGATCAATAAATCATTCTCTAAAAATCGAAACTGCTTTCAGTGTTAAAGATTCTTCTGAAAAGAAATCATCCCAAGGATCAAGCAGCACAAGATTTTCATCATTCGATCTAAACATTTCTGTAACAAAGAATGGAAGAAAAATTCAGTGCAATATTGTTCTTAGTCTTGAAAATGATCAAGATTACACTGAAGAGATTGCTAAAAATCAAATGTCTTTGTTGGGAATGGTTCTTGAGTCTTATAGTAGTTTTGTGGCCGGAAAGATCGGTAATCCAATGCTCACGAAAGAGGATTACGATCAAGTTGATGCTGAGGAAATGGAATTGATGGACATTAAATGGTGCATGGCTAGCGTGATGAGATGAGCTGAGAAGTTTAAACAAATTACAGGCCGAGATGATTTTCGTGATGCAAATGTTTCAACTTTAGGCTTTGATAAATCTAAAGTTACATGTTTTCGTTGCAGGGAAAGGGGGCACTTCAAGAGAGAGTGCAAAAATCGTGAAGCTACTGGAGCCCAAAATCCTTTTGGAAACAACGATTATCACAAAAAGGCAATTTATCATCAAGTCACACCACCAGCACAGCATCAGCCACAAACAGAGATGTGATTGACGGGTCAAAAAGAGCATGTCTAAGCAAATATGAAAATTTTTCATGGGATAAATATATTCCAACAAACAGTAAAGTGTGTTTGGCAGAACAAGATGATGAAAAGTTGGCTAAAGGTTTCTGTTGGGATGATTTTTGCGCAGATCAAGATCTCATGGCCAAAGAGATGTCCAAAAACACTTCAAATGTTAATGCTTTCATTGCAAATGCTTACGATCTGAAATGTGCTGAAAAATGCAGGAAAGTCATGGAAGCTGCTGAAGCAAGACGGAGAAAGCTTGAAGAAGAGGAAGAAGAGGAAGAAAGATTAAAAGCTGAAGCTGAAGCTGAGAAAAAAGAGAAGAGCTGAATTTTTACGATCAAACAGAACAGTCAAAGAAGTTCCTGAATTTGAAGTTAAAGTTGATGCTGAAACTGTCCAAATTCCTGAAAAGTGCATGAATTGTGATTCTTTAATCAAGCAGAACAATGAATTGCTGCATAATATAAACAGACTGAAAGAATCCTATGATACAATGAACAAAGAAATCAACAAGTATACTGATTCAAGCGGTGAACAAGCTGTGGCAATGAATACATTGAAGTTAGCGTACCTGAGACAGCTTGATGATGCAAATTTTCATATAAAGAAATGTGTTGATCTGGAGCTGGAGTTAGCAACACAAAAGATAGAAACTGAGAAAGTTAAAAAATTATTAGAAAGTTACTGATGTTCTACTTTTGTTGTTGACAGGATTATCCGGTTGTGGAGAATTTGAAGATGTTTTGAGAAGAGAAGACGTCCGAAGAAAAGAAATCTGTGACAAAAGACGAAGAAGACTTCTGGTAAGAAATCAAGTGTTGTCTACAATAGATGTCCGCCCCCGGTCGAAAATGGATATTCACCTCGAAATCCAAATTCCGAGAGAGTCGAAAAAGCTATAAATTTAGAATGGGAGTCTGGACCATCGGATAACTTGCCAGAAAATATTGATGTCACATACACGTCATCTGACACTGATCATGAGTCAAAGTTGATAAAAAGTGTGGTCGATCAAGTGTTAGATAAAGATGACAGTGAGGAGTCAAACATGGAGTCCAAACCCGAGTCAAAGTCTGAGTTTGATGCGTCAAAGCCAACAATCAAAAAGGACAAACAGGTTTATGACAAACAGTTTTTGCTATCAAAATCTAATTTGAATGATGAATCATTCAAAGTGGCATATACTTTGAAAGATTCTGACAAATTATATTCTGATGATGCTTTTCCAATAAGAAGTGTCAGACTTGAAATGATTCAAAAGGTTTTCAAAATAATAGAAATTAATATTTCTGAAATAAAAGATTTAAATCTTATCGGAAAACCTAAACAATACACTTCAAGAGATCAACAAAGAATTAACAAGAAAATGGGTTACAATTGTGGTTATAGTTTCCAAAAGAAACCAAACCATAATCGTAATTTCAAAAAGAAAGGATTAGGTTTTGTACCACCGAAAAACTATAAAAATGAAAAAAGGTATAAACCAAAAACTATGTTTGTTTCAGGGAAAACGACAGAAGCTGAGAAAGAACAATCATTTAGAAAGCAGACAAATCAGGAATTTCTTGCCAAGAAGCAAGAAGAACTGAAGAAGAATAATGTTCCAAAGAAGAATGAAAAGAGAACCTGTTTTCAGTGTAAAACGGTTGGTCATGTTGCAAAGAATTGTCCAAAGACATTCAAGCCAAAACAGGAAGTCTCTGGTAAAATGAAAGAAAAGGTTGTCGAGAAAACTGAACTGTCAACCCAAAAGTTTACTGGCTTTGAAAATTCAACTTTTGAAAAAGGAGAATGTTCAAAGAGTGCTTTGAAAAGAAAAGAAAATGTAACAAATCAAAAATGGGTTGTGAAAAGTTTAAGTAACAATTCTGGTGATGAATCTGATTCCACAAAATCAGAGGAGCCATGTGTTGAGAAAAAGGTTGATAGAAAAGTTCCAACTATGAACGATGAAAATTTCCCACCATTGCGTGCTGAAAATTTTATGAAAAAAGTTGGAAAAGTTGAAATTTCAAATCAATTTTATTCTGACAAGAAGAAATTTGATGTTGAAAAAACTTTTAATGGAAATGTGAAACACATTTTTGGCAAAATGGTCAATGGTAAGGCCAAAGGTGTTAAAGAATTTTATGCTGCCAAAAGAGGGATTCACAAGTCCGTTAAAAGTAAAGATGAAGAAAATGTTGTTACACCCAAGGAAGGTCAGGCTTGGGTGGATATATTTTTCAAAGAATATAAACCTGACTTGCCGGAGATCCCAAGTTGGTAATTGTGGATCAGGAATCGGCATCATTCTTTATCATGTTTGTATAATGTGTTTGAGAAGTTTTTGCAGGACTTGCCGGAACTCCCAGGTTTGTAAGCGAGGAGTAGGAATCGGCACCTTGAGAATTCAATCAACAGATGGTAATTGGTTGAAAAACAGGTTTAAAGATTTGTTTGTGCATATCTACATATGGTAAATCAAGGACATTAATTTGTACTTCAATTTTTATTACAAGTGGTTGAAAGACAATATGATGAAACACATCCCCGAATTTGTTAATTGACAAATCTACAAGTGGTAAAATCCATCAAACTTATTTTCCGGAAAAACCATTTTGATTGAAACAAACTTGAGTGTTTTGAAATCATTATGGGAAAATAGTTTGTTGTGAGGGGGGAGTTCTGATTGTTTAAGCCAAACGGATGGATATTTGAAGCGATTCGATATCAGTTGTCATGTTCTGTATAGTTTGTTTTCAATTTTCTTTAAATGTATTTGAATTTTAGGGGGAGTAAGAAATTTTAGAAAATCCAAAAACATCAGAAAATTTGAAAAAATCAAAAACATGATAAAACTGAAAAATGAGTTTTTGATGCATAAAGAGGAAATGATAGTACATCAGTGGACTATCACGACACGCTAAAGAAATGTAAAGTCACAATGTGATAAACAATCTTACTGTGGATGTGTCAGTAGGTTTTCGCACATTTAGTAAACTGTAAAGAGATATAAACCTAAATTTCAAACTTGCTTATTCTGTGGGTTAACAAAACTGCTTGGATATATAGGTAACCCCTGAAATCTTGTTTGAAAGGTCCCTTATTCTGAGATACTAGGTCTTTATACTCAGTGATATCTGGGGTATTATCCCAGGACTTCTGCTGTATGGAAATACTGACCTAGTCCCCGGATAATGCTTTCTGCAAAATGCTTTGAAATATAAGCTCGCCCTCAGCATGCTGATGAAACAATAAAATTGATAGTCGCTGCTGTTCTAATTAAAAGATCCTCTAAAGGGAACACACCGAAAGTCGAAGCCGTTATCTCTCTGCGTATACGGAAGTATCGACCTGAGCTCTCACGGCCCTCGCACATAACCCCTTTACAGATATCATCTGTGGTATACTCACCTGTAAGACTGAATATTTGGAACTGGATACGGGAGTATATTCAAGCAGTGGGACACACGGATAAGTTAGGTATCTAAGACACTAATTACATATCTCGAAACAGTTGAAATCTGTGTGAAAATTTAAGAGGACAAACATACTGACAATCTAGGTAAATTGTTTAGAGCTTAAAATGAAATAAAGCTTAACGGTGTTGATGATATGTCTCAGAAACTGATATGATCCTCTTGCACAAACTCACAAAAATATTGTTTGTAAATATTTCATTTCTGCATTGTTTCGTATTTTTGCAAGTGGTGTTAGTTACTTTCTTTCAGAAAATTCAAAAAGATTTTTGACAACTGGTGTTGAGAAGCTGATTTTCGAAATTCAAAGTGCTAAACTTAAAGAAAAGGTTTGGGAGAGTGCATGTGAAAATGATAAGAGCTAGGAAAAGATCCTGAATGCAAAATCATTACTGTAGTTTACCAACATAGTTTCTAAATTGTTGAAAAGAGTTAATCTTTGAAGAAACTTATGTGTAGGTAGAGATTGTGCAGGTAAATGTGTGCCAGGTGACTATTCTGTGATGGAATAAAGCCAGGTATCAATCTTGAAGATAAATTTTGAAGCTGTGAATTCCAGACTACGATCCCAGCAGTTTGAGAGGGGGAGTCTGAAGACACCGTGTAAACATCTGAGAGAGAGGAGTTTGTTAATGATGAAGATAGAGTTTGCGGATTCTTGCAATGACAAATATTTCAGAGGAAGATAGAAGACTAATAAAGATTGTAGAGTGACAATCGAAGACTCGACACTGAAGACTCCGTCAACATCCGAGGGGGAGTTTGTTGGTGCACTACGTCTGTCGACTACGTCTTATATCGAGTCTAGAGTTGTATAGATTAGATATGGCACGAAATCCTAGAAACATGAGATTGTATAGGTTCGCTTATGTGTCATCATCTAGGTTCGCTTATGTGTCATTTGGTCATATGTCCGCTTATTTGTCATGATGTAGGTTCGCTTATACGGACATGACCGTATAAGCGAAACCTGTTGGCCTATATAAGGGGCATTTTCGAGCGAACCAAAACATATAGTTAGAGGTGTTTTCCTTCCGGTTAGCCACGAAGTGCTGCCGAAGTGCTGTCAGAGTTTGTAAACGTTATCAAGATCAATATAACAGCAGTTAATAGTGAATCCGGATGAAATCACACCAAATCATTAGTTTCCGCCTCTTGATTTGGATAGGAATTCTTCTGATCGACTCAAACAGGGCCGAATACGATCCTACAGTGTCGCCATGGCTCGTCTCAACAATGAAGCCACTCAAGAGTCACTGAAGAAAGCAGAAGTCAAGCCTGCACCAAAATTAAGGAAGCGTAAGGCTTCAAAGAAACCCGTAGCAGTTATACCTAATCAAGCGGGACCTAGCCAGGTAGCAGCGCCACCAGCTAGGAAGCCGTACTTGTGAGCTGCCCCATGGTGCAAGCGGTGCGACCGTCATCATTCAAATCTCATACCCTGCTTTAAATATACCTACTGTGGACGATGGGGACATTTGCTTGACATATGCCGCTTTGCTGTTCGAGACAAAGCTGTTGCAAACCTTGCTGCTACTCAACCTCCTGCTAGGGAACCCTATGCCGGTATTGCACTGATGTGCAACAAGTGTAATGCACCTCACCAAGCTTACCTGCAATGCCGTCTGTGTGCCTCATGTGGACGACTCGGCCACCTGGCAAATGCTTGTCAATTCAACCCAGCCTGAGGTGGTCCAAACCATCCCCAAGTCAACCCTGCTCTAGCTCGTTTACCATCTGGTACTTGGTACAACTACAGCGAGACGAGTTATTTCAGGAACAAGTGAACAAAGATTGTCAATGCAAATCTGACCCACGAATGAGCATTTGGCTGAGTATAAGATGTTGCTGTTTTAATCTTATGCTTTTGTTTCTTTGTTTTTTTTCTTATAATGTGAAACAATCAGTTTTGTTTATAAATAAATCCTTTGTTCGCAAATTCTGATATACAAGTGTAGTTACATGTGTGTATGGCATTTCCCTATAATACCTACATTAATGAACTATGTTCTTTAAACAAAGTACTCTTGTGATTTTCCCTTTCAAGTGATCGCTCATGATCTCCTCAAAAAAATTCTAAAGTACCCCTTTCATTCTAAGAAACAAAGTACATGAAATAAAGTGACATTATGAGTAAATTGTGCTTTTGCACATCTGTACCTTTAAAACCTTGGTTAGAAAACTAAGGTATTTTTCAATCTCATACCCATATCATTACACTCTGGTTTTCATAACAATATACCTAGTATATGTTCATTTTCAAAAACAACCTTCATGATTTCAAAATATTTCACGTAACTTGCAAACAGTTTTAACACCGTATATTTATGCCTGACTTCAAAAGCATTGACCACATTTTCAAAAACAACCTTCATGATTTTAAAACGTTCCATATAGTCTGAAAACATTTTTAACATAGTATATCTACTTAATATATCAAGTGCATGATTTCAAAAGCATCATTCATGTTTTCAAAAATCTTATACATAATTTCAAAATTCATCTTGCATAATTTTAAAGCATATTTATACTTATCTAGTACACCTACTTTGTGATTTCAAAAGTATTATATATAAGGTTTCAAAAAACATTGAACATATTTCTAAAAGAAACCCCATGCATAGTTTTCAAAAACATTTTTTTTCATACATTGACTTAATCATCAAAATTCTGCTTCATATGTCACCTTGGCATATCTAGCATCTCAACTTCATGAGCATTTTACCTCATGCTTTGACTTAAGCACGTCTAGTGCAAGGGTTCGAGGCGTCTCCCGCTATTCGAATTCTAAAAAAATCCATATGAGATCTTCTTACCTTCATAATTAGATCCTTGTGGTTGATTATCATTCAAATCAGAGTCCTTAATTGGATTCCTTGTGTACCTTAATTCGAACATTTCGATTCCTTATAATCCGAATCGAATTTTCTTTAAGATCTTTCTATCTTCATAGTTAGATTCTTGATAATGTTTAAAGTGCCAAATGAAATCCACGGAATGGATTCCTAGTGTGCTTTAAATACATGTGCACAATTAACAAAACAAATTGACACAATGATAACAAATTAAAAATCAAGATAAACAATTATGTGATTATGTGATTCTGTGATTTTGTGATTATGTGTTTTCTTTTATGTATTTCGTATTTTTGTTTTCATTATCCAAATCCTCATAGAATCTTCTGTATCTTCATATGAAAGATTCACAGTAGGATATCCAAAGGTACTACCCTAAAATCCTTATTGGGCTTCTACATGATAGTTAAGACCCTTGGATTATATAGTACCATTCCATGATTCAAAAAGAGACCCCTTTGAGTGGTCTAAGTCAAAAGATTGATTCAGAATCTGGTTAAGAATGACATGTGGTGATATAGCTGAACAGACTCCTTGGTAGTCTATTTAAATCATTTATTGATTTAATTAAAAAGGACCCTATGGTGGTCTAGTCATAATCATCACAGGTTCGCTCATTGTTTTCTTCCCCTGCACATTTTAAGATGCACTGTGTGAACTATGCAAGGAATTACGTAATTATGGACGCGTACATAATTATGAAATTCAGTGCACAAAAACCCAGTAAGATTTATTATGTGTAAGAACCGATAGTGGCAACCATAACGAAATGTGAACAATGTAATAGAGGTACGGTGGACGCACCAATAACGCTTTATATACTTGTATATAAGTGTCCCTCTCACATTGCAAGCATGATGTTATTTAAAGCTACTAGAAGTTTAGGACTCTAACCAGTGTTGTTTGATCTTTTCAACTTCATGTTTCAAGCTCTCACAAGTTTCCTCTAAATAAATTTCGGGACGAAATTTCCTGAAGTAGGGGAGACTGTGACACCTGTGCCTCCACGACTATCAAAAAAATACCAAATCAATGAAATATTGTATTTCATACTTGGGATTTGTATAAATATGTGTATCATTTCCACTTATCAATTCTTGTTCGATTTCGAGCTTTAAATCGCTTTCTAGAAGGTTATATGTGAACTGATGCTTAAACGTAATCAGTTTAACGCTACAAACACTCAGGGATAGTGACATAGGCTTAAAATACCTTAAATAACCTTTACATAACTTAGAAATAAGTTTTAGAGGGTTTGGTATGCCGAAATCAAGTTTATTCGCTTACAGGGACTAAATTCAACAAACTGCGAAAGTATGTCAATTCGTACTGTAACGTACATTCCGGAACTTGACCATAAGTTAAACACACCCTAAATATCCTTTACATAGCTTAGAAATAGGCTTTGAAGGGTTCGATGTGCTAAAATAAACTTTATGCTCATTCAGGGACTAAAAGCGTCAAAAAGTGCATAAGTTTGCATTTT
Source organism: Helianthus annuus (assembly GCF_002127325.2). Taxonomy (NCBI): domain Eukaryota; kingdom Viridiplantae; phylum Streptophyta; class Magnoliopsida; order Asterales; family Asteraceae; genus Helianthus; species Helianthus annuus. Next base: position 55,445,290 of record NC_035439.2, read on the forward strand.
CACGCATAACTTACGTTCTGAATACATCCGGACATCCAAAAATTTATGTAAGCATTAAAACATTTTATTTTAGTGTTTGGCATAAGAAAAATCCATTCGTCGCGCAATTTGGATCGTTTTTCGCATTCATGCGTATTTCGTCGTAATTAAGCGAATATCGCGATCGTACGACCAAACGAACCGACATCCGGCATATTTTTAAGCATGTTTCATGTCCCCTATACTTAGGCATCATTGTAGAGCCTTGAAAATGGCTTAAAGGGCCTTAAACGCATCAAAAATGGCCTTAAAAGCATGCAAGGACTGAAACTGCAATTTATGAAACTTGTTTGCTGAACAGAAAGCTCAGGCGGCTCGCGTAAGCCCCCCTTAAATCTTATGCGGCCCGCCTAAAACTGTCAGACCTGTGTATGTTTTCATGTCTTTCCAAATTTGATCACACCTTTCCAAGGTGAGACCTTAAGTAATACACGATAACTGACTTGAAATTCCAAGGGCTTGCGTCGTCGGTCCGCGTAACTCTTTTGACGGCTTCGAGCTGTCTGAAGGTTATCGTGAACTTTCTTAACCTTATCTGTTGTCTCTAGAATGAGGTCAGGTCCAGTAAGCTGAGCCTCACCGATCTCATTCCAGCAGACTGGTGAACGACATTTTCGACCATAGAGAGCCTCGAAAGGAGCCATGTTGATGCTGGAGTGATAACTGTTGTTGTAGGAGAATTCAATCAATGGAAGATGTGAATCCCAACTACCACCAAAGTCGATCACACAAGCTCTAAGCATATCCTCCAAAGTCTGGATTGTTCTTTCAGTTTGGCCATCTGATTGTGGATGATAAGCTGTGCTCAGACTAAGTTGGGTCCCCATAGCAGATTGCATGGTTCTCCAAAAGCGAGACGAGAATCGAGCATCTCGGTAAGAAATAATGTTTAAAGGAACACCTTGTCTATATACAATTTCATCCACATAGATTTTAGCAAGCTTGTCAGCAGATAGATCCTCACGGATCGACAAGAAATGCGCTGACTTTGTAAGACGATCAACAACTACCCAGATGGCATCATGACCTTTCTTAGTGCGTGGAAGTTTGGTAATAAGATCCATAGCAATGTTTTCCCATTTCCAAACTGGAATCTCTGGTTGCTCCAATAAACCAGAAGGATGTTGATGTTCAGCCTTAACCTTAAGACAAGTAAGGCATTTTGAAACGTATAAGGCAATGTCTTTCTTCATACCAGGCCACCAATACTGAGTACGAAGATCCTTATACATTTTGTCTGCACCAGGATGAATAGAATAACAAGACTTATGGGCTTCATCCATAAGCAAGGTGCGAAGATCATCTTGACTTGGGACCCACAAACAGTCCATGAAATAATATGATCCATTGTCCTTCAGTTCAAGATCAGGCTTAATGTGACAGGGTAATTCCTTACCCATCAAACCTTGTGAAACACAAGTATGTTGAGCCTGAGAAATGCGGGTTTGGATATCAGATTGAGCTTGAATATCAGATTGAACACGACCGCAATGAAGCTTGACACGTTCTTTATGACTCAATACGTCAGCCACGACATTCGCCTTACCAGGATGGTAACGAATTTCGCAATCATAGTCGTTTAGAAGTTCAATCCAACATCGTTGCCTCATGTTGAGTTCTTTCTGATTGAAGATATACTAAAGACTTTTGTGGTCCGTGAAAACCATACATTTTGTACCATACAAATAGTGTCTCCAGATTTTGAGGGCGAAAATAACTGCACCTAACTCAAGATCATGAGTGGTGTAGTTCTTTTCGTGTATCTTCAACTGCCTTGATGCATATGCTATGACTTTGTTCCTTTGCATGAGAACACAGCCAAGACCCAAATTGGAGGCATCACAATATACGACAAAATCATCAATGCCCTCAGGCAAAGATAGAATAGGCGCATCACAAAGTTTCTGCTTCAGGGTCTGAAACGCTTCTTCTTGTTTGGTTCCCCATTCAAAGGGTTTGTTCTTCTGAGTTAGAGTAGTTAGGGGAACTGCAATCTTCGAGAAGTTTTCAATGAAGCGGCGGTAATATCCCGTGAGACCAAGAAAAGAACGAACCTCATTAGGAGTAGTAGGCGTATCCCAATCCTTAATCGCACTGATCTTGGAGGGATCTACATGAATACCTTGTTCGTTGACGATATGCCCCAAAATTGAACTTCCTTAAGCCAAAATTCGCACTTGGAGAATTTGGCAAAAAGTTGCTCTTTCTTTAGGAGTTCCAGAGTAAGACGAAGATGCTGCTCATGATTAGCTTGCGTCTTAGAATATATCAAGATGTCATCAATGAAAACGATGATGAACTTATCTAAATAAGGCTTACAAACCCTATTCATCAAGTCCATAAAAACAGCAGGAGCATTAGTCAAACTGAATGGCATAACTGTGAACTCATAATGCCCATAACGAGTGCGAAAAGCTGTCTTGGGAATATCTTCTTCATGCACATGAAGTTGATGATACCCAGAACGAAGATCAATCTTCGAAAAACAAGTAGCACCCTGTAACTGATCAAAGAGATCATCAATGCGAGGTAGGGGATATCGATTCTTGATGGTAAGCTTATTAAGCTCACGGTAATCGATGCGCAATCTGAAAGATCTATCCATTTTTTTTTGACAAAAAGAACGGGAGCACCCCAAGGTGAAAAGCTAGGATGAATAAAACCTTTTTCAGAAAGCTCCTGAAGCTGCTTAGACAATTCTTGCATCTCAGATGGTGCAAGCCAATATGGAGATCTGGCAATAGGATTTGCACCAGGTACAAGATCAATACGGAACTCGACTTGGCGCGCTGGGGGTAAACCAGGTAACTCTTCAGGAAACAATTCAGGATAATCCCGAACAACAGGGATATCTTGAATAGACTTACCTTTGCCTTTATCTGCTACGACATATGCCAAGAAGGCCACATAGTTCTTTCGCAGATACTTCCGAGCTTGAAAACAAGACATGAGCCTGAGACTACTAGCAGGTTTCTCACCACGAACCTGGAGGATCTCACCTGCCGAGAGAGGAACGCGAACAATCTTCTCAAAACAAACTACCTCTGTGTGATGTTTGGCTAACCAATCCATTCCCACTATAATGTCGAAACTCCCAAGTTGCATTGGAATGAGGTCGATAGGAAAAAGATGGTTGTTAAGGTTCAACTGGCAGTTACGAAGAACAGAATGAAGAACAATGGGTTCACCACTAGCAACTTCTACTGTCAAAGGCTTTCCTAGTTTCGTTCTAGACACGCGAAGCAATGGCTCAAAAGATAACGACACAAAACTCTTATCGGCACCTGAATCAAAAAGAACAGAAGCAAACTGATTGTTTACAAAGAATGTACCGTTCATGTTGAAGACTCAACCTCGAGCCTGAACTTGATTTTGACTTGATTTTGATTTGCGTTAACCAGCCTTGGACACTAATTTCGATAATGGGTCAGGTCCCCACAATTGTAGCACGAACAAGGAAGAAAATGAGGTCGGGCAGCTTGTGCTTGCTGTTGAGCAGGCATTTGAGCAGCCTGCTGAGCTGGGTTAAGTGCGGCTTGATTCTGAGCAAAACGACAAATATCAGCAAGATGATCCGACTTCCCACAGTTGGTACAGAAACGACAAGGAACTTGTGGTTGATGGTGGCTATTGCATCTATTGCACAAAGGTGCATTCCCCACATACCGCTTCTTTGCTGGTGGCTGTGCGGGTTGGTTAGGAGCTGCCTGGTTAACTTGGGCAGTGACAGCAAAATTTTGGGAAGCCTTACGCTTCCTTGACCCCTTCGAAGAACCCGAATCCTTGCCTTTCTTCTTTTTACCCTTCTTACCTTCACCCTTGTCAGTTGACTGTTTCTTACCCTTGTCGCCCTTCCTGTGTAGCTTACCCTTTCGAACCTGCGACTCAGTCAATGTCGCAGCTAACTCAATTGCCTAACGAACTGTGGTAGTGTTACTACCAGTGACGATGTCTTGAACAGAGTCAGGTAAGCCATCAATATACCTCTCGATACCTTTCTCGAGTGGGGTAACCATTGTAGGGCAAAGTAAACTCAACTCCTCATACCTGTCAGTGTATGCCCGGTGCTCACCACTATCCTGTTTTAAATCATCAAACTCCCTTTCTAAAGCCCTTAATTCATGACGAGGACAAAACTCCCTCATCATAAGAGCCCTAAGCTCAGCCCATGTTTGTGCTAACGCAACCTCAGCACCACGGTCTCTCATAACCCCGTTCCACCATGTAAGAGCCCTCTTCTAAAACACACTGGAAGCAAACTCTACTTTCCGATTTTCAGGACACTGAACATGACGAAACGTATTCTCAATGCTCTCGAACCACTGTAGGAGCCTAGTCGCTCCTTTAGAACCACTAAATGTGACACCTGTGTCATTTCAACCATCAAACAAATACCAAACCAATGAAATATTGTATTTCATACTTGGGATTTGTATAAACATGTGTATCATTTGCACATATCAACTCTTGTTCGATTTCGGGCTTTAGATCGCTTTCTGGAGGGTTATAAGCACACTGATGCGTAAATATAACCAGTTTAATGCAACGAACACTCCGAAATAGTGACATAGGCTTAACATACCTTAAATAACCTATACATAACTTAGAAATAAGTTTTGGAAGGTTTGGTATGCCGAAATCAAGTTAATTCGCTTACAGGGACTAAAATTGACAAACTACGAAAGTATGCCGATTTGAACTGTAACGAACATTCCGGAACATGCCCATAAGTTAAACACACCCTAATATCCTTTACATAGCTTGGAAATAGGCTTTGAGGGGTTCGGTGTGCTAAAATAAACTTTTGGGTCATTCGGGGACTAAAAGCGTCAAAAAGTGCATAAGTTTGCATTTTCGCGCATATCTTACGTTCTGAATACATCCGGACATCCAAAAATTTATGTAATCAGTAAAATATTATGTTTTAGTGATTGGCTTGTCAAAAATCCATTCGTCGCGCAATTTGGATCGTTTTTGCGTCCGTTACGACTTCCATCGTAATTAACCGAACAACGCATACGGCCAAACGAACCGACATCCGACATATTTTTGAGCATGTTTCAAGTTCCCTATACTTTAACTTCATTTTAGAGCCTTAAAATGGGGTTAACGGGGCTTAAACGTGTCAAAACGCATCAAAAACCAAGTTTGGAGGTGCAGGGGCCTGTTCTGCCAATTGCTGAAAGTTACTACCAGCAAATAAGGTCCTTACGGACCGTATGGAGTTGCTTACGGTCCGTAAGCCTCTCCCAGGTCAGAATACTTCATTTAATTAAAACCCAGCTGCTCCCATGGTTTTGCACTTAGTTTCTTTGATTCTATGGACTGGTTTTGGATGCCCCTAGTATCACAAAACCTTGTGCCCACTTGTACGCTCAAGATTAAAGCACGGGAATCAAGAAACGATCCTAACGGTGCTAGAAATCCTATAAATACCCCCACCCTTCTCACCCCCAACTCACTTGAATTCTGAGATTTTCTCTAAGTCGGAGTGGTTATCACTTCATACCTGAGAAATACTTGGAATTCAATCTTGCGGGGACCTTCTGTAAGTATTCTTTCGCGTTTTTCGTTCGTTTTAGCGTTAAAGTCAAACTGCGTTTGACTTTCGGCTTTGACCAGTTTTTGGTTAATGCGAAGTTCGTTTGAACTTCATAACGTGAGCGTAATCACGATGGTTATAGTCCCTAGTGACTACACCTACTGATTACCACGTTATCTAGGCTCAGTGACGAGTCGTAGTTTCGGCCAAAATGCGTTTTCTTGTGTATTTTGTAACCAAACTACTCTAGGGTATCAAAACCGTTTGTTTTGATACCAAACCTGTTTTCTAACTTTACTAAACATGTTCTAGCATGTTTAGCTCGTCGCTTTTAGATTTGTGCTTGTTTAGGGTCGTAAAGGTAAGCGATCTAATCAATCGCTTATACTTTCGAACCCGACCCACTTGGTCGATCATTAGGATCCGACCAAACACTTCAGATGACCATAGTTGTATATGAAATAACCTTTTAAGGTTATACCTTATGGTCACGTCATTTAAGTAGTTGTATGATAAGTAGTTCTTATGCCTTAGGTAAATTACCAAAATGCCCTTTTTGCACCAAAATTTATTTAAAGCATATGTAACCTAAATTTTGACATCTAAACTAATTAGGTAACTATATTAGACATGTTAAGGCATATTTTACTTGTCATAGGACTAGTTAAGCGGTCCGAACGCGTTTTACGCGAACGACACGTTAAAGTAGCATGAGCTACCTAAATGGGTCGTAATGGGTCGTAAGCACTTAGGTTAGGTTTCATTCTAGTATGTGGGCTTTGATTAACCATATCATATGAGTTCCAATACTCATTTGGTTTACGAAACCTCATACTATCCAATCCCCCGATTTAGGTCAAGTTATTTATGTAGTGATCTATATAGGGTGCCGTTTGATTTCCGTGATCCCTCTAGCTTTGCTTGGTTGTTATTCAAGACTTCTAAGCACCCTCAGGTGAGTACATAGACCCCTCTTTTACTGTTTTTTTTTTCAAACATTTTGGGGTGAAACACATGTGCCTACTTGTTACTTTCATGCTTTCCATGTTTTCACAACTTATACTTGCTATGTTCATTAGTACACTATTAGTACATGATTTCATTATGTTTTGCTATGTATGTTTACTTAGCATGCTAGCACATTGATTTACATTACATTGTTTTGCTATATATGTTTACATGGCATATTAGCACATTGTTTTACATGACTTTTCTGCTTTGTATGTTTACTTAGCATACTTAGTACATTGTTTTCACATAACTTGTTTACATTTGGTATGACATTTGGTTTGCATAAACGGTTCTTTACTACATTCATTAACATTAGCTACGCCGCTCGGTAGTAAGTAATGGTACCATAGGACTTGACAAATCCCGTTCCTGACATCCTAGGTTTGTTTGGGTGTAAGGAATGACTGAATCCGTGAACATTTTCACTTTGATAACCTTTACTCTAAGGTTATCCTGCTGTCTCAAGGCTTGAATGTATTGCGTTTAACATACCGCATAAGTGTTTATATCAGTATAGCATGCACATCCACAAAACATAACATTGATTTAAACTGAGTTTTATTTCAATACTTTGTTTTGTGCATTTTCACCTATGGTTTAGTTGATACAAATTTCACTTGCCATACATGACTTTTTGTTTACACATTTCATGATTACATTTGACATAGACATTTTTGACATGGTTTTTACTATGACATTTGACAAATGGTTTAGACATGGGCAATTTACATTGATGGTTTGTTTGGGTAAGTGATTTGAGTAACAAGACGTGTGTAATATGATACAAGCATGGTGGATACGCCGCTGGTACTTCCTATATATAAGTGCTTGTATTATATTACATGTCGTAGCGTTATTTAAATCATTCAATTTGGACTTATACATTTTATACAAATAACATATTTTTCACAAGACATTGTTTTACAAAACAGTTTGATTTATACAAATTCATTTTACTGGGTTATTCATTTAACCTTACATTATTCTTTTAACTATACATATCTATCATCGCTTTTCAAATGATTTATAAAACAAAACATTTTACAAGGATCATGACTGACTTTTGTTAAACAACTTTTTCTAAACTTATAAGTCATGAATCCTAAATCAATAAAACCTATGTACTCGCCGGCATTTTTATGCTGATGTATTTTCACATGTGTTTCAGGTACTATATTTGATGATAATTTTGACGCATGCTCACATAGGATTGGACGAGGCCTTAGTGACATTAAAAGATGCAAGACTAGTTAAATTTTGTATTACTTCTTTGTTTGTTAAGACATTGTAACTCTTAAATCAATAAAACAGCATTTCAATTTTCCCATGTGTTATGAAACAATGATTCTGTTACAACACTCCCCGACGATTCCGCCACGTTTTGTTGTTTTACGTGGTCGGGGTGTGACAGAAAAGTTGGTATCAGAGCTCATGGTTATAGGGAATTAGGTTATTAGTAATGCTTTGACCTAGTCTATAACCTTCCTAGGACCCTAACGCAAGTTTACTTGCGTTTAGTCATAAAAACAATAACGTCACTTATCCTTAAGTGACAACCACAATAAGAACATAAATTTTGATCTGCCTTGAAAACTAATCATCTGTTCTAGGATGATTTATTATAAGGTTTTGAACACTTCCAGTTCGACTCATATTTGGCTTAATGCCTTTTGAGTTTTCAAACTCGTCAAAGTTTGGGTCTAAATAATGTGAACACGTGCAAACTGGAAGAGTGAATGCCTGTACTCTGAGTTTTCTGTCTAAGGCTAGAGTGTTCGTACAAATCCGCAGTATCGGACCAGTCACTCTTACCTGGGAACTCTTGGGGTGAGTGTTCACTTATAGGCGAGCATGTCTTCAGCGATGCATTATTATGACCCGTTTGCTTTGATTTGTCACCGTCTCATTTGTTCGCCTTAGGTAACAAACAAATGATCGCAATTCGTATGCATTGCCTTTCTGTTTTGTTTATCCGATAACATTTCATTTGTTGCTTCCTATGTCTTTCATTTTCCCCTAGAATGTCTCTTTACCTCAGCAACGGTCAAATGTCCGAGCAAACAGCCAAATTTGCCCAGCAAATAGGCGAAGTGATTTTGAAGTCTGTGGATCTAGGCATTGCCATGTCTCGTCTCAAAAATGCAGCCACTCAAGAGTCACCAAAGGAAGCAGAAGTCAAGCCTGCACCAAAATCAAGGAAGCGTAAGGCTTCAAGGAAACCCGCAGCAGTTATACCTAATCAAGCAGGACCTAGCCAAGTGACAACGCCACTAGCTAAGAAGCCCTACAACGGAACTGCACCCTTGTGCAACCGATGTACCCTTCATCATCATGCCAGTGTAAAGTGCCGCAAATGCCTAATTTGTGGACTTATTGGCCATACAGCAAGAGTTTGCTCAGCTGCAGCAGCACCAAATCAAGCTGGCAACAATCCTACAGAAGCTCGTTCTTGCTACAACTATGGCAAGATGGGCCATTTTCGAAGGAATTGCCCGAAGGTTGTCGATGCAAATCCAAGCCTTGGATAAGCTTATGGCCAAGTAAAAGATGTTGCTGTCTTATGCTTTTGTTTCTTCTGTTTTCTTGTATTGTAAAACAATCTGTTTTGTTCATAAATAAAATTCATTGTTTGGAATTCTGATATATAAATGTAGTTACATATGTATATGGCATTTCCCTATGATATCTACATCAAGGAGCTATGCTCTTTACAAACTACTCTTGTGATTCTCCCTTTCAAGTGATCGCTCATGATTTCCTCAAAAATTTTAAGTACTCGTTTCATTGTAGGAGACGAAGTACATGAAATAAAGTGACATTATGAGTAATCGTGCTTTTGCACATCTGTGCCTTTAAATCCCTGGTTAGATAACTAAGGATATTTTCAAATCTCATTCCCCTTTACGTTCTGATTTTTTTCAACATGCAAAACATAAGTTTTCAAAACAACCTTCATGATTTCAAAATGTTATTAATACAGTATAATTACTTATATCAAGTGCATGATTTCAAAAGCATCATTCATGTTTTCAAAAACCTTATACATAATTTCAAAATTCATCCCGCATAATTTTTAAACATTTTTATAAATCTACCTACCTAATACACCTACTTTATGATTTCAAAAGTATTATATATAAGGTTTCAAAAACATTGCACACATTTTTTTTAGAACCCCATGCATAGTTTTCAAAAATATTTTTCCTCATACATTGACTTAACCTTCAAATTCCGCTCCATATGTCGCCTTGGCATATCTAGCATCTCAACTTCATAAGCATTTTTACTTCATGTTTTGACTTAAGCACACCCAGTGCAAGATTTCAAAACATCTTCAATTCCCAAAATCCATATGGATCTTTTATCTTCACAATTAGATCCTTGTGGAAAATTGTCATTCAAATCAGAGTCCTTAATTGGATTCTTTGTGTACCTTAATTCGAACATTTCGGTTCCTTATAATCGAAATCGAATTTTCTCTTTAAGATCTTTTCTAACTTCATAGTTAGATTCTTGATAATGTTTAAAGCACCAATCAAAATCCACTGATTGGATACCTGGTGTGCTTTAAATACATGTGCTCAGTTAGTAGAACAAATTAACAAAATCATGACAAGTTTAAAATCAAGATAAACAATTTTGTGGTTATGTGAGTATGTGTTTATGCATTTTGCATTTTCTTTTATGCATATTTTGTGTTTTTATACTCTGGATATTCGTTATCCAAATCCTCGTAGAACCTTTCATATCTTCATATGAGGGATTCGTAGTAGGATATTCATAAGGTACTACCTTAAATCCTTAATGGGCTTCTACGTAATCGTTAAGACCCTTGGATTATATAGTACCATTCCATAATTCAAAGAGACCCCTTTTAGTGGTCTAGTCAAAAGATTGATTCAGAATCTAGTTAAGAATGACATATGGTGATATAGCTGAACAGACTCCTTGGTAGTCTATTTAAATCATTCATTGATTTAATTAAAGGACCCCAGTATGGTCTAATCACAATCATCACCGGCTCGTTCATTGTTTCCTTCCTCTACACATTATAAGATGCACTACGTGACTATGCAAGGAATTACATAATTATGGATGCATACATAATTATGAAGTTCAGTGCACGGAAACCGCGGTAAGACTTATAATGTAAGAACCAATAGTGGCAACCATAACAAAATATGAATAATGTAATAGAGGTACGGTGGACGCACCAATAACACTTTATATACTTGTATATAAGTGACCCTCTCACATTGCAAGCATGATGTTATTTAAAGTTACTAGAAGTTCAGGACTCTAACCAATGCTGTTCGATCTTTTCAACTTCATATTTCAAGCTCTCGCAAGTTTCCTCAAAATAAATTTCGGGACGAAATTTCCTGAAGTAGGGGAGACTGTGACACCTGTGTCATTTCAACCATCAAACAAATACCAAACCAATGAAATATTGTATTTCATACTTGGGATTTGTATAAACATGTGTATCATTTGCACATATCAACTCTTGTTCGATTTCGGGCTTTAGATCGCTTTCTGGAGGGTTATAAGCACACTGATGCGTAAATATAACCAGTTTAATGCAACGAACACTCCGGAATAGTGACATAGGCTTAACATACCTTAAATAACCTTAACATAACTTAGAAATAAGTTTTGGAAGGTTTGGTATGCCGAAATCAAGTTAATTCGCTTACAGGGACTAAAATTGACAAACTACGAAAGTATGCCGATTTGAACTGTAACGAACATTCCGGAACATGCCCATAAGTTAAACACACCCTAAATATCCCTTACATAGCTTGGAAATAGGCTTTGAGGGGTTCGGTGTGCTAAAATAAACTTTTGGGTCATTCGGGGACAAAAAGCGTCAAAAAGTGCATAAGTTTGCATTTTCGCGCATATCTTACGTTCTGAATACATCCGAACATCCAAAAATTTATGTAATCATTAAAATATTATGTTTTAGTTATTGGCTTGTCAAAAATCCATTCGTCGCGCAATTTGGATCGTTTTTGCGTCCGTTACGACTTCCATCGTAATTAACCGAACAACGCAACCGTACGGCCAAACGAACCGACATCCGACATATTTTTGAGCATGTTTCAAGTTCCCTATACTTTAACTTCATTTTAGAGCCTTAAAATGGGGTTAACGGGGATTAAACGTGTCAAAACGCATCAAAAACCAAGTTTGGAGGTGCAGGGGCCTGTTCTACCAATTGCTGAAAGTTACTGCCAGCAAATAAGGTCCTTACGGACCGTATGGAGTTGCTTACGGTCCGTAAGCCTCTCCCAGGTCAGAATACTTCATTTAATTAAAACCCAGCTGCTCCCATGGTTTTGCACTTAGTTTCTTTGATTCTATGGACTGGTTTTGGATGCCCCTAGTATCACAAAACCTTGTGCCCACTAGTACGCTCAAGATTAAAGCACGGGAATCAAGAAAAGATCCTAACGGTGCTAGAAATCCTATAAATAACCCCACCCTTCTCACCCCCAACTCACTTGAATTCTGAGATTTTCTCTAAGTTGGAGTGGTTATCACTTCATACCTGAGAAATACTTGGAATTCAATCTTGCGGGGACCTTCTGTAAGTATTCTTTCGCGTTTTTCGTTCGTTTTAGCGTTAAAGTCAAACTGCGTTTGACTTTCTGCTTTGACAAGTTTTTGGTCAACGCGAAGTTCGTTTGAACTTCATAACGTGAGCGTAATCACGATGGTTATAGTCCCTAGTGACTACACCTACTGATTACCACGTTATCTAGGCTCAGTGACGAGTCGTAGTTTCGGCCAAAATGCGTTTTCTTGCGTATTTTGTAACCAAACTACTCTAGGGTATCAAAACCGTTTGTTTTGATACCAAACCTGTTTTCTAACTTTACTAAACATGTTCTAGCATGTTTAGCTCGTCGCTTTTAGATTTGTGCTTGTTTAGGGTCGTAAAGGTAAGCGATCTAATCAATCGCTTATACTTTCGAACCCGACCCACTTGGTCGATCATTAGGATCTGACCAAACACTTCAGATGACCATAGTTGTATATGAAATAACCTTTTAAGGTTATACCTTATGGTCACGTCGTTTAAGTAGTTGTATGATAAGTAGTTCTTATGCCTTAGGTAAATTACCAAAATGCCCTTTTTGCACCAAAATTTATTTAAAGCATATGTAACCTAAATTTTGACATCTAAACTAATTAGGTAACTATATTAGACATGTTAAGGCATATTTTACTTGTCATAGGACTAGTTAAGCGGTCCGAACGTGTTTTACGCGAACGACGCGTTAAAGTAGCATAAGCTACCTAAACGGGTCGTAATGGGTCGTAAGCACTTAGGTTAGGTTTCATTCTAGTATGTGGGCTTTGATTAACCATATCATATGAGTTCCAATACTCATTTGGTTTACGAAACCTCATACTATCCAATCCCCCCGATTTAGGTCCGGTTATTTATGTAGTTATCTATATAGGGTGCCGTTTGATTTCCGTGATCCCTCTAGCTTTGCTTGGTTGTTATTCAAGACTTCTAAGCACCCTCAGGTGAGTACATAGACCCCTCTTTTACTGTTTTTTTTCAAACATTTTGGGGTGAAACACATGTGCCTACTTGTTACTTTCATGCTTTCCATGTTTTCACAACTTATACTTGCTATGTTCATTAGTACACTATTAGTACATGATTTCATTATGTTTTGCTATGTATGTTTACTTAGCATGCTAGCACATTGATTTACATTACATTGTTTTGCTATATATGTTTACATGGCATATTAGCACATTGTTTTACATGACTTTTCTGCTTTGTATGTTTACTTAGCATACTTAGTACATTGTTTTCACATAACTTGTTTACATTTGGTATGACATTTGGTTTGCATAAACGGTTCTTTACTACATTCATTAACATTAGCTACGCCGCTCGGTAGTAAGTAATGGTACCATAGGACTTGACAAATCTCGTTCCTGACATCCTAGGTTTGTTTGGGTGTAAGGAATGACTGAATCTGTGAACATTTTCACTTTGATAACCTTTACTCTAAAGTTATCCTGCTGTCTCAAGGCTTGAATGTATTGCGTTTAACATACCGCATAAGTGTTTATATCAGTATAGCATGCACATCCACAAAACATAACATTCATTTAAACTGAGTTTTACTTCAATACTTTGTTTTGTGCATTTTCACCTATGGTTTAGTTGATACATATTTCACTTGCCATACATGACTTTTTGTTTACACATTTCATGATTACATTTGACATAGACATTTTTTACATGGTTTTTACTATGACATTTGACAAATGGTTTAGACATGGGCAATTTACATTGATGGTTTGTTTGGGTAAGTGATTTGAGTAACGAGACGTGTGTAATGTGATACAAGCATGGTGGATACGCCGCTGGTACTTCCTATATATAAGTGCTTGTATTATATTACATGTCGTAGCGTTATTTAAATCATTCAATTTGGACATATACATTTTATACAAATAACATATTTTTCACAAGACATTGTTTTACAAAACAGTTTGATTTATACAAATTCATTTTACTGGGTTATTCATTTAACCTTACATTATTCTTTTAAATATACATATCTATCATCGCTTTTCAAATGATTTATAAAACAAAACATTTTACAAGGATCATGACTGACTTTTGTTAAACAACTTTTTCTAAACTTATAAGTCATGGATCCTAAATCAATAAGACCTACGTACTCGCCAGCATTTTTATGCTGATGTATTTTCACATGTGTTTCAGGTACTATATTTGATGATAATTTTGACGCATGCTCACATAGGATTGGACGAGGCCTTAATGACATTAAAAGATGCAAGACTAGTTAAATTTTGTATTACTTCTTTGTTTGTTAAGACATTGTAACTCTTAAATCAATAAAACAGCATTTCAATTTTCCCATGTGTTATGAAACAATGATTCTGTTACAACACTCCCCGACGATTCCGCCACGTTTTGTTGTTTTACGTGGTCGGGGTGTGACACTAAACTTGAGTGGTTTAGCCGAATTGAAACTCTTGAAATTGCATGGAGCATTTTGGTTATTGTTGGCTTGGTTCACCTGAGCAATAATGTCTGGGAGTACATCAACCATATGCTACGCCATGATATGTGCCATTTCGGCATTAGGTAGCGGATTTTCGCGTCGAGGAGGCATTCTAAAAGAGGAAACATGAGAGGAAACGAGTGAGATGATTAGCTGAAAAGAATGAGATGAAACAAAATCGACAAAAGCAAAGATGGTGGTCATTCGTCCGTATCACAAAGTAAACAAACGACACACAGTGACTAATCAAAGTAAATGGGTCAAAAATAATGTATCGCGAAGACATGCTCGCCTATAAGTGAACGCTCACCCCAAGAGTTCCCAGGTAAGAGTGACTGGTCCGATTATGTGGATTTGTACGAACACTCTAGCCTTAGACAGAAAACTCAGGGTACAAACATTCACTCGTCCAGTTTGCACGTGTTAACACTATTTAGAACCCAAAACTTTGACGAGATTTTGAAAACTTGGAAGGCACAAGGCCAAAAGAATCATTCAAAAATGTATAATTAAAATCATTCTGAAAAATCAAAGTGTTCAAAACCTTATAATAAATCATTTAAAAACAGATGATTGATTTTCAAAAATCGTTTTGGAAAATCGGGTTCTTGTTTTGGCAATCACCTAAGGATAGGTGAAGTTCATGTTTTTAAGATCTAAACACAAGATAACTTGTGTTGGGTCCTAGAAAGGTTATAGTCTAGGTCAAAGCATTATTAATAACCTAATTCCCTATAACCATTGGCTTTGATACCAACTCTTCTGTCACACCCCGACCACATAAAACATCAAACCGTGGTGGAAACATCGGGGAGTGTTGTAACAGAATTATTGTTTCACAACCATGGCATTTAAAGTTATGTTTCGTTTATCAAACAAGAGAGTTTACATTGTCTTAAACGAAAGAGACAAGAGTACATAACATTATTTTAAACTAATCTTGCTTCTTTTAAGTAACTAAGGCCCGAGTCCACGCTAGTGTATCCTGATCATCCTATGCAACAACCCCTGAAAACACATGTGAAAATAGGTACGTCAGCATAAAAATGCATGTGAGATACATAGGTTTTATGAAAATAGGATTCATGACTTAGGTTTAAAGAAATGTTTAATGAAATCAGTCATGAATCTTGTAAGTGATTTCTTTTATAAATTATATGAAAACGTGATAAGAAATCAGATTATATAAAAGAAAAGTGTATGGTTAATTAAATAACCAAATAAAATGAGTTGTATAAAACAACTGTTTTGTAAAACAATGTCTTGTGAAAGATATGTTATTTTGTGTAAAATGTTACATGTCTAAATGGAAATGATTTAAATAACGCTACAATATGTAATGTCATACAAGCACTTATATATAGGAAGTACCAGCGGCGTATCCACCATGCTTGTATCATATTACACATACCTCGTTACTTAAATCACTTGCCCAAACAAACAACCAATGTAAATTGTTCATGTTTAAACCAATTGTCAAATGTTATTGTGTAAACCATGTCAAAGTGTTTATGTCAAAATGTAAACCATGTAATGTATAACCAATGTCAAAAATGTTCATGTGTCAAATGTAAATCATGTGATGTGTAACCAAAATGTCAAGTATGGAAAGTGAAATATATCAACTAAACCATAGGTAAAAATGCACAAAACAAGGTATTGAAGTAAAACATAGTTTAAATCAAAGTTATGTTTTGTGGAAATGCATGCTATACTGATACAAACATCTATGCGGTATTGTGAAAATGCATAGATTCAAGCCTTGAGACTGTGGCGATAAACCTTTAAACAAATTAAAGGTTTATCTGAGTTATGTGTATCGAATTCGGTCATTCTTTCCATCCAAACATACCTTGGATGTCAGGAACGGGAGTTGTCAATTCCTATGGTACCACTACCTACTAACAAACGGCGTAGCTAATGTTAATGAATGTATTTTTGTCCCATTTAAACAAACCAAATGTCATACCAAAATGTAAGCATGTGATGTGATGTAAATGTACTAAGTATGCAACAAATGGCCATACATAGCATGTGATGTAAAACAAATGTACTAAGTATGATGAACATACATAGCATGTGATGTAAAACGAATGTACTAAGTATGATGAACATATATAGCATGAAAAGGTAACGTAAAACAATGCACTAGGTATGCACTAAATGGACATACATAGCGTGAAGTGTAATGTAAAACGATGTACTAAATATGCAACAAAGGACATACATAGCAAAAACACAATGAAATCATGTACTATAAGTGTACTAATGAACATAACAAGCATATGATATGAAAACATGGAAAGCACGAAAGTAACAAGTAGGCACATATGTTTCACCCCAAAACGTTTGAAAAACAGAAAAAGAGGGGTCTATGTACTCACTTGAGATTGCTCAATAGTCTTTAGATAACCACCAAGCAAGGCAATAAGGATCGCGGAATCAAACGACACCTAATATAGGTATCTATGTTAATAAACGGACCTAATCAGAGGATCGGGTAGAATGAGGTTTCGTAAACCAAAGGAGTGTAAGAACTCATGTAATATGGTTTAACAAAGCCTATATTCTAAAACGGAACCTATCCTAAGTGCTTTTGACCCATTACGACCCGTTTAGGTAGCTTACGCTACTTTAACGCGTCGTTTGCATAAAACGCGTTCGGACCGCCTAACTAGTCCTATGACAAGTAAAATATGCCTTAACATGTCTAATATTGTTGCCAAATCAGTTTAGATATCAAAAGTTATGTTACATATGCTTAAAATGAATTTTGGCGCAAAAAGGGCATTTTGGTCATTTACCTAAGGCATATAAACTACCTATCATACAACTACTTAAACAAAGTGACCATAAGGTATAACCTCGGAAGGTTATTACCTATGCAACTATGGTCACCTAATGTGTTTGGTCGGATCCTAATAATCAACCAAATGGGTCGGGTTCGAAAGTATAAGCGATTAATTAGATCACTTACCTTACGACCCTACATAAGCACAGATCTAAAAGTGATGAGCTAAACATGTTAAAACATGTTTAACGAAGTTTGAAAATAGGTTTGGTATCAAAACAAAGGGTCTTGATACCTAAAAGTAGTTTGGTTACAAAATACGCAAGAATACGCATTTTGGCCGAAACTACGACTCGTCACTATGCCTAAATAACGTGGTAATCAGTAGGTATAGCCACAAAGGACTATGACCATCGTGATTACGCTCATGTTATGAAGTTCAAATGAACTTCATGTTGACCATTGACTGGTCAATGCAGGAAGTCAAACAAAGTTCAAGAATGGAGATTTGACCCGATTATTCTCAGGTATGAAGTGAAAGCACCTCAACTTAGAGAACCATCAGATCAAATGTGAGCTTTGAAGTGAAATGCTTGGGGGTATTTATAGTATTCGGTCCACCGTTAAGATCGTTCCTCGATTCCCGAGCTTCGATCATGGCCTTACACTTGCACCCACTGATTTATGAAACCATGGGAACCCCAAAACCAGCCCACAAGATTGAAAACAAGCAAAGGAAACCATGTACAAGCAGTTGGGTTTTATAAAAATGGTTTCTGCTGAGCTGGGGCGGGCTTACGGACCGTAAGCATGTCCATACGGTCCGTAAGGACTTGGCTTGCTGGCAGAAACTTTCACTAATTGGCGGAACAGGCCCATGCATCTCCAAACTTGATTTTTGATGCGTTTTGACACGTTTAAGCCCCTTTAACCTCATTTTAAGGCTCAATTATGAAGTTAAAGTATGGGGAACTTAAAATATGCTCAAAAATATGTCGGATGTCAGTTCATTGGGCCGTACGATTGCGTTGTTCAGTTAATTACGACGGAAGTCGTAACGGACGCGAAAACGATCCAAATTGCGAAACGATTGAAGTTTTAGCATGCCAATCACTAAAATAAAATATTTTAATGATTACATAAATTTTTGGATGTCCGGGTATATTCAGAACATAAGATATGCGCGAAAATGCAAACTTATGCACTTTTTGACGCTTTTAGTCTCTGAATGACCAAAAAGTTTATTTTTAGCACACCGAACCCCTCAGAGCCTATTTCTATGCTATGTGAAGGATATTTAGGGTATGTTTAACTTATGGTCATGTTCCGGAATGTTCGTTACAGTACGAATCGGCATACTTTCGCAGTTTGTCGAATTTAGTCCCTGTAAGCGAATAAACTTGATTTTGCCATACCATAGCCTTCAAAACTTATTTCCAAGTTATGTAAAGGTTATTTAAGGTATGTTAAGCATATGTTGATGTTCTGAAGTGTTTGTCGCGGTAAACTGGTTACGTTTACGCACCAGTTTGCGTATAACTCTCTAGAAAGCGATATAGCGTTTGAAATTGAGCAAAAACCAAAACATGTAAAATGTCAAACATAAACAAACAAACATTAGGGTTAAATAACATTGTTTCATTGATAACTGAACTGTTTACAATGATTCCAGACACAGGTTTCACAATGTAACCTATCAGTCTCTTGTCATCATACATTCACATAACAGGTGTTTGTGTCTCATACAAGTTTACGTTACGAGTCCATGTTTCCAACGGTCACTTACAGTCCATAACATGCGTCGAAACAATCACTTAGCAAGTATTTGGGTCATGTGTAATCCACATCATAGGTTCATGTTTCACAAACACACAAAGCATTTAACTTATTGTTCTTCGAAGTGTGTGGTCCAAAGTTACTGACTAAATTGTAAAGTGTGCGATTCATATAACAGGTTTGGCCCAAAGAAGTATTCGGCCAAACCAAAGTGTACAGCCCAATCTTTTAACAGTTTACACAAATAACCCAGATGTATCCGCGTTTGAATTACCCGGCTAACAAGCCCAAGTATGAGGCCCGACGAAATACCAAGTTTCGTCGGTTTGAAGTGTGTAGCGAAACTCTAAGTTTCGTCGGATTCACGCATGATGAAACTCCACCAAGTTTCGTCGAGGTTCACATATGGCGAAACACCTACTAAGTTTCGTCACCTAACATCAGTTCCATATTCTTCAGTAAGATCAAATCGGTTACACGTTTACTTTTACACAACCGAATCAGTTACACAATTAATCATAGATGATCGAAACAGTTATCCATACATAATCATTCCAGAATTCACATGAACAACACAATCATAATCAATATTCAGACTCGATCAAGTAACCTAATTAACGTCATATAACCCTAGTTAACATTCAGTTGTTCAGTAGTAATAAACACAAGATCCATTAAATCGGGTCGATCATAACAAGACACATAACCAAACTGTTACATCTAACCTTCATTATCAACATTAGAAATCGAGTAAATCAACTCATAGAACTCATATGATCATAATCACAATTCACATAGATCTGTACATAGTCCAAAAACAATCAATCAAAATTGAAATAAGTGTGATTATACTAACCAAGAATAGTGTGAGGGAAGAGCCAAATCGAGAAGGAAGGGAAGGCTTCAATATCCTAATGATTGTCGTCACGCAGGAAGGAGAGGAGGAGGGAACCTTAGGGTTTCATAATTAGTAGTTAAGTTATACTCACAACCTACTGGGCCTCACTTGATTCTGGGCTAAAGCCCTTTTATGGGAAAAGGCCTCTAATGACGAAACTCATATGTTTCGTCGAGTCATGAAGTTTCGTCGGGTGAAGGTGGTGAAAGGCCTTAAACAGTTTACAAGTTCTATTAACTAATAATTAGACAATTTACCAATCATGATCAAGTTTCAACACAAAGCCAAGTATGAAAACAGGATTGTAAGCAATTAACACGTAACGGAAGACCTTGAAATCTCGGGTTGTCACAGTCTTTATTGATGATATCCTTATTTTTTCGAAAACTAAAGCTGATCATGAACGTCATTTACGTCTTATGCTTGAACTTTTACGCGGTGAATGCTTATACGCTAAATTCTCTAAGTGTGAGTTTTGGATTGATGAAGTACAGTTTCTTGGACACATTGTTTGTGAACAGGGCATTCATGTTGACCCTTCAAAATCAAAGTGGTGAAGAATTGGAGTATGCCTAAATCTGCATCTGAGATTCGTTCCTTCCTAGGATTGGCGGGATATTACCGCCGATTGATCTCAGACTTTTCCAAGATTGTCGTTCCTCTCACTTCATTGGCTCAGAAAGAGAAACCTTTTGCTTGGGGTCCCGAGCAAGAGGAAACTTTTCAGACTCTTAAGACCCTTCTGTGTAACGCTCCTATTCTTACTCTTCCCGATGGGAATGACGATTTCGTGGTGTACTGCGATGCCTCAAACCGTGGTTTGGGCTGTGTGCTCATGCAGCGGGACAAGGTTATTGCTTATGCCTCCCGTCAACTCAAGATACATGAGAAAAACTAAACTACTCACGATCTTGAGCTTGGTGCAGTTCTGTTTGCGTTAAAGATATGGCGACACTGCCTATATGGAACTAAGTGTGTGGTTTTCACTGACCATAAAAGCCTTCAACATATCTTTAACCAAAAGAAACTGAACATACGACAGAGGCGTTGGGTGGAATTACTTAACGACTACGACTGCGAAATTCGCTATCATCCTGGAAAGGCGAACGTCGTGGCCGACGCTCTTAGTCGTAAGGCTCATGTTAATACTATTATTTGTTATCATATCTCTAGTGATCTTCATACTTGTATCCGTGTAGCTCAGTATTCGTCAGCTAATGAAGGTAGTCTATTTATTGAAATACGAGGTGCTACTGTGGATCAACTTGAAACTAAGTCTGTTGGACTTTAATACTATCTCAATCGCATCTGGGTGTCGGATCGCGATAATCTCTGTGAGCTCATTATGAATGAAGCCCACAAATCCCGATACTCTATACATCCAGGTGCTGATAAGATGTACCATGATTTGCGTATGACTTATTGGTGGCCTGGTATGAAGAAGGACATTGCTGCATATGTCTCTAAGTGCCTTACTTGCACGAAGGTGAAGGCTGAACATCAACGTCCTTCAGGACTCTTGGAACAACCCAAAATTCCTATTTGGAAATGGGATAGCACTGTCACACCCCAACCGATTGGCGGAAATATCGGGGTGCGGCACTAAGCGTTCAGATTGCTCATGGGATTCCGTAACACTAGATAGTTTCAATATAAATTAGATTCATTTCATGCAATTGTCTAAAAATAACATCAAATCACAAAACATAGTATCAAACAAACATGATCATTGTTCCGAAGTTTCTAGAATTTTGCTAAGTGGAGTATCTAAGCTTCGTCCTAGCTTGTTTCATGAATCCTAGCATCTTGTCAGCCTGCAACATGTATTAAAATAAAGTCAGTACGAAACGTACTAGCGAGTATACAAGTTTGAGTAATAGAATAATAGATTAAAACAACTTGCATCCATTGTGTAAATGTTAACAAAATAGTTTCAGCCATGCTAGTGTTCGCAATCCAACAAGTGATAGCCCAAGTATCCCGATGCTTTGTTGTTTTCCCAAGTCTCAAGGAAAACTAGAATCCTTCTAACAATACCCCCGAGAATAATGGGGAGGTGCATCTCCTATAGCGCTACTATTGTTAAGGTGGAACTACACACCCTGGATTAAACGTCCACATAGCACATAGAATACAAGAATCACAAGTTTCACATACATATAGGATAGAGTTTAGTTTCCAAAAGTTTCAAGTATCATAGTTTAATAGAATACATGTTGCATCCCAAAGTTTTAAACAAAAGGGATCAAGTTTACTCACAGTGATTGCTTAACAGATTAACTGTTATTGGATCAAAGGGAGCTCGTTTAGGATTAGCTTGGTTAGATTACAACAGATAAGAGTCGAGTAGAATAACGAGATTCAAACCAAGTGTCGGATCAGTCATCTTGATCGGATAGCTATCCGATCAGATTGCCGTTCGATTGAGGTGACTGTTGTGAGTGAGGGGCGGATGGCCATCCGATCGGATGGTGATCTGATCGAATGGTCAGTCGATCTAAAAGATTACCAAGTTTCAATCAGGTTTCCTTGATCGGGTGGCTATCCGATTGGATTGCCACTCGATCATGAAGGTTTCCAAAGTTTCAAGTTTCTGAAAAGTTTCCAAGTGTTGAAAGGTTCCAAGGCACATTGTCACTTTGATCGGATGGCAGTTCGATCAGATGGCTATCCAATCGGATTGCCACTCGATGATCAAAGATTCAAGTATCAAATTGTTTAGGTATAGGAGGCAAGTGTCACTTGATAGGATGGTTGTTCGATCGGATGGTTATCCGTTCGGATTGCCACTCGATCGGGTTGTCCTTGTCCCGTTCCTAAACTTGTAAAGTTTCTAAGTTTCTAATTAAATGGCGACAACTTGGTATGTATTGAGACAATGGTAAACACACCAATGTTCAACCGTTCTGACCGGTTGGGAATCACCCCTAGTCCATCCAGTCGTCTGTTCTTGGTGGTGTTTATGTTAGAATACGTTCTCCGGTCATCTTCTCCGACAATAATCCATTTCCAAGCCGACTCAAGACTAATCATCAAGTCTGCAGTCCGTTCAGATCCGGATCCCACCGTTTTAAGTGAAAAAAAAGGTTAAGAATAGATGAAGATAAACATAAGTTTTAGCCGAAAAGTCTAGATGTAGTTAACATTCAGTGTAAAACACATGAAATTCCTTAGATTTGAGCTAGATATTGAATGGAATGACATCACTCAACAGTTTGTACAAACCGCCATGGTGACGTCACCCTCAAGGGCTCAAATCTCAGAGATTTCACGGTGAAAAGTGAGATTTCAAAGGAGAATCATGTAGAGAATAACGTGTAGATCAAAGTTGTACAAGAATCTAGTGTAAAATGTACCGAAATCGCCGAGAAATGGAAGAAAAGAGGAGTGTGTGCGTCTGGATCGAGTGAGGCTGTCACATCAGTGAGAATGATGTTTTGACAGGCCTATTTAAAGTGTCAGAGTGAGTGAAGGTGGTGTGCATAGGTCGGATGGCACCACGGTCGAATGGCCATCCGATTGGTTGGTCATCCGATCGGATGGCTATCCGATCAGATGGTCATCCGATCGGATTGCCATTCGGTCAATCCCATCTTTTCCGTTTAACCGTCTTTGAATCGTTTTACGAGTTAGATTAAGCGTTGCGTTGCGCATCATTTGATAATAGTATCTCATAACTAGATTACATTATTACAACAAAAGTTTCCAGGTTTTAGAGTTTCATAGTTTCCGCCAGTGACAAGACTCCAGTCCCTCGTTCAACCAAGTCTCAAGTTTCACGAGCCTCAAGAGTCAAGCACCCAAGTATCAAGAATCATAGAATCAAGTCTCATAGAATCATAGTATCATAGATTCATAGTATCATAGAATCATAGTTTCCGTAGTATCAAGCATCAAGAATCAGAGTTTCTAGAGTTAAATCTCATAAGATTCATAGCATTAGCTTCACAAAGTATCAAAAGTATCAAATATCACATAGTACAGGGGCTAAAAGTGATAATTAGGTAAAAGTCTAGGGACGCAGGCGTTACAGTCTCCCCTCCTTTAGGAGATTTCGTCCCCGAAATCTTGGAAGATGACTGCTCGAAAAGCTGCGGATATTTGGTCTTCATTTCACTTTTCAGTTCCCAAGTGAATTCGGCGGTACGCTTTCCTTCCCATCGAACCTTGACTATGGGAATTTTGCTGCGCCTAAGTCGCTTGACACCTGTAGTTCCTCGTCGGCTAGGCATTTACGTAGATTGGATACGTGGAACATTGGATGCACATTTTTTAGTTCCTGTGGCAGGTCGAGTCTGTATGCCACCTTGCCAATCCTTTCGAGTATCTTGAAAGGACCCACATAGCTGACGAATACTGAGCTTCACGAATACAAGCATGTAGATCACTAGAGATACAAATAGCCTTAAAATGAGTTTTATGACTAAGAGTGTCGGCCACTACATTCACCTTGCCAGGATGACAGGGAATTTCGCAGTCGTAGTCATTAAGCAATTCCACCCAACGTCTTTGTATCATGTTCAGTTCTTTATGGTCAAAGATGTGTTGAAGGCTCTTATGGTCAGTGAAAACCACACACTTTGTACCATACAGGTAGTGTCGCCAGATCTTTAACGCAAATAAAACTGCACCGAGCTCCAGATCATGAGTAGTGTAGTTTTTCTCATGTACTTTGAGTTGACGAGAGGCATAAGCAATAACCTTGTCCCGTTGCATGAGCACACAGCCCAATCCACGGTTCGAGGCATCACAATGTACCATGAAATCATCATTCCCATCGGGTAGAGTAAGAACAGGACCGTTACACAAAAGGGTCTTAAGAGTCTGAAAAGATTCCTCTTACTCGGGACCCCAAGCAAAATGTCTCTCTTTTTGTGTCAACAAAGTAAGAGGTAGAACAATCTTAGAGAAGTCCGAGATGAATCGACGGTAATAACCCGCCAATCCTAAAAACGAACGAATCTCAGATGCGGATTTAGGCATACTCCAATTCTTCACAGCTTCGATTTTAGACGGGTCAACATGGATACCTTGCTTACTAACGACATGACCGAGAAATTGCACTTCATCAATCCAAAACTCACACTTAGAAAATTTAGCATACAGACGTTCACCACGTAAGAGGTCAAGCATTAAGCGTAAATGACGAGCATGATCAGCCTTAGACTTAGAATATATGAGAATATCATCAATAAAGACTATCACAAAACGATCCAAATAGGGTTTACAAACACGATTCATGAGATCCATGAACACAGCGGGTGCGTTGGTCAATCCAAAAGGCATGACCACGGACTTGTAGTGTCCATAACGGGTACGAAATGCGGTTTTGGGCACATCATCCTCGAGTACACGAAGCTGATGATAACCAGAACGAAGGTCGATTTTTGAGAAACAGTATGCGCCTTGTAGTTGGTCAAATAGATCATCAATACGAGGTAGAGGATAACGATTTTTAACGGTAAGCTTATTAAGTTCACGGTAGTCGATACACATACGGAACGAACCATCTTTCTTCTTGACGAATAGCACAAGAGCATCCCAAGGAGAGGTACTTGGACGAATGAATCCCTTGTCGAGTAGTTCTTGCAGTTGGCTGGATACTCTTGCATCTCGGAAGGTGCAAGACGATAAGGAGTCGCACCAGGTATGAGATCAATACGAAAATCAACGGATCTAGGAGGAGGAAGACCAGGAAGATCTTCAGGAAAGACATCAGGGAAATCACACACTACTGGAATGTCACTTATGTTCTTCCCTTTGCCCTTTTGTTCCACCACGTGGGCCAAGAAGGAAAAGTTCTGTTTACATAAACATCTGTTTGCTTGAGTGCATGACATCAACTTCAGTCCTTTCGAAGGTCGGTCTCCATAGACATGCAAAATATCACCGGACGGTAGAGGTAGACGAATAAACTTCTCGTGACAAGCAATCTCGACATGTTCTTTCGCAACCAATCCATACCGATAATGACATCAAAACTACCCAACTGCATGGGTATTAGATTAATAGTAAACACGTGGTCGTTAAGAGTCAAAGAACAACCACAGAGTATAGAATCAACTAGAATAGACTTCCCATCGGCGACCTCCACCGAGAACGACTTAGGTAACATAGAGCATGCACAGTTTAACAAAGATTCAAATTCCACAGACACAAAACTTCTATCGGAACCAGTATCAAATAGGATCGAAGCGTAAAGGTTATTCACAAGAAACATATCATTAATGACGTGATTGTCATTACGAGCCTGATTAGCATTGAGATTGAACGCTCGTCCATGAGCGGCTGGCTGCTGGTCCTAGGTCAGCTGAGGACACTGGTTAGGAAGATGAGTAGTATCTCCACATTTGTAGCACGCACGAACAACATTTACGGGCCTTGGGTTCTGCTGAGGAGCTGGAAGAGCTGGTAGGGCTGCCTGAGCTGGGGCTTGCTGAGCTGGTTGAGCAGGGTTAGTTTGACGGCAGTAAGGAGTCGTGTGACCATAGCGATTGCAATTGGTGCACAAACGACATGCAGAGTTAGCAGGATGATGGAAATTGCAAGTTGTACACTTGGGGTAAGACTGAGAGTATTGTTTCTTGACTTCTGGTGCAGTAGTGATTGGAACAGTAGCAGCAGGAGCAGGTTTAGCAACAGGGTTTGCAGCAGGAACAATAGCATTGCATCTTGAACCCTGAGACTTTTGCCTCTTGTTCTTGCTGCCACTTGGCTGCTGGGTAACTTGGTGTGCCGACTTGGCGGGAGCAGAGTTAGCAAACTGCTTATCACGAACGCGGTTGTTGTTGAGACTAGCTGCAAAACGGTAGACTTCCTCAATAGTTTCGAGATGAGCTGCTTCAATAGAATCACGCATAGCAGGAGGTAGACCATTGATGTACTTGGTTATCATGCGCTTAGGAGTTGAAACCAAGTGAGGAACAATCAAGCTAGGCTGCTTGAAATGGGTAGTATAAGCTAAATTATCGTCACCAATCTGCTCCAAGTGCCAACACTCTTCTTCGAGCTTCAATTATTCATGGGGAGGGCAAAACTGAAGCATCATTAGTTCTCGCACCTCAGCCCATGGAAGAGCGTAGGCTTCTTCATTCGAACGGATGTTCCTCTCACTTGCCCACCACTCCAACGCCCTGCCTTGAAACATTCTAGTCGCACTCCTAGTCTTTAGATGATCTGGGCACTCGCTGTTGATAAAAGTAACCTCAATGCTGTTAAACCACTTGAGCATCACGATCACCCCATCACTGCCTGTGAAAGGCTTAGGGTTGCAAGAGATGAAATGTTTGTAGCTGAACTTTGTAGGCTTTAGCTTCACGGCCTTCGAGTCCACAAAGGATGGAGTGTTTGATCCTTGGATCTCAGAGATGATCTTTGGCACAACTCGAGCAATCTGGTCGGCCATGAAGGATATCATCTTTTTCTGAGACTTTTCCCTGGATCTCTTG